>NC_061514.1:353629916-353702649 GCF_022539505.1 Lolium rigidum | reverse complement strand
GCAACAACGGGCTCCCGGAAACACTTGGGCAACGGTCCGACTTTCAACGTGAGCGGAAGCGACGCCCAAGCGCGACGGAGGGACCGAAAAATCGTCGTAGGACTTTGCGCCACGCGGTTTCCGTCACGCGGAGCCCTTATCGTCGGGTTAGGCCCATGGGCGACGAAGTGTCCCCCTTAAGCGGACGAGATTTTGAGAGACGTTGTCTATCGAACTGGGCGACGAAAAATACCCCTTAGCGGACGATTTTGAGACTTGTCTATCAGAACTTTTCTTGTAGTGGATACCACTGTAGGATAACGTTGCATAGAAAACAAAAATTTTCCTACCGCGAACACGCAATCCAAGCCAAGATGCAATCTAGAAGACGGTAGCAACGAGGGGATGATCAAGACTAACCCTTGAAGAGATTCCAAAGCCTATAAGAGTAGGCTCTTGTTGCTGCGGTAGACGATCACTTGCCGCTTGCAAAAGCGCGTAGAAGATCTTGATCACGATCGGTTCCGGCGCCACGAACGGGCAGCACCTCCGTACTCGGTCACACGTTCGGTTGTTGATGAAGACGACGTCCACCTCCCCGTTCCAGCGGGCAGCGGAAGTAGTAGCTCCTCTTGAATCCGACAGCACGACGGCGTGGTGTCGGTGGTGGTGGAGAAGTCCGGCGGAGCTTCGCTAAGCGTGCGGGAACTATAGAGGAGAGAGGGCGGCTAGGGTTTGGGAGGGGGCGCCGGCCACTCTAGTGGTGCGGCCACCTTGTGGTGCTTGGGGTGGCCGGCCCCCTCCCTTGGCCCCTCATTATATAGGTGGAACCCCAAGAGGTGGTGTCCAAGTCTTCGAATAAGACCCGAACCAAAAACCTTCCATAGGAGGGGGGAAACCTAGCCAAGCTAGGACTCCCACCAAGGTGGGAGTTCCACCTCCCATGTGGGGGGTGGCCGGCCCCCTAAGGGGGAGTCCACTTGGGACTCCTCCCCCACTAGGGTTGGCCGGCCATGGAGGTGGAGTCCCATGTGGACTCCACCTTCCTTGGTGGTTTCTTCCGGACTTTTCTAGAACCTTCTAGAACCTTCCATAGAACCTTCCGCGACATTTTAATTCACATAAAATGACATCCTATATATGAATCTTATTCTCCGGACCATTCCGGAACTCCTCGTGATGTCCGGGATCTCATCCGGGACTCCGAACAAATATTCGAACTCCATTCCATATTCAAGTACTACCATTTCAACATCCAACTTTAAGTGTGTCACCCTACGGTTCGTGAACTATGCGGACATGGTTAAGTACTCACTCCGACCAATAACCAATAGCGGGATGCGGAGATCCATAATGGCTCCCACATATTCAACGATGACTTTAGTGATCGAATGAACCATTCACATACGATACCAATTCCCTTTGTCACGCGATATTTTACTTGTCCGAGGTTTGATCATCGGTATCACTCTATACCTTGTTCAACCTCGTCTCCGACAAGTACTCTTTACTCGTACTCGTGGTATGTGGTCTCTTATGAACTTATTCATATGCTTGCAAGACATTAGACGACATTCCACCGAGAGGGCCCGGAGTATATCTATCCGTCATCGGGATGGACAAATCCCATTGTTGATCCATATGCCTCAACTCATACTTTCCGGATACTTAATCCCACCTTTATAACCACCCATTTACGCGGTGGCGTTTGATGTAATCAAAGTACCTTTCCGGTATAAGTGATTTACATGATCTCATGGTCATAAGGACTAGGTAACTATGTATCGAAAGCTTATAGCAAATAACTTAATGACGAGATCTTATGCTACGCTTAATTGGGTGTGTCCATTACATCATTCATATAATGATATAACCTTGTTATTAATAACATCCAATGTTCATGATTATGAAACTAATCATCCATTAATCAACAAGCTAGTTTAAGAGGCATACTAGGGACTTCTTTGTTGTCTACATATCACACATGTACTAATGTTTCGTTTAATACAATTATAGCATGATATATAAACATTTATCATAAACATAGAGATATAAATAATAACCACTTTATTATTGCCTCTAGGGCATATCTCCTTCATATGATACTTCTTGTCCGTATTTTATTTATCGACTCTTCACTCCATAAACATGTGGACCTGTTTACAGAGTTCAGTTTCGCTTGGGGACAAGCGAAGTCTAAGCTTGGGGGGAGTTGATACGTCCAATTTGCATCACTATTTTATATCATAATTTGCTGTTATTCATTGATATATTTCATATTGGGACACAATACTTATGTTATTTCATCTATTTTGCATGTTTCATGATTATTTGGAGATCGAGCACCGGAGCCGGGATTACTGCTGGAAAAAGCACCGTCGGGATGCAATATTTCGGAAGATCAAGCTGTGGAAGGAAGTTTTACAGAAAATCCTATTTTTCCGGATGACGGAGGAAGCCGGAAGGGGGAGCCGAGTTGGACCCGGGGTGGGCCCACACCATAGGGTGGCGCGGCCCATGGCCTGGCCGCGCCACCATGTGGTGTGGGGCCCCCTCGGCCTCTTTCGCCTCCTTTTCTTCGCGAAACCCTTCGTCCCGAAGACCTAAGCCGCAGAGGAATCCTCACGAAGGGTTACAGCCGCCTCTGCGGGGCGGAGAACACCAGAGAGAAAAGAGCTCTCCGGCGGGCAGGAATCCGCCGGGGAAATTCCCTCCCGGAGGGGAAATCGACGCCATCGTCACCGCCATCGAGCTGGACATCATCTCCATCACCATCACCATCATCTCCACCATCATCACCGCCATCTCCTCCGCGGCACCTCGTCACCGCTGTAGCAATTTGGGTTTGATCTTGATTGTTTGATAGGGGAAACTCTCCCGGTACGATTTCTACTTGTTGTTTATGCTATTGAGTGAAACCATTGAACCAAGGTCTATGTTCAGATTGTTATTCATCATCATATCACCTCTGATCATGTTCCATATGATGTCTCGTGAGTAGTTCGTTTAGTTCTTGAGGACATGGGTGAAGTCTAAATGCTAGTAGTGAATTATGGTTGAGTAATATTCAATGTTATGATATTTAAGTTGTGGTGTTATTCTTCTAGTGGTGTCGTGTGAACGTCGACTACACGACACTTCACCATTTATGGGCCTAGGGGAATGCATCTTGTACTCGTTTGCCAATTGCGGGGTTGCCGGAGTGACGAAACCTAAACCCCCGTTGGTATATCGATGCAGGAGGGATCGCAGGATCTCAGAGTTTAAGGCTGTGGTTAGATTTATCTTAATTACTTTCTTGTAGTTGCGGATGCTTGCAAGGGGTATAATCACACGTATGTATTAGTCCTAG
The DNA here is from genome assembly GCF_022539505.1 of Lolium rigidum. NCBI lineage: Eukaryota > Viridiplantae > Streptophyta > Magnoliopsida > Poales > Poaceae > Lolium > Lolium rigidum. Next base: position 353,699,318 of record NC_061514.1, on the reverse strand, counting down.
GAAGGGCGGTACATTAGCACAGGTTCACCCACACAACACTTATCAAAACAATGAATATTAATCAGCTGTATGTAGCGAAAGCACTAGACTAAAATCCCGTGTGTCCTCGAGAACGTTTGGTCATTATAAGTAAACAAACCGGCTTGTACTTTGTGCTAAAAAGGATTGGGCAACTCGCTGCAATTATTTCTCTCGCATTTTACTTACTTGTACTTTATTTATCTGCCACATCAAAACCCCCCGAATATTTGTCTGTGAGCATTTACAGTGAAACCTTCATCGAAACTGCCTGTCAACACCTTCTGCTCCTCGTTGGGATCGACATTCTTACTTATCGAAGATACTACGATACACCCCCTATACTTGTGGGTCATCACAGTGGCGCACCAATAAAATGGTGTGCCACTGGTAGCATTCTACGGCTAGGCCTTTTTCTAGTAGTGCATACGCGGACGCCGGCGGTGGTTGCCGCGCCTGGCCGTCAAAGGCGGCATGCGAGGAGGGCATGCCTCGACAGGCCTCCTACGCGCGCGTGAGAGGTGTCAACAAGGGCGGCGCATGGAAGCGGAGGAAGAGCGGCGGCACACGGTGGGTGAGAGTGGCAGGAGCGGCGGAGCTCGACTGAAAGGAGCTGCGGAGCTGCGGTGGGTATGCATGCGGCGCGGGGTCTAGAGGTGGCGGCATGAGATCTGGGCGGCGGTGCGGGCTCACCTGGGCCATGGAGGAAGAGATGATGGCGCCACGATGGGCCTTCCGGGGCCGGGCTCCTAGATGTGGCATGGAGGTTGCCGGCATGGGTGGCTCTGGAGGTGACGTTGCGGGCCTGATCTAGGACTCGGATCCATGACCGTGGAGTGATGCCAGCGCGATAGCGATGGTTTGTGGTGCCTTGGACTGCGCAGAAGGTGGGTGATGGCCTAGGATGTGGTTTATTGGTCGTGAGTAGGTGGAAGACGAAGGTGGAGAGTTTGTTTGAGTCGTTGGAGACCACGACTTCACGACTACGATGACAAGGAGCTGCGGTGGCGGTGTCGGTGTGAGGCCACATGGATAGTGTTGTCCCAATACTCAGAGGCTAGGTAATGGTGACACTATAGATGAAAGTCCTGCGTGACCTTTGTCGGGCCGGCGGCGGTGGCTCTCGTGGGTTGTCGTGTTCCTTCTTGGAGGCATCACCGAGCAGTGTCCCTAGCTCTCTCGTGATTTTGGGAGTTGTCTCTAGGCGAAAGCCTAGATTTGGAGTTGGATTAGCATGTTGGGGACATCTTTAACGTCGTTTCTCTGTTTAAAGTATCGTGTTTTGAGATACGACTTGAGGATATTTTGTTGCGCTCTTTTGGTAATCGCCGTTGTCCATGGCTAGTCATTCGGCGGCGCAATGTATGTTGTTGCCGGTAAGTCCAAGATGGCAGGGGCGGATCTACAGGGTATGCGGCATACCCTGCAGTACAGCCATGAACGTATTAGTAGCTTCAGTACACGTCTGTCATCTCGCTGGAGTTGTTCACGCATGTATAGAAGCGGCTGACTAGCAAAATAAGCTAGCTCCTTCCCCGGCAGATACGAACGACTCGCTGATATGTTTAGCTTGCGGACATAACGCACGTACAAGCTAGCTGCTAGCTCGACTTGATGAGACGGTGATGCACACCACGAGGTACTCACAGGCAAAACGCTTCTTAACCAAACGGATCGAGCCTTGTCCTTTTTTTTTCTGGCTACTAATTGATTTACAAGAGTGCATACAAACCTATATCTTATACTACCTCCATACCGGTTTCAGGGGTATTATCGTATTTCGAGTAGAAAATTTGACTATAAATTTGATCAACAAAATATAAGATATTGTTATGACCGGCCTGGTCTACCGCCGGAGGGGGCCCATTGGCCCAACCGGCCAAGCTTAGTTAGGGGCTTAGCCCAGTTAGCAGATTAGGGTTTCGCTAGTTCTCTTATATATACGAGTTGTAATAGACTAAATCAATCAAGCAATAATCAGATATCATTATTGCCGACTCCCGGAGGAGTCGGCCTTCTCTGCTCGCGCCGCCCAAGCCCTAGCCGCCGCCGCCGCGAGCCCGCCACGGCGCCCGCCGCCGACGCCGCCTTCCTCCCTCTCGCTCTCCGCACTTCCACCCCTACAATCCACGCCCTCGCCTCGGTAGAACCCTAGTTTCTACCAATTTGGTATCGGAGACATCTACGATCATGTCTTCGGGCCGGATCACCGCCACCACCGCCGCCGCCTCCGAGACGCCGCCGGCCTCCTCCGCCGCGCAGCTGCCGCCGCCCTCCACGGGCGCCGCGGCGCCCCTGGCAGATGTAGCCGGCGCCGCCCCCCTCCTCTCGCCGCGAGGAGCCGTCGACGGCCATCCGCGACCTCGCCACCGCCGTCCGGGGCATCCGCCCGTACCTCATCGGCACGCGAGGATGACTACGCCGGTCCTGTCGCCACCCCTCGGTGCATACCCGGCCGCGCCGACAGCCCTCCCCGGCCAAGGAGCGCCCACCCCGCCCCCGGCCTCACCGCCGCCGCCATGGGCGTCCTGGCCGCCGGCCCCCAGCCCGGGCCCCGCCCCGCTGCCCCAGGGGGTGCCCATCCAGCGGGGTCCAGTTCCCGCCCTCGCCCTCCCGACTCCCTGCGTGGGTGACCGCGACGGAGCCCCCGCCGATCCACTCGACCGCACCGGCGCCAGCCCCCGTCTACACCACCGCCGGGGACCCTCCGCGACCGTCTTTCCCGGACCCGCCGCCCGCCCGCTTCGCCGAGCCGTCCGCTGGTCGCGCGGAGTACCCCGCCCAGGGCGCCACCGGCCTCGCTCCCCCACGCTATGCCAAGCTGGAATTCGCCACATACGACGGCGTCGAGGACCCCTCAACTGGCTCAACCAGTGCGAGCAGTTCTTCCGGGGACGGCGTACCACGGCTTCGGACCGGACGTGGCTCGCCTCGTACCACCTCCCGCGGCGCCGCCCGGACATGGTACTACTCCTCGGAGCAGGACGAGGGTGGCATGCCTCCATGGGACCGGTTCCGTGAGCTCGCCTTCTCCGCCTCGGCCCCCGGTCCGCGGCGGCCGCTGGCGGAACTTGGACGTTTGGCGTTCACCACCACGGTGCAGGACTTCGCCGACCGCTTCCAAGCCCTCGCCTGCCATGCGCCCGGCGTGACGGGCCAGCAGCGTGCCGAGCTCTTCATTGGTGGCCTCCCGGACCATATCCGCGTGGACGTCGAGCTACAGGCCCCGCGGGACCTCCAGACGGCGATGCACTACGCGCGCGCTTATGAGCGTCGCGCCCAGGCGGTTCAGCAGACGTCCCTGACCCGCGGCGCCCGCGCCGCCCGTCCTCCTCCGCCGGCCGCAGCCGCCACCCGCCCCGCCCCACCTGGACCGGCTGGCCCTGCCCCCGCAGCTACACGCACGTTCCGCCGCCTCACCCCGGCGGAGCGAGGCTCGAACGCCGCCGCCTGGGACTCTGCTTCAACTGCGATGACCCATACACGCCCGGACACGTGTGCCCTCGCCTCTTCTACCTGGAGACTGTCGATGTCGAGGAGGGCGACCCGATGGCCGGGCCGGTGGCCGCGGCATCCGAGATGGCCGGGCCGACCGACGCAGCCTGCCACGGCCTTCGTCGGGTCCCCCCACGCGCTCGCCGGCATCCGCCACGAGCGGACGATGTTGCTCCCGGTCACCATCCAGGGCGAGCCCCCGGTGGCGCTACTCGGACACGGGGTCTACGCATAATTTCCTCCCCGCCGCCACTATGCGCCGCCTCGCGCTACGGCCCGACGGGCGGGGATTCCCTCCGCGTGACCGTGGCCAACGGTGACCGCCTCCACCGCCATGGGGTGGTGCAGCACGTCCCCCTTACCATCGGCGACGAGCACTTCGTCATCACGTGCGCCGGCATCGACTTGGGCTGCTTCGACTTCATCCTTGGCGTCGACTTTCTGCGGACACTCGGACCCATCCTCTGGGATTTCGACGCCCGGACGATGACCTTCTGGCGCCAGGGACGCCACATCCGCTGGGAGGGCCTCGGGGGCACATCTCCCGCACCGCAGCTCCAGCTAGTCTCGGGGGCCGACGACGCCGACCACCCCCTCCCCGACGCACCTCCTACAGCAGCATGGCGACATCTTCGAGGAGCCGCAGGGCCTCGCCGCCCCCACGAGCATGTGACCACCGCATCCACTTGCTCCCCGGGTCGGCGCCGGTGGCTGTGCGCCCATACCGCTACCCCCGAGCTGCGAAGGACGAGCTGGAGCGCCGCTGCGCACTCATGTTGGCGGCGGGCATCATCCGGATCTCCACGTCCCCGTTCTCCGCGCCGGTGCTCTTGGTGCGCAAGTCGGATGGCACGTGGCGCTTCTCGCATCGACTACCGCGCCCTCAACGCCCTCACGCTCAAGGACAAGTTCCCAATCCCGGTGGTTGACGAGCTGTTTGACGAGCTCCACGGCGCGAGGTTCTTCACCAAGCTCGACCTCCGCTCAGGCTATCATCGGTGCGCATGCACCCGGAGGACATCGCCAAGACGGCGTTCCGGACACACCATGGCCACTTCGAGTTCGTGGTGATGCCCTTCGGCCTCACCAACGCGCCCGCGACCTTCCAGGCCCTGATGAATGATGTCCTTCGCCCATACTTACGTCGTTTTGTGCTGGTTTTTTTCGATGATATCTTGATCTACAGCGCATCATGGGCGGAGCACTCGCAGCATGTCGCCATCGTCTTCAACGAGCTTCGAGCGCATCGACTTCACCTCAAGCGCTCGAAGTGCTCGTTTGCGACGACCTCGGTGGCCTATCTTGGTCACGTCATCTCCGCCGACGGGGTGGCCATGGATGCGGACAAGGTGGCAGCGGTCGCCGCCTGGCCGACGCCGCGTTCACCACGCGCCCTCCGCGGGTTCCTGGGGCTCGCCGGCTACTACCGGAAGTTCATCCGGGACTTCGGCCTCATCGCCTCGCCACTCACGCGCCTGGCTGCGGCACGAGGCCTTCGCTTGGGACGACGAGGCTACCGCTGCCTTCGAGGCCCTCAAGGGGCCCTCACGACGGGCCCCGTTCTCCAGATGCCGGACTTCGACAAGCCGTTCATCGTCGACTGTGACGCTTCCGGGGCGGGGTTCGGTGCCGTCCTTCACCAGGGTGACGGGCCGCTCGCCTACTTCAGCCGGCCGTTTGCTGCACGCCACCTCAAGCTGGCGGCGTATGAGCAGGAACTCATTGGCTTGGTCCAGGTCGTTCGCCACTGGCGCCCTTACCTATGGGGGCGCTCGTTCCGCGTACGTACGGACCACTACAGCCTTAAGTTCCTCTTGGACCGGCGTTGTCGACAGTGCCCCAGCACCAGTGGATCAGCAAGCTGTTTGGCTTCGACTTCACGGTGGAGTATCGTCCGGGCCGCCTCAACACAGTGGCCGACGCCCTGTCCCGCCGCGACGTCGAGCCCGACGCCATTGAGGGTGACTCGGCCGGACACCTGCTCTGCATCCGCTCGGGTCCCTCCTTCGCCCTCTTCGACCGCATTCGCCAGGCGACGGTGTCCGCGCCGGATGCCCAGCTACTGCGGCAGCAGCTCGCCGCGGGCGAGTTGGACGACCCTTGGCGCGTCACCGACGGCCTTCTCCTCCACGGGCGCCGCGTGTTCGTCCCCGACCATGATGACCTCCGCCATCAGGTGCTGCTCTTGGCGCACTCCGCCGGTCATGAGGGTGTCCGGAAGACCCTCCATCGCCTTCGTGCGGACTTCTACATCCCTGGCGATAAGGCCCTGGTCCAGGATTGGGTGCGTTCGTGTGAGACGTGCCAACGCAACAAGACGGAGACTTTGCGTCCAGCCGGTGTCTTGCAGCCGCTTGACGTTCCTTCACAGGTGTGGGCCGACATCTCCATGGACTTCATCGAGGGCCTTCCGAGGGTGGGCGGCAAGTCTGTCATCCTTACGGTGGTTGACCGCTTCTCCAAATACGCCCATTTCATCGCGCTTGGCCATCCCTACACGGCGGCGTCTGTGGCCCGCGCCTTCTTCGACGGTATCGTCCGCCTACACGGGTTTCCCTCGTCCATTGTCTGTGATCGAGACCCGGTGTTCACAGGGCATGTATGGCGGGACCTCTTCCGCATGGCTGGGGTCCAACTCCGGTTCAGCACGGCGTTCCATCCTCAGACGGACGGCCAGTCCGAGGTGGTCAATAAGGTGATCGCCATGTATTTGCGCTCGTGTTACGGGTGATCGTCCTCGTGCTTGGGTGGATTGGCTTGCATGGGCGGAGTGCTCGCTACAACACCTCCTACCACTCTGCCCTGCGTGCCACGCCGTTCGAGGTGGTCTACGGTCGACCCCCACCGCCTATCCTACCGGTGGATCCAGCGACAGCACGGACGGAGGCAGCTGGCGAGCTCATCCGCGCACGCGACGATATGCTGGCCGAGGTGCGGCAGCGTCTTGTCCAAGCTCAACAGGTCGCCAAGCACTACTATGACGGGCGACATCGGGAGGTTGAGTATGCGGTGGGTGACTGGGTATGGCTTCGCCTGTTGCACCGCTCTCATCAGTCCCTCGACCCGCGTGCCAAGCGTAAACTTGGTCCGCGCTATGCGGGGCCCTTCATCATCGTCGAGCGGATTGGGACCATGGCCTACGGGCTTCGGTTACCGAGAGGGGCTCGCATTCACGACGTGTTCCATGTGGGCCTGCTCGAAGCCCTATCACGGTGCCCCACCGATGGCCACTCCACCACTTCCGCCGACGGGCCGAGGGTCGTCTCGCTGCCCGGTCCGGCCAAGGTGCTCCGCGCTCAACTCCGTCGTGATGTGTGGCACTTGTTGGTGCGGTGGGAGGGCCTTGCCGAGGAGGAGGCTACTTGGGAGCCCCGCGAGGAGTTCCAGACAGCATTATCCGGACTACCGGCTCGAGGACGAGCCGTTTGCGCAGGCGGGGAGAGATGTTATGACCGGCCTGGTCTACCGCCGGAGGGGGCCCATTGGCCCAACCGGCCAAGCTTAGTTAGGGGCTTAGCCCAGGTTAGCGATTAGGGTTTCGCTAGTTCTCTTATATATACGAGTTGTAATAGACTAAATCAATCAAGCAATAATCAGATATCATTATTGCCGACTCCCAGAGGAGTCGGCCTTCTCTTGCTCGCGCCGCCCAAGCCCTAGCCGCCGCCGCCGCGAGCCCGCCACGGCGCCCTGCCGCCGACGCCGCCTTCCTCCCTCTCGCTCTCCGCACTTCCACCCCTACAATCTACGCCCTCGCCTCGGTAGAACCCTAGTTTCTACCAGATATATATCACAAAAATTATACCATTGGATTCATATTTAAAAGAAGTTTTCAATAATGTAATTTTTGTGATATATATTTTATATTTTATTAACTAAATTAGTAGTCAAAATTTTGTCTCGAAATGCGTAATACCCCTGTAAAGCTAATAACACCTGAGCGGACTAGGAACCTCATTTCATAGGTGTGACCAATTCTCTAGAAAGTAAGACTACGTGATGTTATTAATTTTTGTTATGACCCATGTTGTAACTCGTGACTAGCACGGACCAGGTAGCAATCAACGACCAGGACATTTGCAACCTATCTTGCCACACATGACTAGCACGACTCATGATACAATTCAATGACTCGGATTTTTTTTTAGTTGCAATCCCATGTGTAACTAGAAAATCTCAGTTGCAACCTATATTGCAACTGATTTTAGCACGTACTATGGTACACTCCTATGGTTTAGGAGTTAACTGCAAATTAAGTTAATTCTAAGTTGACTAAAAATTAGCAAAACCGTATTTTTTATTCTGCTCAAACACTATTTATATGTTGATTTACGTAGATGATATCATCATAGCTGGCTCGTGTCAGCGGACTGTAGAAAAGCTTCTGGAGCAGCTTCGTGTCTCCTTGGCTGTCAAGGATCTTGGAGAACTTTCCTATTTTCTGGGAGTTGAAGTGATAAAGATGTCTGATGGAATAGCACTAACTCGGACCAAGTATGCTACTGATCTGCTTCGGAAGGTGAATATGCAAAATTGCAAGGGTAGTTCAACGTCCATGTCGTTATCTGACAAGCTCAGCAAGAATGTTGGCACCATACTCACTGAAGCAGAGACCTTCGTTTATAGGAGCACGGTGGGAGGTTTGCAGTATCTATGTTTGACACGGACAGACATTTCTTTTGCGGTAAATAAGGCATGTCAGTTCTTTTCTGCTCCTACAGATGTGCATTGGTCTGCAGTTAAAAGGGTGCTACGGTATGTGAAAGAAACTCTGAAGGTTGGACTCAGTATACGACGTTCGCAGTCCACAGAGTTAAGTGTATATACGGATGCAGATTGGGCGGGGTGTCCCGATGATCGCCGATCAACTGGAGGTTACGCAGTGTTCTATGGACCCAATCTGATATCTTGGAGCTCTCGGAAACAACCTGTTGTCAGTCGTTCGAGATTACAACCATAGCGCTTGACGTTGTTCCTGCTTACTCTGAGTGGCGGAAGAAGATGTTGCGAACGGTTGGTGAAACTACATCGACGCCTTCTCCAGTGGCATCCTCTCCGGCAGGCGGGCCTCTCATTAGGTTGGGGACCGCCAGTTTGTGATGCGAGGTGGTGTCGTTTTTGGAAACGTAGCCCATTTTCATGTGTACGTGCACATGGAGCTTAGCGGGAGAAAGTGGAGACACGTGTCTAGCAGAGGACTCAGGAGATCGGAGAATTTGATCTCACGGAAAGGTCTGGACTATCCATTGATGATACAGAACAAATATTAGAGAGAACGATTTTTCGAAACCGCGTGTGTTGTGCCGAACTCTGCTACAGGAAATGCATGTTCCTTCACCAAAATTAGCCGGGTGCACACGCCATAGGACTCCGCAGAAAATAGGGAACCAAATCAGGTAAAGCGTAAATGCACCCCAACATCGGTACGCGTTCCCGGTCGCACAAGGCAGGCAAAGCGCCCGGGCCGGGCCGGGCCGGTCTGGTCTGGTCCATCCCGAAATTCCCGAGACGCGTGACGCGGCCCCACCCAGGCCCAACGCCCGCCCACGTTCCGGACGCGGTTTGGTTCCGCCTATATAAAACCCACCCGACCCGACGCGCATCCAAACCCCAACATCTCAGCGCAAGCAAAGCACCTCGCACAGCTCCGATCGCCGCAACGAACCAGCGAGAGCCCACCGGAGCGACCAGGAGAAGATGAGCTACCCACCCGTCGGCGCGCCGCCGCAGCAAGGTCTCGATTACCGTCCAGCCCCGTGAATCTCCATCTGGTTTTATTCCTGCCGTTCCTTTCCTCTTTTCTGCGTGGCTGACGGACTCAAATCTCCGCCGTCTGGATCTCAGGTTACCCGGGGAAGGACGGCTACCCGCCCGCGGGCTACCCTCCGGCAGGCTACCCACCCCCGGCGCAGGGCTACCCGCCGGCCGGATACCCCCAGCAGGGCGGCTACCCGCCGCAGTACCCGCAGCAGCCGCCCTACCAGCAGCAGCAGCAGCAGCAGCAGCAGCAACAGCAGCACAGCAGCGGCCCTTCCTTCATGGAGGGATGGTACGATCCTCTTCGCCTCTGCTCCACTTTTTTTCCTTTTCTGCCTGCATATTTCGTCCGTAGCATGTTCCCCGTAATAGATTAGAACCAAAAAGTTCAGTTCTAGTTCAGAGTTTACGAAATTTGGATCTCCCGGTTCAGATCTGCGACGGCACGCACGCCTCCCGGCGGCTTTCCCCGCCGGTCGCCGTCGCTCCCACGTTTTTGCTTGGTTGGGGCCCGTGACTTGACGCGTGAGCGAACCCTCGGGAAAAGGCGAGAGCAGTCGCCGTCTCGACGACGTGTCGGTCGCTCCGCGCTGAGCGCACACGTATTCCCCGCGGCGAGGGGTGGTTGTCTTCTCCCTTCTGCTGCCATGCACCGTCCGATCTTAGATGGACGGCTAGAATGCAAAACTGAAGTTATCAGCAGTCACCAGCTGAAAGAGATGGGTCAAAGGCAGTCATGAATTCTAGGGAGGCGTTTCACATGCGTCCGGTAGTACTAGTAGCTGTTTTGGACCGGCATTGAGATAAGACCAAAGTTTCAAATTAGTGCACTTGGCAATCAAGTTTCAAATGAGGCGATTCCTTAGCCAAGAAGCAAACCTGACAATCAATTTTTCGGTTGACGCCGGGGCGCTACCAAAGAACGGCTGTCCTCTCCCCAGAAGATTACCACCAATAAGCTTAAGATCACGCGCAATTGTTTATGTTTACCAACAATTCTAGTATTAAAAAAGCTTTATAATTACAATATGCAACCGTATGCGTTGGGCATTTAAAAGAATCATAGTATATCATCATGATAGGCATATACTTTCTTACAACTGACAGTATTATATTAGAGAGAAACTGTTGTACTAGCACTTTTCTTGCTTTTGGTGTTCTGTGTAATCATTCTCACTTGATATTTTGTTCCACCAGCCTGGCCGCCCTCTGCTGCTGCTGTCTCCTGGACGCCTGCTTCTGAGGAGGGAGGAAGACGACGGCGGAGTCGATCAACTGGAACTGAGTGATCTTTGACAGGAGAAGATGCTGCTAGCTTAATTATTTCGTGTTGAGCCTTATCGCTCTCTTTGTTTATTACTCCATGTTCATGAACCTCTGCAATGGAATTGTTCGGTTGGTGTCGATGGACCGATGATTAAGCCTATAGTGCTTTCCATGTGCGTTTCTGTGCTCTCGTGTGGTGTCCAATTTGATCTTCTGTAATGATGGGTCACGTTTGCGCTGTCGTTCTTTTAGCCGCCGGTCATGCGTGTGTTTCTATTCGAATCTTCCACCTGACGCTCAAGGTCGTAATTGCATCTGCCTGCAATGATCCCGACCCTTGATAGTAGCTTGGTCTTTTCTTTTTGTTGACAGTTTGTCCGTCTTCTTCTAGTACTGCACTAGGTTGATTGCAACGTTACACTTCCAAGTCATACTAAAATTGACAGGCTTAGTAGTAGTGAGCCATTCTTTCTAGGTCCAAACTCCCTAGTGCAAATTTCAGACTTTTCAACTGGAACTGGAATTCTAGTTAGAGCAAGTACATGAGTTCTAGTCGTTAGCTACAAAGATAAAAATAATATATGTGTGTCTAGTTGGAGGAGAGAGAATATAAGTGGGTTCTTATGCAATAGCTAACTCCAGCGCGTGCTTCTAATTAAGTTTTTTTTTAGATCAAACACTGTAATATATTACTCAAACGGCATAATCAGATGCCAAAACGTTTACAATGAACTCCGGTGGGGAAACCAACCAGGTGTTACAAAGCTTATTTCCGCAGCCTTCACTAGCCAATCTGTGCGCAACGCCATTCGCTTCACGGCGTACGTGTCTAACCTTGTGTTCCGCAAAAGTCTTGAGCAGCTCTTTTATCTCTTCAACAAGAGGGCCTTGTGAAGATCGATCCAAATCGCTACCCTTGATTTTTGCCACAGCACTTAGACAGTCAGTTTCCAAGTAGATCATTCTCACCTCCTTCTTCTTCGCTAGGATGAGTGCACGCTTGCATGCCAGGAGCTCCGCACGTTCAGGGTCAGAGACTGAGGGCAGATAATGGCATTCGGCCGCCACAAAAACACCCTCATTATCCCTGATCACCATTCTGCAGCCCCCAACGCCCTGAGAAGACACGAAGGCTCCATCTGCATTGGCTTTGTGCCAACCATCCTCGGGCGGGAGCCAGTGCTCCTGCACTCGCGGCATAGCATGTGATGTCCCAAGGTTGATTGTCAGCCATTCGTCGACCAGGGCCAGCGATCGTCTAGTGACAGCCTCCGGGTCTTCAATCCTCGCCTCATCCCTCGCATCGTTCCTAGCAAGCCACATCTGGTACAACACCATGATCCCGATCGACAGCTCCTTGTCCGCCAATCTTCCTAGCCAATCCAGCACCCAACCCCTTAGCTCAGCATGACGCTATGTATGTTGACGCGGGCCGGGCAGTGGTAATCCTGATAGCTCCCTTGTTTTCTCCCGGATTGCCACCGAATGAGGACAGAACCAAAAACGATGGAAGAGGGATTCATCTCTGTTACAAGCAATACATTTGATCCCTTGCTTGATCTTCCTTCCTTCCAGCTCCGCTCCCACAGCGAGTCCGTTCTTGATCATGCGCCAGACGTGGATCCGCGCCTTCCCAGGCAATTCGCGCTCCAGAGTGACAGCCACCCACGATGCTCCTCGCATGAGCTTGACGATCCGACCGTACCTTCTCGGCTCGTTTTCAGCTGCATATGAAGGTGATAGGCCGATTTGACATTGAAGATTCCATTTTTGGTTTGGTTCCAAGCAAAGTAGTCATCTTTTCCAGCAATTCCCACTGAAATCTTCAGAATGTCTTCGACATCACACTCAAAAAATAGCTCATTAAGCTTCTGTTCATCCCATCCTTGTCCATCTGGCAGCAACAGTTCAACTACTTTATTCACAGAGGCTTGGGGTTTATGTCCCAGTGGACGTTGAAGCCCCTCCCTTTGTATCCATCTATCATTCCATACATCAACTGATTCACCATTTCCAATCCTCCAAATTAAACCCTCTTTGAGAAGGTCTCTTTCGTGCAGGATGCTTCTCCACGTATACGATGCAGCCCCGGGGCACTTAGCGGAGAGGAAACCTCCCTCCTTGAAATATCTAGCACGTAGGACTCGGGCACACAGGGAGGCCGGGTTCGTGAGAAGACGCCATGCTAGCTTAGCCAAGAGTGCTTGGTTGAAAGCGTAGAAGTTTCTAAACCTCATACCTCCCCTCCTCTTCGATGAACACATCATGTCCCAACTCACCCATGGAACCTTTCTTTTTCCATCCGCTGACCCCCACCAGAACCCCGATGAAATAGATGTTAACTTGCTACACATCTTCTTAGATAACATAAAACAGCCCATGGGGTAAGTAGGGACTGCTTGTAGGACTGACTTGATTAATGTTTCTTTCCCTTCCATTGAAAGTCCCTGGCCTTTCCATCCGTGGACCTTGCTCCATGACCTGTCTGGGATATGCTTGAAAGCACCATCCTTCGAGCGCCCTACCATTGTTGGCAGGCCTAGGTACTTCTCCGACAAGGCCTCACATGAAATACCAATGATTTGCTTCAGTTCTTCCCTTCTTTCGGACTGACAACCTTTCCTAAAGTAGATGGATGACTTTTGTAGATTAACTCTTTGTCCTGAGCACTCTTCATATGCTTGCAGTATCCCCCGGAGAGCATTTAAGTTACTGGCACTCGCCTCCAGAAACACGATGTTGTCATCGGCAAAAAGGAGGTGAGTTATCGCCGGCCCCCCTCCACCAAAGCCAACCCCCGAGACATGCTTCTCCATCTGTGCCTTTCGGAGCAAAGCAGAGAAACCCTCCACACAAAAGAGAAATAGGTATGGAGACAGAGGATCTCCCTGCCTTAAACCCCTGGTTGGGAGGAAACTCTCTGAGATGCCCCCATTCAGCTTCACCGAGAAACGAGCAGATTGCACACAGCGCATGACTATCTGAACCCATCTCAAGGAGAACCCCAGCTTCAGCAACATCTCCTCCAAAAAAATCCACTCGACCCTGTCATAAGCTTTCACCATATCTAGCTTTACTGCACACAACGGGTTCTTTCTCTTTGTCTTCCTGATGGCATGGACACACTCATAGACAACAAGCACATTGTCTGTTATCAACCTGCTGGGGACAAAAGCACTTTGCTCCTTAGAGATTAAAATAGGGAGAATCCGTTTCAGCCGGTTTGCCACCACTTTGGAAGCAATTTTGTACAAGACATTGCACAAACTTATTGGTCGGAATTGCGACAAAAATTCTGGATGGTTAACCTTAGGAATAAGAACCAGAATTGTGTCGTTGAAATCAGCAGGGCACTCCTGACCATTCAAAAAATCTCGAACAGCCCTACAAACTGAGGGTTTTAGCAAAGACCAGTGTCTTTGGTAGAAAAGTGTCGGTAGTCCATCCGGCCCTGGCGCCTTTGTGGGACCCATCTGAAACAGCGCCTCCTCGATCTCCTTATCCGAGATCACTCCAGTGAGTGCTCGATTCATGTCATCCGTGATGGAGGCCTCGATCAGCTGCAGCACCCGATCCGAGTTACTAGACCCATCCGAGGAGTAGAGATGTTGATAGAAAGACAGTGCCATTTGTCTCATACCCTCATTCGAGTTACATAACGAACCGTCCTCTCGCCTGAGCCCCCTAACCGTATTCTTCCTTTTTCGATGAGATGCACGGTTCTGGAAATACCTTGTATTCCGATCCCCCGCCCTCAACCATTCTTGCCGAGACCGCTGACGGTACATAATCTCTTCCCTTTCATACACCAAGTGTAGCCTGTCCTCTATTTCTTTGATTTCATGCGTTGAACCAGAAGACAAGGCATGGAGCCGGGCTTCATCTAGTTGGCTTCTCAGAGATTTTAATTCGGCCTTTACCAACCCAAATTCCTCAAAACTCCATCGTTGCATTGTTCTGGACATGTTCAGCATGTTCAGCTTTATCTTTGGAATAAATCAAGATATCATCGATGAATACGATGACAAACTTGTCTAGACATGGCATGAAGATCTTATTCATAAGATTCATGAAAATTGCTGGGGCATTGGTTAATCCAAAAGGTACTACTAGGTATTCATGATGTCCGTACCTTGAAACAAAGGCTGTTTTCGGAACGTCTTCCTTCTTGATCTTTATCTGATGATAACCGGACCTTAGATCAATCTTGGAAAAGACTCCCGCGCCTCTAACTTGATCAAATAGATCTTGTATTCTAGGAAGTGGGTACTTGTTCTTGATAGTAACATTATTCAGATTCCTGTAGTCTCCGCACATCCTTCGGCCTCCATCCCTTTTATCCACGAAGATAACAGGTGATCCCCATGGTGAGATACTCTCCTGTATGAATCCTTTTTGTTCCAAGTCATCCAATTGCTCCTTAAGTTCTTTCAACTCCTTAGGCCCCATCTTGTATGGTGCTTTAGCAATCGGAGCTGTTCCTGGAATTAGGTCGATAGTAAACTCTATCTCTCTATCTGGTGGCATTCCAGGTAATTCCTTAGGAAAAACATCCTGGAATTCATTTACTACAGGTATATCTTCCAATTTCACTTCCTTCATGCTATTCAATTGTAGCTCTACTTCAATCTGTGTATGCTTATCTCCTTGGTAGATCATTCTACTACCATCGGGGCTTTTCAAAGACACAGTCTTGTTCACACAGTCGATCAATGCTCCATTAGCTTCTAACCAGTTCATACCAAGAATGACATCAATGTCCTTCATCGGTAAAATGAACAGGTCTACGTCAAACGCACATTTATTGATCATAATGACTTGTCCTTGTTTGGTATGGTTTACTACTATCGTCCCCCCCGCGGAAAAGTATGGTTATAGGTGTATCTAACTTAGTGCAACTAATCCCATGTTTGATGATGAATTGTTGAGAAATGAATGATGTAGTTGCACCAGTATCAAAAAGTACTTTACCAGGATGAGTAAGTATCTGGAGCGTACCTATCACTGCCTGATCGGAGTTCACCACCTCCTCCAAGCTGGTGCAGTTTAACTTGCCGAAGGGCTTCTTGTTCTTCCAATTGCCTCCGGTATTTCCACCTCGGTTTCCTCCTCCTTGCTTATTCTTAGGGCAATCCCGAAGCATGTGCCCTTCCTCACGACAACCAAAGCATATTATCATTGGCTTCTTGCAGTCCTTGGAAAAATGTCCCTTGCTCAAAAGTTGGTCCACATGCTCTTGGAGGCCGCATGCGTCCACACACCTTAGAGCATCTCCAGTCGCGTCTGAAATAAAAGCAATCTCTTGTTTAAATCATCAAATTTGAACTTATTATTGTTTATCTTCAAAAATTCTATTTCATATTTTATTATGATAGGGATTTTTATACTGAGTGGGTTTCATATTTTTAATTATTTTTTTAGAGCTATTAAACATTTACTATGAATTTTCAAAATTTCAGTATTTTATGGAATTGTGAAATGTCACAATTGCCCCTGGGCCCACATGTCAGTGGAGCCCAGTGGGTTGAGTTAGACCAGCTCGGGTCCAACCGACCCGTGCGGTCGCTCACACTTCTCCTCCACCGCGCTGCCTCGATGAACCCTAATCCCCTCGCGCTCTGGCGACTCGCGTCGCCCTCGCCGTCGCCGGTCGATTCCGGCGAACTCCGACCGTCATGGCCCTCGCCATGGGGCGCAATCGAACCGCCCCACGACTCCGGTCATGCTCCTCCGCGTAGATCTGGAGCTGGCGTTGCTCCCGCGCATCCCCGACCCCTTCTCTGTGGCAAGGGTTACGGGATCCACGGCGATCTCGCTGCTCCCAGGGGTTCCTGGCGCTATGGCGCCACCGTGAGCCTCGCCGAAGTGGTGCGGGGCGCTGCGGCGCTGGTCAAGGCATGGCTTGGCCTAGCCTGGCGCTGCCGTGCACTCGGCGTGCGCCGCCGTGGCCGCCATGGCCGCGACTGCTGTCAGCTCGCCCTGGTATGTGCTCCACCCTCTCTTTCTCTCTTGACTGTTCTTCTTCTTCATCCTCTAGCTCTGGCCACGGCTGCTCCACCTCGTGGAGATGCCTGCCGTGCTGATGCGCTGCTGCTGCGCCTAGCTAGCTGTGTATGCGCGTATGCTGCTGTGCTGCTGCTGTGCTGCAGTGCTGCCCTACTCTGCCTAAGGGCTTTGCTTAATTGTGGCTATCTTTGTTGTGCCTGGTTCTGTGCAAAGTTCCTAAGCTATGTGCTTGTTTAAGTTTGTATTTTTTGCTAGAATCCTTCCCTGTGCCTCTGTTCTTGTTACTATTCTTGCTAGACACTCAAGTGTATTAAATTATGTTGCCCTGGCTTGATTACTGTGTATATTCCTTGCAAATTTGCAAGTGCCAGTGCTCTGATGTGCTATATCTTGTGCTTAATTTCATGAGCATGCTCAATTGAGCATTGTTGTTGGCTTATCAGCACTATACAGTGATGAGTGCTGTGTGTAATCCTTGTGTAACTTGATCCAGTGGTTCATCATGCCTTTGATGTGCTTCTGGATACAATCATAAAGTCATTAATTTTGTATCTGTTTATTCAGTTATGGCTTGGGTGTAATTATTCAGTAGCTGGCTATTTACTGATGCTATGCTTGGTTATAGTAACCTGTAACAAGTGCTAGCAAGCTCTGGTGATCATATGATCACCAGTTGCTTGGTGATTAGCTGCTGTGTCTCTGTCTGTGATTATCTGCTGCTCACCCTGTGTTGTGTGTGTGCATCACACAGGCTTGGCCTGTGTGTGATGGTGCTTGCTCAAGCATCAGTTGATGCTTGCAATGATCCATTGGATCATCTGCAAGGCTCTCGTGCATCAATTGCTTGTGTAATTCATTTATCTGTTTATCTTGTTTTATTAAATGGATGAATGATGTGAACTGTGATTCAGTGATGATCATTTCAATGAATTTGTTAGGGCTAGCAGGATGCCAACCACTGGTTGGGTACCCTAGCCCACTACTGAATCCTTCTGGGTGATGATGTGGTGGTTTCAAGTGTTGGTTGTGGGTTGAGGTGGCCCTGGCAGCTCTGTGATGCTGTCATGGGTAGCTCCCCCTCTCTGTGGCTTGCTGTAATTGGATGATTGCTCACTGGTTGATCCAAGACTGGACTTCCAGTGGCTTTTGATGCTGAGATATTACATAGACAAAGATTTGTCTATTGTCTGATGGTATAGCTAGCTATAGGTGCTAAGTGTTTTGGGCTAGGCTAGCTGTGAATCCATCCTTTGCTGGATTTCCTTAGTTGTGCCACTGATTGGACATAACTAGTGTTCCCCTTGGATGATTTCCTATTGGCCTCTCCCTTCTTTGCTTGCACCAAATGGCTTTGTAGCCAGATGATGACACAAACAGGGTTCTACCCTTCTGTGCTCCTGTAATGCATAACATGCTTATTTATGAGCAAAACATGATTTTGCTCAGGATGATCTTACTTATACCTCACTCCAGCTCCTAGATTATTTGTTGGTGTAGAGGATTGCTTCAGTGTGGTGATTATGCTTGCCCTGCTCCTCCTTGCAAGCCTGTGGTACTTGATTTAGTGTTGTGGCTGTTTGAGCAGGTTGAACAGCAGTGGTTGTTCTTCCTGTTCTTGTGTTCTTGTGTTTCTGGTGAACTTACCCAGCTGCTTGTCGATGAATGACTAGGGTTTGGATGGAAAAAGGTTTTATATCATCCTTTCCTTGCTCTCCTGGTCGACAGCTGAGCCTGGCAACACTTGGTGACTCTCCATGTGTGTGTGTTGGTGTTGAGCATGCACACTAGCTGTGTGAGCAGCTAGTGTGTGTGTGTCCTATGCTTGGGACTTGTGCTGTGAGAATATCAGCTCGGCAGCTTGTGATCATATCCTCTCCAATAACCATTTTCTTGCTAACCTGCCAAGTGGCAATGCCACTTGGCATAACTTGTGTTTTGCTTTGTTTGTGTGCGAGGATCAAAGTGATGATCACAATGAAGTTCAAGATCATCATGCACAAGCATTTCCTGAAGATAATTTTGTAGTTTAGGAATTTCATTAAATTGTAATCTTCTTTCTTTTTCTTTTTCCATTTTGCCAATTCTTGTAATGTGTTGTAATTTCTTTAATTTCAAATCTGAATATTGTAAAGACAATGTATCTTGTGTTATTATCAATAAAGCTCTAATTTTCTCTAATGAGCTTTACTTTATATTTGTATTGTTTATATTGTTTATTATTTATAATTTGTTTAATGAATTACCTCACATTTGAATTATGAGATATTCATTTGATGTTTGAATTTGAAATTCAAATGCAACGTAGGTTTGAATTCAATCATGCAACTTAAGTTGTAATGCAATACCTCTCCTCTCTTCTCAAAACCCTAACTTGGTTGAATGAAGCAAGTTTGTCGCACTCTCGAAACCCTAACCCTGTAAGGTGTCTAGAGAGAAACTTGTCCCCCTTCGATGCAGTTTTGTTTTAAAAGCGCGAAATTTCCCCAGAATTTACGATGCAGTGCACATCCCTTTCTAAAATCTACCCCTCGATCGTCTCTAAACCTGGGACATTATAGCCTTTCCCCCTTAAAGAAAACTTCGTCCCGAAGTCGTGGTTGTAATACCTGAAGAGTTCGGGATATGATTTCCTCAGGTCCTCTTCCTTTTCCCAGGTGGCTTCCCTCTCGGGGTGATGCTTCCATTGTATCTTGCAGTACTTAATGGCTCGATTCCTGAGTTGCTTCCAGTTCTCCTCGAGAATCTTAGCTGGCTTCTCGATGTAAGTCAGGTTTGGTTGTAACTCGAGCTCATCATGTGATACTGGCTCATCTGGGGTTTTTAAGCATTTCCTGAGTTGCGACACATGGAATACATTGTGAACTTGAGCTAACCTTCCGCGTAGATCCAATTCAAAGGCTAACCCTCGGTTCTGACTCAGAATCTTGAAAGGTCCGATGTATCTAGGGCTCAACTTCCCCTTTACTCCAAATCTCTGAAGACCTTTCATCGGGCTTACCTTAAGGTACACCATGTCTCCAACTTGTGGCTCCCATGTCCTTCTCTTTTGGTCTGCATAGCTCTTCTGTCGACTTTGAGCTATCTTCAGTCTATCTCTTATAATGTCAATGATTTGTTGTTTTTCCTTGACATAATCAGGGTTGAACTCCTTGCTTGATCCTGCTTCATACCAACATATCGGTGATCTACACTTCCTTCCATACAGAGCTTTGAATGGTGCCATCCTGATGCTGCTTTGGTAGCTATTGTTGTAAGAAAACTCTGCTAGTGGTAAGTGCTCCTCCCATGATCCTCCGAAGTCTAGGGCACAAGCCCTAAGCATATCTTCCAATATCTGGTTTGTTCTCTCTGTTTGTCCACCTGTCCGAGGATGATAGGCGGTGCTATAATCTAACTTGGATCCTAAAGCTTCATGTAGTTGCTTCCAAAATGCTGATGTGAACACGGATCCTCGATCTGACACTATCTTCTTGGGCACTCCATGTTTACTCACGATCTCTTTGATGTAGAGATCGATGAGTTTCTCTCCTTTATCTTGCTGGTTTACTGTTAAGAAGTGTGCACTTTTCGTCAACCGGTCCACGATTACCCATATCATGTCCTTCTTTTTATTAGTCATGGGTAGTCCGGTGATGAAATCCATTCCTATTTCTTCCCATTTCCATTCTGGGATTGGTAAAGGTTGTAACTTTCTCCGCCGGACTTTGATGTTCAGCTTTCACTCTTTGGCAGGTATGGCATTCCGCCACGTATTGTGCTATCTCTCTCTTCATATTATTCCACCAGAATAACTCCTTGAGATCCATGTACATCTTTGTACTTCCTGGATGTATAGAGTATGGTGTTTGATGTGCTTCCCGGAGTATAACTTCTTTGATCTCCTCAATATCCGGAACGCAAATCCTCTTCTGGAACCATAATGATCCAGACTCTCCTCGGTGAAATTCTGATGGTCTACCCTCATCTATCCTTCTCATCTCCTCTATGATGAATGGATCGTCCAATTGACCCATGATTATCTCATTCTTTAAGTTAACACTTAGCTCATCGGCTACTTGTAAAGCCGAAAGTCCTTCATGAGCTTCTTTCTCCCAAAGTTGTATTTGGGCTTGGCTTATTTCCTTCCTCAACTCTGGTGATAACTCTTGTTCCACTCCTCCGAGTGCTCTTCCTACTCAAGGCATCTGCTACAACATTAGCCTTTCCTGGAGTATAATTGATGGTCAAATCGTAATCCTTGATTAGTTCAAGCCATCTTTTCTGCCTCATATTGAGTTCCTTCTGAGTGAAGAAGTACTTGAGACTCTTATGATCCGTATAGAGCTCACACTTGGCTCCATAGAGAAAATGTCTCCAAGTTTTCAGTGCAAAAACTACTGCTGCTAACTCTAAATCATGTGTTGGATAGTTCACTTCATGAGGTCTGAGTTGCCTCGATCCATAAGATATTACTTTTCGTTCTTGCATGAGTACGCAGCCCAATCCATGTTTGGATGCGTCACAGTACACGGTGTAATCCTTGTCAACTTCCGGGACTGCTAACACCGGTGCTGTGGTGAGTTTCTCTTTCAGAGTTTGAAAACTCTTTTCACACTCATGAGACCACACGAACGGTGTGTTCTTCCTTAATAGTTTAGTCATTGGTCATGCTATCTTGGAGAATCCTTCAATGAATCTCCGATAGTATCCTGCCATTCCTAAGAATCCTCGGATTTCTTTGACAGTCTTTGGTGCTTCCCAATCTAAAACTGCTGCTACCTTGCTCGGGTTAACAGCTATTCCATCCTTGCTAATGACATGGCCAAGGAATTCTACTTGATCTAGCCAAAATTCACACTTGCTGAATTTGGCATAGAGTTGATGTTATCTTAGTGTTTGCAACACTATCCTCAGATGTTCAGCATGTTCAGCTTTATCTTTGGAATAAATCAAGATATCATCGATGAATACGATGACAAACTTGTCTAGACATGGCATGAAGATCTTATTCATAAGATTCATGAAAATTGCTGGGGCATTGGTTAATCCAAAAGGTACTACTAGGTATTCATGATGTCCGTACCTTGAAACAAAGGCTGTTTTCGGAACGTCTTCCTTCTTGATCTTTATCTGATGATAACCGGACCTTAGATCAATCTTGGAAAAGACTCCCGCGCCTCTAACTTGATCAAATAGATCTTGTATTCTAGGAAGTGGGTACTTGTTCTTGATAGTAACATTATTCAGATTCATGTAGTCTCCGCACATCCTTCGGCCTCCATCCCTTTTATCCACGAAGATAACAGGTGATCCCCATGGTGAGATACTCTCCTGTATGAATCCTTTTTATTCCAAGTCATCCAATTGCTCCTTAAGTTCTTTCAACTCCTTAGGCCCCATCTTGTATGGTGCTTTAGCAATCGGAGCTGTTCCTGGAATTAGGTCGATAGTAAACTCTATCTCTCTATCTGGTGGCATTCCAGGTAATTCCTTAGGAAAAACATCCTGGAATTCGTTTACTACAGGTATATCTTCCAATTTCACTTCCTTCATGCTATTCAATTGTAGCTCTACTTCAATATGTGTATGCTTATCTCCTTGGTAGATCATTCTACTACCATCGAGGCTTTTCAAAGACACAGTCTTGTTCACACAGTCGATCAATGCTCCATTAGCTTCTAACCAGTTCATACCAAGAATGACATCAATGTCCTTCATCGGTAAAATGAACAGGTCTGCGTCAAACGCACATTTATTGATCATAATGACTTGTCCTTGTTTGGTATGGTTTACTACTATCGTTCCCCCCACGGAAAAGTATGGTTATAGGTGTATCTAACTTAGTGCAACTAATCCCATGTTTGATGATGAATTGTTGAGAAATGAATGATGTAGTTGCACCAGTATCAAAAAGTACTTTACCAGGATGAGTAAGTATCTGGAGCGTACCTATCACTGCCTGATCGGAGTTCACCACCTCCTCCAAGCTGGTGCAGTTTAACTTGCCGAAGGGCTTCTTGTTCTTCCAATTGCCTCCGGTATTTCCACCTCGGTTTCCTCCTCCTTGCTTATTCTTAGGGCAATCCCGAAGCATGTGCCCTTCCTCATGACAACCAAAGCATATTATCATTGGCTTCTTGCAGTCCTTGGAAAAATTTCCCTTGCCTCCACAGCTACGGCAAACAATTTGGGCCATAGGCTGGTTATTCGAACCCCTTCGGTTGTTGTTGTAGCTGTTGTTGTTGTTGTTGTTGTTGTTGTTGTTGTTGTTATACCTCGGTTTGAAACTCAAGCCAGTGTTAGGCTTGTTGCTGACATACCTCTTAGGCTCAAACTTGGCCTTCTTCCTCTTCTCCTCCTGCAGTTGCTTGAAGTCATCTTCAAGAGTGATGGCTGCATCCACCAACTCCTGGAACTCTGTCGCTCTCATCATTCTGAGCTGTACCTTGAACTGGGACTTAATCCCCGCAAGAACCTCTTCTTTTTCTTGTCCTCGGTGTTGACCTCCTCCACGGCATACCGGGACAGCTTTGAAAACTCCCTGACATAAGTCAGGATGGCCTTATCTTTCTGCTCGAGACTTTCAAATTCTCGACGCTTCAACTCCACTATACTCTCAGGGACATTGGATTCCCTGAACTTCCTCTTAAACTCTTCCCATGTAAACACCTTTTCAGCCGGATAAACGGCTACTATGTTGTCCCACCATGATGCGGCGGGTCCACACAACAAGTGTGTTGCATACCTGACCTTCTCCAGGTCGTTGCATCCAACGGTATTGAGCTTTCGCTCCGTGTCCATCAGCCAATCCTCCGCGTCCATGGGCTCGGGCGCGTATGCGAAGGATATAGGCTTAGTATTCTGGAAGTCTGACAAGGTGACTCCCTGGTTCTCGGGCCTCTCCATCCTGTTCTGCTGAAGCAGCTCCTGGAAGAACTTGTTTTGCTGCTCCATGGTCATGCGTTACCTTTCCTCCAACATTTGCATGTATTGGAGGAAATTCTGCTGCGTCATGGGTGGTGGTGGTGGTGGAAACTGGTTTCGGGCTGCTTCATCAGCCTCTTCCTTCTGCTTGGCTTCGCGCTCAATGCGCTGTGCTTCACTCTCCTCTCCCGTTGGTCCCGACATATCCCCCTAGTTCTGCAACACAAAGTGTACTCATAGTTACTCCATGCGAAGTTTTCTGAGCTCAACTTTGTGCACAGAACTAGTCACGCAATGGAAATCAAGAAGCAAATCCAAATCATACAAAACATATACCATGTATATACATACTTAAGTGGTTTTATTACAATACTCAGTAGCGATGTGAGTATGCAAACTCACTTATTGAAGTATATTTACAAATTTCTACAAAATATTACATACTACAATACATATGGTACTACTGTATTGTAGTCTCGCCTCCCATGGTAGTCTCTAGTCATGCTTCACTCCCGATACATCCCAGGCTTCCATCCGGTCGAACGTGTAGTCCTCCTGACAGAATCTGGAACATAGGGTCTTCCCGTCGGTCGGTAGTCGGAATCGGAGGATGATCCCGGGGAGAAATCTGTGTTCATGAACCGGTCATTCGGTGCATCATAATCCACCCATCGGGTGTACTCCCCCGTGACTCCGCCATAGGTATATCCACCATCCGTATTCGACTCGATCGCATCGGATACTCCTCATCGTCTCCCCTATTAACCCGATAGTTCCGGTTCCGGGTTGTGGCGTCCTCATTCATCTCGGGATTATATCTAACCGAATCACTAAGGGTTCCGAGATCCGATCCCCAACGCCAACCCGTGGAGTTTTCTATAGGAGTCTCAGAACGCTGATTGTTTCCGGATTCCTCTCCACCCTCATATCCTCCATGGGAATTACTAGGAAAGTACCTAGGGGTAATGGGTGTGGTTTTTTGTTCGGGATGGTCAATGCTAATGTAATCACCAGCTGAATACACTGGTGTGTGAACCTCATTCTCCATTGGTTCCTTCCCCTTAGTCTCCTCCTTAGGCTCGATGAACTCTTCCAACGATTGTATCAATCGCTCCCGACAAATGTCGGTTCAACCGAAAGAACAATGACAAGTAGGTTGCGGCTGTTATCCATGTACTTAGCGGCTTCTGCTGGTTTGCGTTTTGCAAGCTTGAAGTGGTTAAGCATAGGATCATCTTCCTCCTCCATATGAGGAATATGAGCGAATTCGGAACCAATAAGCTCTTTCGTCTTATGCTCCCGGATATCAGTGATACCTCTCATTATAGCTATGTGGTAGGCTGTGTTGATAGTTCTAGCCTCACCTGCTGGCATCACTACGCTCATTCCTAGGGATTCTGGAAGTCTTAGCCCTACCCTACACTTCGCCAATACTGGACCGTCGTAGTACCAGTATTTCATTACTTGGATTTGGGGATCGCACCCAAATTCAAGTAACATAGCACGAAGAATGTCTGCGAGTCCTCCGTCGTATTCACTCAAGTTGGATGGCTTCACTTTCACATTACGTCTCGGGCGTGAACTTGCCATAGTTGGCTGTAGAATAGAAAGAATACAATATTAGTAATAATGCATCATAATAGTGATAATAAAGAATTATCGCACTAAAAGATATGATTGTTTTATTCTCAAGTGAATATACACCATATTTTTAGAGAATTCTTTACTAATCCTATTTGACTCCTAACGTTTCATCCCATTTACTAGGTTCCAACCTAAGGTCAAAGCTTTTGCTCTGATACCAACCGTGGTGACCCCGCATACCACCGCATGTTGTAGTATGCCGGTCGTTGATATAACATTCACGAAGTACCAATCCGCAAATATTACATCCCTCGAGTAGTACAACGAACATAGCAGGTCCATAACTCATTCATTTATTATTACAAGCATAATGTACATATCATCTCGGAGCTCCTCTTGGGTCCTAAGAGGGATACTCCTGGGTTCGAGGCGAACCCAACTCAACTTACAATATAGAAGTCTTACTAAGTTATACATTTATTTCCTCGAGCAGTTAAATACTAAGAGTTCGTACTGCTCGGATGCTAATACTACTTGGTAGGTCTACACGTGCTCTCCTCCGGAACCCTCCCCAGTTCCGTAGACTATGAGGTAGTCTACACCTTCGACACCTCCAGAGAGGTCTGGTTCTTCATAGCCGATGATGTCGGCTCCTTCAGTGGTTGTCGTTGTCCTCCTCCGGATGGTTCGGACAATCTAGCAGGGGATTTAAGAGTGGTATGAGTACGAGCGTACTCAACAAGTTCATTATAGAAAAGAGGTGTTTAATGCACTAGCTACGATATTAGACCAAAAAGTCTAATACCAATGCAGGTTTTGATAAACATTTCTTCAAGAGATTGCTTTTATTTCAAAGAACTATGTCCGTCAGCCTTCACCGGTTTACTAGAACTTCATGGAGTTCCTTTCCGGCAGCGTTCACAGTTCCAAATCCCGGAACAAGGAGTGACAGGTCACGATTCATTACACTCTGCAGAGGTGTGTTGCTTTACCCATAAGAGATCTTAACCTTGGTGCCAACCGGGCAGCTTTCCCGTCCAAACTTCCTTCGGTGTGAGGCCCGGTATAAGGTCTAGCCAATCATGTTCCTCCGCTACCTCGAGCACCCACCCTTTGTTTCAATCTCCGACCCTGGGTCCTTGCCGGTCCTCTTACACCAATTAAGGATGGACCCCGACCACGACGACAATGCAGAGCTCTATCATACATTCCTTCGCCGGCAGTTGCAACCCATCATAGACCACATTATCGTGGGGACTTCTACGGGTTCCCCTCGCATCTTGTCTCTCGAGATCAAGTGCTTACGATAATGCGCATCCGTTGATGAACGAGAGGTGGAAACACTTTTGACTACTCCGTCCCACTCTGGATCTTATGGTTAACACGGGTATTACGGCACAAGAATCACTGGACGACATTTGTTGTTTAATCCTAGATGGATATAATCCTTGCAATGGAACCTCCACCATATCCACACAATCCATGGTTCCATTGCCCACCACTTAGTCATATTCATAGTTATGAAAATAGTGGTTTTGCTTTTTATGCAATAGTGATAATCATAGTACTTTGCAAGTAATTTAATAAAAATACTCAAATGACATGAGCAAGTGATGAACTTGCCTGAATACTGCAAAGTGTTGCAGTTGGATGGTGTGGACTGACCCTTGTCCTCTGTTTCTGAAAAATAGCATCATTGTCCGATAAGGGCAATGGTTAAAGAAGCATTTATGCATGATTTCAGTTTTAGGGTTTGTTCCCCCCTTCCGATGTCTTATCATTTCATGTGAGAGGTTGATACTAAGAATGATTCGGGGATACTCTGTTCAAAAGAAGCCTGGTGACCGGGTGTATACGTGAGCACGCATCCATTGGTTGACACGTGTCACATCTAGCAATCCACTGTTACCATCATTGTTGGGTTAGCAAACCACATCAGCACTAACAACACTTCCAAATCACGTATGACCCACCTTTTTGAATTCAAATAGTGGGCCAGATGCACTTTCAAATCACGTAGGACCCACGCCAAGTACACTTAGCGATGGATAAGACAATGTCAAGGCAATAGATCCAATTGACGAGAACCGGATCTCAACGCAGATCGTGTGGCATCTAGAGGGTGCTCACGTATACACCTAGTCACCAAATCCACTCTCATACTCTGTTTAGGGTAAAATACAACCTTGAAATGTTGTCAAGGTGTTTTTAAAGTTCAAAAGAATTTATGGACTTATTTTCATTATTGAAAATATATGGTGTGATTTAAATGATTATTTAAATCATGAAATTTGAACTTATTATTGTTTATCTTCAAAAATTCTATTTCATATTTTATTATGATAGGGATTTTTATACTGAGTGGGTTTCATATTTTTAATTATTTTTTTAGAGCTATTAAACATTTACTATGAATTTTCAAAGTTTCAGTATTTTATGGAATTGTGAAATGTCACAATTGCCCCTGGGCCCACATGTCAGTGGAGCCCAGTGGGTTGAGTTAGACCAGCTCGGGTCCAACCGACCCGTGTGGTCGCTCACACTTCTCCTCCACCGCGCTGCCTCGATGAACCCTAATCCCCTCGCGCTCTGGTGACTCGCGTCGCCGTCGCCGGTCGATTCCGGCGAACTCCGACCGTCATGGCCCTCGCCATGGGGCGCAATCGAACCACTCCACGACGCCGGTCATGCTCCTCCGCGTAGATCTGGAGCTGGCGTTGCTCCCGCGCGTCCCCGACCCCTTCTCTGTGGCAAGGGTTACGGGATCCGCGGCGATCTCGCTGCTCCCAGGGGTTCCTGGCGCTATGGCGCCGACGTGAGCCTCGCCGAAGTGGTGCGGGGCGCTGCGGCGCTGGTCAAGGCGTGGCTTGGCCTAGCCTGGCGCTGTCGTGCACTCGGCGTGCGCCGCCATGGCCGCGACTGCTGTCTGCTCGCCCTGGTATATGCTCCACCCTCTCTTTCTCTCTTGACTGTTCTTCTTCTTCATCCTCTAGCTCTGGCCACGGCTGCTCCACCTCGTGGAGATGCCTGCCGTGCTGATGCGCTGCTGCTGCGCCTAGCTAGTTGTGTATGCGCGTATGCTGCTGTGCTGCTGCTGTGCTGCTTGTGCTGCTGTGCTGCAGTGCTGCCCTACTCTGCCTAAGGGCTTTGCTTAATTGTGGCTATCTTTGTTGTGCCTGGTTCTGTGCAAAGTTCCTAAGCTATGTGCTTGTTTAAGTTTGTATTTCTTGCTAGAATCTTTCCCTGTGCCTCTGTTCTTGTTACTATTCTTGCTAGACACTCAAGTGTATTCAATTATGTTGCCCTGGCTTGATTACTGTGTATATTCCTTGCAAATTTGCAAGTGCCGGTGCTCGATGTGCTATATCTTGTGCTTAATTTCATGAGCATGCTCAATTGAGCATTGTTGTTGGCTTATCAAGCACTATACAGTGATGAGTGCTGTGTGTAATCCTTGTGTAACTTGATCCAGTGGTTCATCATGCCTTTGATGTGCTTCTGGATACAATCATAAAGTCATTAATTTTGTATCTGTTTATTCAGTTATGGCTTGGGTGTAATTCTTCAGTAGCTAGCTATTTACTGATGCTATGCTTGGTTATAGTAACCTGTAACAAGTGCTAGCAAGCTCTGGTGATCATATGATCACCAGTTGCTTGGTGATTAGCTGCTGTGTCTCTGTCTGTGATTATCTGGTGCTCACCCTGTGTTGTGTGTGTGTATCACACAGGCTTGGCCTGTGTGTGATGGTGCTTTCTCAAGCATCAGTTGATGCTTGCAATGATCCATTGGATCATCTGCAAGGCTCTGGTGCATCAATTGCTTGCGTAATTCATTTATCTGTTTATCTTGTTTTATTAAATGGATGAATGATGTGAACTGTGATTCAGTGATGATCATTTCAATGAATTTGTTAGGGCTAGCAGGATGCCAACCACTGGTTGGGTACCCTAGCCCACTACTGAATCCTTCTGGGTGATGATGTGGTGGTTTCAAGTGTTGGCTGTGGGTTGAGGTGGCCCTGGCAGCTCTGTGATGTTGTCATGGGTAGCTCCCCCTCTCTGTGGCTTGCTGTAATTGGATGATTGCTCACTGGTTGATCCAAGACTGGACTTCCAGTGGCTTTTGATGCTGAGATATTATATAGACAAATATTTGTCTATTGTCTGATGGTATAGCTAGCTATAGGTGCTAAGTGTTTTGGGCTAGGCTAGCTGTGAATCCATCCTTTGCTGGATTTCCTTAGTTGTGCCACTGATTGGACATAACTAGTGTTCCCCTTGGATGATTTCCTATTGGCCTCTCCCTTCTTTGCTTGCACCAAATGGCTTTGTAGCCAGATGATGACACAAACATGGTTCTACCCTTCTGTGCTCCTGTAATGCATAGCATGCTTATTTATGAGCAAAACATGATTTTTCTCAGGATGATCTTACTTATACCTCACTCCAGCTCCTAGATTATTTGTTGGTGTAGAGGATTGCTTCAGTGTGGTGATTATGCTTGCCCTGCTCCTCCTTGCAAGCCTGTGGTACTTGATTTAGTGTTGTGGCTGTTTGAGCAGGTTGAACAGCAGTGGTTGTTCTTCCTGTTCTTGTGTTCTTGTGTTTCTGGTGAACTTACCCAGCTGCTTGTCGATGAATGACTAGGGTTTGGATGGAAAAAGGTTTTATATCATCCTTTCCTTGCTCTCTGATGGCGTGTATTTCACACGTTCGTTGGGCAACCCCAAGAGGAAGGTATGATGCGCACAGCAGCAAGTTTTCCCTCAGAAAGAAACCAAGGTTTATCGAACCAGGAGGAGCCAAGAAGCACGTTGAAGGTTGATGGCGGCGGGATGTAGTGCGGCGCAACACCAGGGATTCCGGCGCCAACGTGGAACCTGCACAACACAACCAAAGTACTTTGCCCCAACGAAACAGGGAGGTTGTCAATCTCACCGGCTTGCTGTAACAAAGGATTAACCGTATTGTGTGGAAGATGATTGTTTGCAGAGAAAATAGTAAAAAAGTATTGCGAGCAGATTTGTATTTCGAGTATTAAAAGAATGGACCGGGGTCCACAGTTCACTAGAGGTGTCTCTCCCATAAGATAAAAGCATGTTGGGTGAACAAATTACAGTCGGGCAATTGACAAATAGAGAGGGCATAACAATGCACATACATGTCATGATAAGTATAGTGAGATTTAATTGGGCATTACGACAAAGTACATAGACCGCCATCCAACTGCATCTATGCCTAAAAAGTCCACCTTCGAGGTTATCGTCCGAACCCCTTCCAGTATTAAGTTGCAAAGCAACGAGACAATTGTATTAAGTATGGTGCGTAATGTAATCAACAACTACATCCTCGGACATAGCGCCAATGTTTTATCCCTAGTGGCAACGAGCACAACACAACCTTAGAACTTTCCGTCACTCGTCCCGGTGTCAATGCAGGCATGAACCCACTATCGAGCATAAATACTCCCTCTTGGAGTTAAAAGCAAAAACTTGGCCGAGCCTCTACTAGTAACGGAGAGCATGCAAGATCATAAACAACACATATGTAATAACTTGATAATTAACATAACATGGTATTCTCTATCCATCGGATCCCGACAAACACAACATAGAGTATTACGGATAGATGATCTTGATCATGTTAGGCATCTCACAAGATCCAACAATGAAGCACAATGAGGAGAAGACAACCATCTAGCTACTGCTATGGACCCATAGTCCGGGGGTGAACTACTCACTCATCACTCCGGAGGCGACCATGGCGGTGTAGAGTCCTCCGGGAGATGAATCCCCTCTCCGGCAGGGTGCCGGAGGAGATCTCCGGAATCCCCGAGATGGGATCGGCGGCGGCGGCGTCTCGGTAAGGTTTTCGAATCGTGGTTTTTCGCCTCGTGGGTTTCGCGACGGAGGCTTTAAGTAGGCGGAAGGGCAGAGTCGGGGGCTGACGAGGGGCCCACACCACAGGGCGGCGCGGGCCCCCCCTTGGCCGCGCCGCCATGTGGTTTGGCCACCTCGTGGCCCCACTTCGTATGCTCTTCGGTCTTCTGGAAGGTTCGTGGTGAAATAGGCCCCTGGGTCTTCGTTTCGTCCAATTCCGAGAATATTTTGTTACTAGGATTTCTGAAACCAAAAACAGCAGAAAACAGGAACTGGCACTTCGGCATCTTGTTAATAGGTTAGTTCCAGAAAATGCACGAATATGACATAAAGTGTGCATAAAACATGTAGGTATCATCAATAATATGGCATAGAACATAAGAAATTATCGATACGTTGGAGACGTATCAAGCATCCCCAAGCTTAGTTCTGCTCGTCCCGAGCAGGTAAAACGATAACAAAGATAATTTCTGAAGTGACATGCCATCATAACCTTGATCATACTATTTGTAAACATATGTAGTGGATGCAGCGATCAAAACAATGGTAATGACATGAGTAAACAAGTGAATCATAAAGCAAAGACTTTTCATGAATAGTACTTCAAGACAAGTATTAATAAGTCTTGCATAAGAGTTAACTCATAAAGCAATAAATCAAAGTAAAGGTATTGAAGCAACACAAAGGAAGATTAAGTTTCAGCGGTTGCTTTCAACTTGTAACATGTATATCTCATGGATAATTGTCAACATAGAGTAATATAACAAGTGCAATATGCAAATATGTAGGAATCAATGCATAGTTCACACAAGTGTTTGCTTCTTGAGGTGGAGAGAGATAGGTGAACTGACTCAACATAAAAGTAAAAGAATGGTCCTTCAAAGAGGAAAGCATCGATTGCTATATTTGTGCTAGAGCTTTTATTTTGAAAACATGAAACAATTTTTTCAACGGTAGTAATAAAGCATATGAGTTATGAAAGTTATATATTACAAGTTGCAAGTCTCATGCATAGTATACTAATAGTGCCCGCACCTTGTCCTAATTAGCTTGGACTACCGGATCTTTGCAATGCACATGTTTTAACCAAGTGTCACAATGGGGTACCTCCATGCCGCCTGTACAAAGGTCTAAGGAGAAAGCTCGCATTTTGGATTTCTCGCTTTTGATTATTCTCAACTTAGACATCCATACCGGGACAACATGGACAACAGATAATGGACTCCTCTTTAATGCATAAGCATGTGGCAACAATTATTATTCTCATATGAGATTGAGGATATGTGTCCAAAACTGAAACTTCCACCATGAATCATGGCTTTAGTTAGCGGCCCAATGTTTTTCTCTAACAATATGCATGCTCCAACCATGAAGGTGGTAGATCTCTCTTACTTCAGACAAGACGGACATGCATAGCAACTCACATGATATTCAACAAAGAATAGTTGATGGCGTCCCCGAAACATGGTTATCGCACAACAAGCAACTTAATAAGAGATAAAGTGCATAAGTACATATTCAATACCACAATAGTTTTTAAGCTATTTGTCCCATGAGCTATATATTGCAAAGGTGAATGATGGAATTTTAAAGGTAGCACTCAAGCAAATTACTTTGGAATGGCGGATAAATACCATGTAGTAGGTAGATATGGTGGACACAAATGGCATAGTGGTTGGCTCAAGTATTTTGGATGCATGAGAAGTATTCCCTCTCGATACAAGGTTTAGGCTAGCAAGGTTATTTGAAACAAACACAAGGATGAACGGTACAGCAAAACTCACATAAAAGACATATTGTAGACATTATAAGACTCCATACCGTCTTCCTTGTTGTTCAAAACTCAATACTAGATATTATCTAGACTCTAGAGAAACCAAATATGCAAACCAAATTAGCAAGCTCTAAGTGTTTCTTCATTAATGGGTGCAAAGTATATGATGCAAGAGCTTAAACATGAGCACAACAATTGCCAAGTATCAAATTATCCAAGACATTTTAGAGTTACTACATGTAGCATTTTCCAATTCCAACCATATAACAATTTAACGAAGATGAAACTTCGCCATGAATACTATGAGTAGAGCCTAAGGACATATTTGTCCATATGCTACAGCGGAGCGTGTCTCTCTCCCATAAAGTGAATGCTAGGATCCATTTTATTCAAACAAAACAAAAACAAAAACAAACCGACGCTCCAAGCAAAGTGCATAAGATGTGATGGAATAAAAATATAGTTTCGGGGAGGAACCCGATAATGTTGTCGATGAAGAAGGGGATGCCTTGGGCATCCCCAAGCTTAGACGCTTGAGTCTTCTTAGAATATGCAGGGGTGAACCACCGGGGCATCCCCAAGCTTATAGCTTTCACTCTCCTTGATCATATTGCATCATACTCCTCTCTTGATCCTTGAAAACTTCCTCCACACCAAACTCGAAACAACTCATTAGAGGGTTAGTGCATAATAAAAATTCACATGTTCAGAGGTGACACAATCATTTTTAACACTTCTGGACATTGCATAAAGCTACTGGACATTAATGGATCAAAGAAATTCATCCAACATAGCAAAAGAGGCAATGCGAAATAAAAGGCATAATCTGTCAAAACAGAACAGTCCGTAAAGATGGATTTTATTAGGCCACCAGACTTGCTCAAATGAAAATGCTCAAATTGAATGAAAGTTGCGTACATATCTGAGGATCATGCACGTAAATTGGCTTAATTTTCTGAGCTACCTACAGGGAGGTAGACCCAGATTCGTGACAGCAAAGAAATTTGGAACTGCGCAGTAATCCAAATCTAGTACTTACTTTACTATCAAAGACTTTACTTGGCACAACAAAACTCAAAACTAAGATAAGGAGAGGTTGCTACAGTAGTAAACAACTTCCAAGACACAAATATAAAACAAAAATACTGGAGTAAAAACATGGGTTGTCTCCCATAAGCGCTTTTCTTTAACGCCTTTCAGCTAGGCGCGAAAGTGTAACTCAAGTAACATCAAGAGATGAAGCATCAACATCATAATTTGTTCTAATAATAGAATCATAAGGTACCTTCATTCTCTTTCTAGGGAAGTGTTCCATACCTTTCTTGAGAGGAAATTGATATTTAATATTACCTTCCTTCATATCAATAGTAGCACCAACGGTTCGAAGAAAAGGTCTTCCCAATATAATGGGGCAAGATGAATTGCATTCAATATCCAAGACAACAAAATCAACGGGGACAAGGTTATTGTTAACCATAATATGAACATTATCAACTTTCCCCAAAGGTTTCTTTTTAGCATTATCGGCGAGATTAACATCCAAATAACAATTCTTCAATGGTGGCAAGTCAAGCATATCATAGACTTTTTTAGGCATAACAGAAATACTTGCACCAAGATCACATAAAGCATTACAATCAAAATCTTTGACTCTCATTTTAATGATGGGCTCCCAACCATCATCTAGCTTTCTAGGAATAGAAGTTTCAAGTTTTAGTTTCTCTTCTCTAGCTTTTATGAGAGCATTTGTAATATGTTTTGTGAAAGCCAAGTTTACGAGCGCTAGCATTGGGACTCTTAGCAAGTTTTTGCAAGAACTTTATAACTTCAGAGATGTGGCAATCATCAAAATCCAAATCATTACAATCTAAAGCAATGGGATTATCATCCCCAAGGTTGGAAAAAATTTCAGCAGTTTTATCACAAGCAGTTTCGACAGCTTTAGCAGTTTCGAGTAATTTTGCGCGCTTTGCACTAGGAGTAGAAGCATTGCCAACACCAATTATTTTACCATTGATAGTAGGAGGTGCAGCAACATGTGAATCATTAGCATTGCTAGTGGTGGTAATAGTCCAAACTTTAGCTACATTTTCCTTTTTAGCTAGTTTTTCATTTTCTTCTCTATCCCACCTAGCACGCAGTTCAGCCATTAATCTTATATTCTCATTAATTCTAACTTGGATGGCATTTGCTGTAGTAACAATTTTATTTTCAATATCCTCAGGTTTAGCAGCCATTTTATTAATTAAAGAAGATTGTGACGCAGACATGTATGAGATTCGGTCTTCGGCATTCGCAAGTTTAGTTTGCAACCCGAAATCTCCATATTCAAATTTTCAAGTTGATTTCCTATTTTCTTCAACAAGGTAGATTGTTCATTCATAGTTTTAGTAAACAATTTATTTTGCTCATATTGTGATTGCATAAAGCTCTTGGTGGATCTTTCAATTTCTAACATCTTTTCCTCATTAGGTGAAACATATCTACCATAAGAATTACCATTAGCAGGACATGGTCTAGAATTTTGAGCAACCAATGAAGCTAACGGAACATTATTAGGATCAACATTAGTCCTACCATTCACAAGCATAGACATAATAGCATCAATCTTATCACTCAAGGAAGAGGATTCTTCAACAGAATTTACCTTCTTACCTTGTGGAGCTCTTTCCGTGTGCCATTCAGAGTAATTAACCATCATATTATCAAGAAGCTTTGTTGCTTCACCAAGAGTGATGGACATAAAGGTACCTCCAGCAGCTGAATCCAATAAATTCCGCGAAGAAAAATTTAGTCCTGCATAGAAGGTTTGGATGATCATCCAAGTAGTCGATCCATGGGTTGGGCAATTTTTAACCGAGAGATTTCATTCTTTCCCAAGCTTGAGCAACATGTTCATTATCCAATTGTTTAAAATTCATTATGCTACTCCTCAAAGATATAATTTTAGCAGGGGGATAATATCTACCAATAAAAGCATCCTTGCATTTAGTCCAGGAATCAATACTATTCTTAGGCGAGAGATAGCAACCAATCTTTAGCTCTTCCTCTTAATGAGAAAGGAAACAATTTTAATTTTATAATGTCACCATCTACATCTTTATACTTTTGCATTTCACATAGTTCAACAAAATTATTGAGATGGGCAGCGAGCATCATCGGAACTAACACTGAGAAAATTGCTCTTGCATAACAAGATTAAGTAAAGCGAGGTTTAATTTCAAAGAATTCTGCTTGTAGTAGCAGGTGGAGCAATAGGTGTGCATAGGAAATCATTATTATTTGTGCTAGTGAAGTCACACAACTTAGTATTTTCGGGGTTGGCCATTTTAGCAATAGTAAATAAAGCAAACTAGATAAAGTAAATGCAAGTAAACTAAATTTTTTTGTGTTTTTGATATAGCAAACAAGACAGTAAATAAAGTAAAGCTAGCAACTAATTTTTTTGTGTTTTGATATAATGCAGCAAACAAAGTAGTAAATAAAATAAAGCAAGACAAAAACAAAGTAAAGAGATTGAGAAGTGGAGACTCCCCTTGCAGCGTGTCTTGATCTCCCCGGCAACGGCGCCAGAAAAATAGCTTGATGGCGTGTATTTCACACGTTCGTTGGGCAACCCCAAGAGGAAGGTATGATGCGCACAGCAGCAAGTTTTCCCTCAGAAAGAAACCAAGGTTTATCGAACCAGGAGGAGCCAAGAAGCACGTTGAAGGTTGATGGCGGCGGGATGTAGTGCGGCGCAACACCGGGGATTCCGGCGCCAACGTGGAACCTGCACAACACAACCAAAGTACTTTGCCCCAACGAAACGAGTGAGGTTGTCAATCTCACCGGCTTGCTGTAACAAAGGATTAACCGTATTGTGTGGAAGATGATTGTTTGCGAGAGAAAATAGTAAAACAAGTATTGCAGCAGATTTGTATTTCAGTATTAAAAGAATGGACCGGGGTCCACAGTTCACTAGAGGTGTCTCTCCCATAAGATAAAAGCATGTTGGGTGAACAAATTACAGTCGGGCAATTGACAAATAGAGAGGGCATAACAATGCACATACATGTCATGATAAGTATAGTGAGATTTAATTGGGCATTACGACAAAGTACATAGACCGCCATCCAACTGCATCTATGCCTAAAAAGTCCACCTTCGGGTTATCGTCCGAACCCCTTCCAGTATTAAGTTGCAAAGCAACGAGACAATTGTATTAAGTATGGTGCGTAATGTAATCAACAACTACATCCTCGGACATAGCGCCAATGTTTTATCCCTAGTGGCAACGAGCACAACACAACCTTAGAACTTTACGTCACTCGTCCCGGTGTCAATGCGAGGCATGAACCCACTATCGAGCATAAATACTCCCTCTTGGAGTTAAAAGCAAAAACTTGGCCGAGCTTCTACTAGTAACGGAGAGCATGCAAGATCATAAACAACACATATGTAATAACTTGATAATTAACATAACATGGTATTCTCTATCCATCGGATCCCGACAAACACAACATAGAGTATTACGGATAGATGATCTTGATCATGTTAGGCAGCTCACAAGATCCAACAATGAAGCACAATGAGGAGAAGACAACCATCTAGCTACTCGCTATGGACCCATAGTCCGAGGGTGAACTACTCACTCATCACTCCGGAGGCGACCATGGCGGTGTAGAGTCCTCCGGGAGATGAATCCCTCTCCGGCGGGGTCTCTGGAGGAGATCTCCGAGAATCCCCCGAGATGGGATCGGCGGCGGCGGCGTCTCAGTAAGGTTTTCCGTATCGTGGTTTTTCGCCTCAGGGGTTTCGCGACGGAGGCTTTAAGTAGGCGGAAGGGCAGAGTCGGGGGGCTGGCGAGGGGCCCACACCACAGGGTGGCGCGGGCCCCCCCTTGGCCGCGCCGCCATGTGGTTTGGCCACCTCGTGGCCCCACTTCGTATGCTCTTCGGTCTTCTGGAAGGTTCGTGGCGAAATAGGCCCCTGGT
Organism: Lolium rigidum; assembly: GCF_022539505.1. Lineage (NCBI taxonomy): Eukaryota > Viridiplantae > Streptophyta > Magnoliopsida > Poales > Poaceae > Lolium > Lolium rigidum. The sequence goes on along the minus strand of NC_061514.1, from coordinate 353,661,658 downwards.
CTTCGTTTCGTCCAATTCCGAGAATATTTTGTTACTAGGATTTCCGAAACAAAAAACAGCGAGAAAACGAGAAGCGGCACTTCGGCATCTTGTTAATAGGTTAGTTCCAGAAAATGCACGAATATGACATAAAGTGTGCATAAAACATGTAGGTATCATCAATAATATGGCATAGAACATAAGAAATTATCGATACGTCGGAGACGTATCACTCTCTCGGTCGACAGCTGAGCCTGGCAACACTTGGTGACTCTCCCTGTGTGTGTGTTGGTGTTGAGCATGCACACTAGCTGTGTGAGCAGCTAGTGTGTGTGTGTGTCCTATGCTTGGGACTTGTGCTGTGAGAAGATCAGCTCGGCAGCTTGTGATCATATCCTCTCCAATAACCATTTTCTTGCTAACCTGCCAAGTGGCAATGCCACTTGGCATAACTTGTGTTTTGCTTTGTTTGTGTGCAGGGATCAAAGTGATGATCACAATGAAGTTCAAGATCATCATGCACAAGCATTTCCTGAAGATAATTTTGTAGTTTAGGAATTTCATTAAATTGTAATCTTCTTTCTTTTTCTTTTTCCATTTTGCCAATTCTTGTAATGTGTTGTAATTTCTTTAATTTCAAATCTGAATATTGTAAAGACAATGTATCTTGTGTTATTATCAATAAAGCTCTAATTTTCTCTAATGAGCTTTACTTTATATTTGTATTGTTTATTTTGTTTATTATTTATAATTTGTTTAATGAATTACCTCACATTTGAATTATGAGATATTCATTTGATGTTTGAATTTGAAATTCAAATGCAACTTAGGTTTGAATTCAATCATGCAACTTAAGTTGTAATGCAATACCTCTCCTCTCTTCTCAAAACCCTAACTTGGTTGAATGAGAAGCAAGTTTGTCGCACTCTCGAAACCCTAACCCTGTAAGGTGTCGAGAGAGAAACTTGTCCCCCTTCGATGCAGTTTTGTTTTAAAAGCGCGAAATTTCCAGAATTTACGATGCAGTGCACATCCCTTTCTAAAATCTACCCCTCGATCGTCTCTAAACCTGGGACATTACAGTGCCCCTGCTGGTTCTTCTGAGGAAGAACAACCAGAAACCCTGTGCATATATTCGGTGCGAAGAAACAACACTCTTCAGTCGTCGTCCTCCTCGGCGCTGTCGCCGTGGTAGTTCCGGCGACAACGCGTCTCGTCGAACACCTTGACGCTCATGTCCCTGTCGCCAAAGTAGGAGAACAGGAGGACGAAGCCGGCTTCGAGGCGGTGGTAGCGCGCGAACTTGTCCCAACCGATGTGGAGGTACATCTTGCCGCGCGCGTCGTAGATCACGTCGACGATCCACCGGCAGCAGCCGCAGCCATCCTCCCGCAGATGCAGCGAGCGCGGGCGCTCGTCGCCGGCGACGTAGTCGGCGAAGGAGTCCGGCAGCCTCTAGATGTCGTGCGGGTCGCCCTTGAGGACGACGATGAACTCGAACAGCACGGCCCCCTCCTCGTCCTGCTTGTCCGACGATGAGGACGACGACGGCGTCACAGGCGACGGCGAGCGTGTAGCTCTGCCGCGGCCGTGCCACGACCGCGTCCGCAAGCTCGGCCTCCTCCTCTACCAGCCATGGCGCCGACTCTTGAGATGGTGGCGTCTAGGGTTGGGGAGAGAGGCGCTAGGGTTTGTGTGTGAGAGGGATGATGAGAGGCGGCCCTTTTTATAAGTCGGAGGGAGGCGGGGGAGCGGTGACGCTCATTAACGCCGGTATGCAGACGCTTCGCTGCGCCTCTACAGGAACTGCACCGTCGCTGCGCGCCAATAACTTCCGTCGCAAGGTAGGCGACGGTTAGGTTAAAATTCAATGTGCCGCTGACGGGTCGGCCCCGCCACTCCCCGCCTCACTTTTCGTTGTGTCCGGCGTGCTCGGAGCGTCCCCTGTAGGGCGGGGACGGTCTCGGGGCGCCGGACACCGTATCGGGACACGCCGAACAAAAAGCAGCTTTGAGGACGCGGCTGAAAACGCTTTTTTTTCCGGCGCGTCTCAAATCTCTTTAGAGGGCGATTTGGGAGACGCGACTGGAGATGTTCTTAGCCAGAGCAAGTTCCCCAAGCCCAAAATCTATTGCAAGCAAACAAACGCGTCCCTGGTGCCAAAGTTTTTCGTTTCAATGCTTGGTGCCGAAGTTTGGACGGGTAACTTCTGGTCCCCATCGTGCTTTCACCAAAAAGAGGTTTCCGCCGTCGGGAAGCATTCACGTTCATATCATATAAAAATGTAACCATCTTTTATGATTGTAAAGACTGTAGTGATAGTTTGGCAGCAGACAGCTATCTATTTATCGTCGATTCTGGAAAAGGAATGAAGCACGCATCGCAAATTCGCAAGCCACACGGCTCAGTTCGACGTGTTTGTGAATGGTGACAGTTTGCTTTATATTGTCACTGATGATGACGCGACGTTGCATAAATCCATCCACCACGCCCACAAATGACCACTAGATTCGGCAGCCCAGTGCAGCAGCATGCAAGTGGCTCCCAGTCTTCTACTGGTATATCCAACCATGAAATTTATTCCTCACCAGCTCGCTACCGGCCCCAAAGGAGTGCTGCTACACGCGATATAATTCCATCAAGCATGCATGTGAGGCACCTTCTAAATAGCAAACCTTGACACGAAGTATTCCCTTTGATTTGTTATCTGAAGCAGCAAAAGGGAGAAATGCCGGTTGTCTCTCAAATCTCAATCCAGGCAAAAGGAAATCATCATAGGAATCAAACAGAAAAGCAAAAATGCCAACCTAGCTGCCATGTGCAGATCTGCAAACCCCCATCTTTCCTGAAGCATAGTGAGTGATATGCCACCAAGAGCTTACTTTCCATTATTTTCTTTTATTCGCTAAACAGGTAGACTCAATTGGGTAGCATATGATGATATGAACACCTGCATTGCTTAGTCATGAGGTTTGTATAGAATTTCCTCTGCTATTTGATTTCTGTTGTGGCACAAAGCTCATTTACATCCATGTAAATATAATACTGTAGAAGTATTTTAAAAACACCGCCACAAACTGCAGTTCTGTTTCTCAAGACTATAATTAACACCAAAAACATTGAAATTTCGATATAACCAGAGTGGAATTCTGATATAATCAGAGGGTATATCTCGTCGACTTCCACCAAAGTCCTCGCGAGTCCTGTCATCTGCCAACGAAATTGTTGACTGTGACACCAGCATGCTTTGGCTGGAGCTCCTTTATGTAATACTTTGATCCACGTGACAGATTGATACGTTTTCTCCTCTGCTCAGGAATAGACTCAATCGAGCACGCTGAGAAACCACGTCGCACAAACCTGCGCCATTTCAAAAATAAGCACCAGCAAGGCAGTAAACTAATGGTGTGATCATTGCAGTTCAATATTCACTATGCAGCAGGTCGTGGTGAAGCCATGCCAAAGCAACATGTCTAATCGTCAACCAGATTTGGGACAAACTCTACACTCAACACAGACCATCCACATAATATGGAATTTGGAATTGAGTATCGTCAGTACGTAATATTTGAACTAGAGCAAAGTGATAATTCAATGTCTACACTAAGATCAATCATGGGATAATAAACTATCAGACCATCCATATAACAAGACAAGAGAAGGATATAGGAACATACCAATCAGCCGTCCGTGTAGTGAGCAAGAATAGTTTCCTAAGACCACGGGATAATGCCTCCTTCTCAACGTAATCTGAAGAACCATAACCAGATGTAAAATAAGATCTGTATTATCCTTCTAGTACAAGAGCATGTGAGAGCTCTTCTAATACAGACGAATAACAGCATGTGAGAGCTCTTTTTCATTCATTAAAAAGAGAACAATTTAAGTTACAGGACAACCTTGAGGTCACATTAAGAGAGCAGTCATAAACTGGAAACTGGTACACTGAGTAAAAAATAACATTCTGATTTCTTGCTCTTACAATCAGATGGTTAGTGGTAGGCTAGTTAGTTATCAAGGGACCCCCTCATTACCACTAATTTCTTTCATTGGTGGTTTCTTGTTACTCATTTATTTAACCTGTTAGGTTCTTTGTGTGCATGTGGCAAATCAGCCAACTGGATGACACCAATTGAAAAAAAAATCAATGCTCCTAATTCAGCGGTAGCATTTTCAGTTTTGTCCCAATGAAACAAAATCCTTGTTTGTGCGGAGAAGCAGACACATGCATCCCTCAGATCCATGCATTTATAATCAAATTAACGTAAAGACACTTGGAATGGTGAAAAATCAGATCACAGAGTATGCACTGCGATAGAAAGCAAGGTACATTATCAAACAAAAAGAATTGTCTAACCCTGTATTTCTTAGCTGTGGCACAGCTCAACACCACCAGATGCAAAGTGATATTGGTGAATCGACCCGTTTATGAAATTATAATGTACTAAGGTGTCACTTTGAGGTTTTCTTGTGGACAAAAATTGATGACTACTTTCAGAAAACCAAATAGGCAGTGAACATACCAAGCAACTTGTCACCTAAACCTCTCCCTCGGCATTCTTCAGATACAGCAATTGCGGCAACTTCACCAGATTTGTCCTCAGGGAACGGAAAAAGAGCAGCACACGCAATGATTGAACCATCTCTTTCAACAACATAGAATGAATACAGAGCTTCAAGAAGCTGAAGAGAAGTGAGAAACAAGGCATACTTATTTAGTGCCACTATGTACAAAGAAAAAGCTAAACAGAGGCAAAAATACCAATTGGCTTAACACTTAAGCACTCAATATATATTTTTCAAAGTTTTAGCACACCTCTTTATCTGTTCTTCGCACTAAAACACCAGATTCTTCCAGTGGGTGAATGAGTTTTCTTATGCCATGAAGATCTTCCTCGGTAGCCATCCTTGTTCCTTCATAAACATCCCTGAAACATGTGGTGGGGTACATATACTATGATTTCATAACATTTTGAAGAAGCTATTAGATTCCAAAAGGCATTCATATATTGACAATACCATGGTGAACATATTTATTGCGGAACTACAGCTAGAGTTCAAGACAATGATATATCGTCAGCCTTGACATACATTATTGAGCAACGCTATCATTATAAAACAAAATCCAGAAAGAATCTACTTATGTAGATAGCAGCATGCAAGCTGTAGTGTCTTAGCCATGGTAAACGGTTTCATTTTCTTCTGTTCTTAGTAAGCAATTCAAATAAGCACATTAGTTACAAATTGCAGATCTGTTACAGTATTACTCTATATTATGTTCAGGAATATAAAAGTTAAACAGCATGATATTAATCAGTGAAAGAGATGTGTCTAAATCGATACTCGATAGAAGGATAAAGCAGGCCCGAAGCATTGCCTTATGTATTGAACATATAATTTTATAATAAAAAATTACAAGAATTGACCTTCAGGATACCTTGCTATCATTGTCCCTGCGCCATCTCTTGTAAACAATTCTAACAGCAGTGATCCATCAACTGTTCCATCAATGATATGAACTCTTTGAACGCCACCCTGACATAAGGAAGAAACAAATGCATAGTCAAGTCTAAGTAATAGACTGTCATGAAACTTTCAAGCTTACACTCCATACAGAATGTGGTTTCAGTACGTCAGGGTTTGCAAAAATATTGTTCATTTCATTGAAAGAGAACATGCAAGTGTCTTACGACATGTCACCTGCTCAAACTGCACTCAATCTCCAATACAATTATATACAGGTCAGCTTCAAATACATTTTATACTATTGTAATGCCGTTCTGAGCAGGGTTATACATATCTAGCACAACTACAACAGAGAATATACATGCATGAAATGAAGGGCTTGATATATGGTTCAGTGTACCAGCCTTTTTAGACCTGTGAACATCGCAGGCAATATGAGTATTGCTTCATCAGAACTTCTATAGCTACCTCAAAAACATACGGATCCAAGCCTTAGGTACATAGCAGCATGACACTATAATACTGTAACAACATTGATCAAGAAAACCCAACACAAAACTAGCAAATTCAGAACAGTAATGTTGTTTCACAGAGGATGCAATTTCCAAAAGAATTAGATGTACATGGTATGCACTGTGGAAAGCTAGTAATCTAGAACCAGAACTGGATTTAACAGAAGAATGCCATATGTAAGGCACAACACTTACATGGCACACATATGCTGCTGCAGCCAACTCAGAAAGGTATCCATTTGACCTGCTTAATCGTTCTTCGCCACCAATAGCAAACCCTTGCTCGCCAGAATAAATACCGTTTCCATTGTTAAAGCCCAACCCGTTTTGAAAAGAAGGAGCATAACCATTAAGATGACCCCTTCGGTTCGAAGGTGGTTCATGTTCTTCCTCATCTACAACCTTGACATAATTTGCAGCAATATCACTTAACTTAGCACGCTTTCTGATCAACATGTCGGCTTCCTCGAGAGACATGAAATGAATGACTCGTCCATGCTCATCAAATATCTGACCATCCACAACGCAGATAAGTTTGTCTGCCTCTATGGCCAAAGCACAAGCAGTGGCAACTTCATAAGTGCTGAATGTTTGCAAGCAAAATAAACCAATTTTGTTTAGTAGGCTAGCCACAATATATATACAGGTTATAAACATCGACATGGTTTTTGTAAGTTATTAGCATCTTAAATAAGAAAGGGCATTCACATAAACTTTATATACCATACATTCATAACTTAGAGGTGGGAATAACAATATAAGCATACAATCATTAATATGTCATGAAAATGAGTAAAGGATAGGGAAAACTACATACTTGCAGTTTAAGACTTCTCCCGAGCTCGAGTATCCCATATTGCTCACAACAACTATGCTATCACTATCAAGCCTTTCTTTTATCCGTGAAACATCAATTTTCTTGACTTCACCAGTGAATCCATAATCGATACCATTAACTACCCCTCTTCTCTGTCAAAAGTAGTTCATAAATTTAGGGCCTCCAGCAAACTGAAGTTCAGTGGAACATACAAGACAAAATAAAGTGGGGAAATACCATGCAGACAAACACATGCACGCTATAAGACACATAGTGTTCCCAGTATTACAATTGTTCTCCGATATATAACGTTCTATAAAGGCATAACCAGGACCTTAAAGTTACAAGTCAAGAACATATGCCAGCAAATTCCAGATCATAACTCCCGACCCTAGAGTTCTTCACACTGTTCTACGTCAGTTTATAAGAGCAAATTCGTCACATGCTAAGATTGGTACCGGTCCTAAAACCTCACATGCTAAGATTGGTATCGGTCCTAAGGAGCAACTGTTCACCAGCCATGGTGCAGGGGATGAAAGGGAAAAAAAAAATTGGGGCAGGGATTAGATCTTTACTAGTTTATATTTTTACTCATTGGGCGGGGAAGGGTCAATTTGATGCCTAAGAATAGAACCCCAACTTCCTAACAAACCATACATTTATCTTCCTATCTAAACTGACCTCTCCCCTAAATAAATAGATATCCTTACTGACTAAGTAATGTACTACAATTATCTCCAAATCGGGCTAAGGGTGGAGATCCACGCCTTTGACGCAAATATTCCAGCTTCACCAGAATGACGGTTGAAGGGTATTTACAACAACGTGAAAGACTAATTTTTAACCACGAATCTGTATCATAAGGTAACCCTGGTAATAAATTACGAAGGCAATTGTTTGCATGCTGCAAGTAACTCAGTGACTAGAACATGGAATTACTGTCAGCATGGACCAGCTTTTAGTGCTAGAGCAAGTTTTCTATTTACGACACTTTTTATTTGGACAAATCCACCGGGTGGTTAACTACTTAACTGTTAGTATGTAAGGCTCTGCATCCAAAATTTAAGAGTGAACATGAAGCAAAAGAAATGTAAAATAGTTGGAAAGTGAAATGAGTCCTTTGGACACAGGCATAATTAAACATTCTTTGAAAATAATAAGGAAATCCCTGTTATCATGAAGTACATATATGGAGAACATTATTCAAATAGACCAAGTTAATAACTAATTAAGTATCGCATTATCAATTATCATGGAACTACACAAATTTACAAACCCCAATTACTAGATGCTAAAGAAAGTGTCTGTTAATCAGAACTATGTATAAATTACACGAGGAAAACAAACTCTATTCTTTAGCGATTTTTCAGTACATACTCCCTCCATCCCAAAATATAAGGCGCTCATAAATTTCGCTGGTCAACAACCTGCAAGTTCGACTATGATTTGTACTTATAATATGTCCACAAAATTTGTATAGTCATATATGAAATGAAAGGGATTTGCAAGACGAATGCACCGATACCATTTATACATTCTAAATCCATATAATTTGGTAGTATACATTAGTGGTAAAAGTTGTGCATCAAAGACCGTGCCAAAAATGTGTGCCTTATATTTTGAGACGGAGGGAGTATTATTTACCTATCTGAATTTCCAAACTTATGTAAACTTACTATCACCAGAAGCATCATAGCTCAAAATGTAAGGTTATGAGCTCTTACGACGAAAAGTAAAGGAGGGGCAAAGTTCAGGGTCCAAAAGCGAATTTTATTTCTTCTAAGTAAAAATTCCACAGTACATCTCTATTTTGAGGTAACAGGGTGAAAGGAAAAAACCTATCGTTTACTCACGTATGGAGCTATTTACAAGTATAAATCTGCACCGAGCACATGTTACAGAATACTTGAAAGTTGCAAGATAATATGGTGAAGACTGCTTATTTTTTAGGAAGCTAGGTTAAGTTTCACCTTAGCACCAAGGAAGTTGCCACTTGCGACATTATCCACAAGACCATGTGAATGTCCAATAACACCATGTCTACGGAGATTTAACATTGGAGGACCAGGAGAGAGCTTTGCCTCTATTGTTAACCTTATTCTGCCAGCTGCCTCCATTGCAGCCTCTAATGAATCGGAATCAGTAACTCGGTACTGACCAACATATTTAGCCTTCCTTCCTACAGAAATTAATAAGATGAGTAATTGCACTACCAGAAAATATTATAAATAAGTTACAAGAAGAATAACGTCTGCCAAAATTAGCATACACTAAGGAGTAAGGACAATACAATAGTGCAGAAAAGAATCATTCTCCACATCATTGTCACCAACCAAAGAACTAATAACTTTATGTTTTCATGCATTTAACCCAGAACAATGGTCCTGCAAGTCCTGGTTTAAGAGTTCCTCCGCAAATCACATTCGGATATAATTCCATGGAAGAGTTTACATGGGAGTAGGGCAGATATTGACGAACTAAATGCTACACTTCCTAATGAGATGTTGTTCACTAACAAGGTATCAATGTGCAGTAGCAAAATGGGTTCTGCTGTATTTCTAGTCATGCAGTTTGGTCATGTGCTTAGCAGATTAAGTTATACTTTAAAAAATATGAAACTCATGTCGCAATCTTTGCAACCTAAGTGAATCCACACATGAGAAATACTAATCATTTTTCTAGTGCTGTGTCAATGCCTCAATGGCACAGCCAATTTTAAGACTGATAGATGAAGAATGAGTGACAAGTACGGCAACAAGGATGCGTGCTGTGTGTGCAGAACCGACCTCTTTCTGACAAGAGCTTATCAATCTGAACATGTGTCCCCGGAACAAGAACAAAGTTAACCCCCAGACCATGGAGAAGTGAAATGTCCTGCATGTGATAGAAATGTAATGTTTCCCTTTAAAAAAATGCAAAATTGTAGGGAAGTTGATAATTAGGAATCCATAGCCCAGTGAAACTCGATGGCCATGAAAGAAGATAAATATCACATTAAAAACTCAAGCCTGGGGGAAATATAATGTTTCCCTTTACAAAATGCAAAAATGTAGGGCAGTTGATAACTAGGAATCCATAGCCCTGTGAAACTCGATGGCCATGAAAGAAGATAAATATCACATTACAAACTCAAGCCTGGGGCACATGAATGCAACATTTTTCCAGATTCCTCGCAGGAAAATCAATGCTTTCTACTCCTTTTTCCCAATAATGTACTAATATTGACATGATTTACAGTCCTGAATCACAATCATAACCAAAAAAAACAAAGTTACTCCTAATTCTGTTTACCAATTCTTATCCCCAGTAAACTCCAACGAAGCATATCGATAATAAGCCTTACAATCTCTTACCTACCAGAAAACAAAGTTACTTTCATTCTATTCCCAGTAATGTGTCGCATTGAAGTACAATTCTTTTTCATAGTTTCTCTTTATTCGCTTTGTCTTTAGCTTAAATTCTTCCATTTGATGTTTTGGTTGTAAGACTTGCACCATCTCAGTGCCTTACTCTTCATTCTATTCCCCAATTCTTATCCCCATTAATAAAGTCCGACCCAGTCTTACAATCTCTTGCTGACCTGTGACTATTTTCATATGTCAAAATCACAGAGTGCTTTATTGCGAACCAGGGAAGGGAATATCGCCAATCACAATGGCTGTTATAAATCATGCTTTGTTTGGATCATTTGTGATTATGTTGGGCAATTACTAGGCGCAGCTATGGAACAAACTCAATGTTATGGAAGAAGGACAAATTCACTAATGGAGCCACCAGGACAGTAGTAAAATAGGCGGCATGTACATTGTATCTGAACAAATAACTGGAACAAATCCAAATATCACCCTAGCAATGCATTACCTGCAGAATGCGGTCCAAGTGCGGCCCCGACACGACCTCGCTGGAGAGGACGACCACGAAGGTGCTCCCGCGGTGGCCCCGGATGTACGGCCACGCCTCCCGGAAGAACCCCACGAACTCCTCCCCCGCGTCCACGCCGCCGCTGCCGCCGCCGGGATGACGAACGGCGCAGCACCGGATGGTGCGCGGACGCCGGCGCGGCGGGGGCAGGCTCAGGCTCCTGGATGGAAGGCTCCGGGCGGCTGCATCCCGAGACGCAGGCCGCGATACCCCGCCGGCGAGGCGCGCGGCGGCGAGCGATGAGGCCATGTAAGGAAACGGCGACGGGGTACGGCCTCGGAAGTAGGAACCCTAGGGAATGATTTGGGGCCCGCGGAGGGGACGGCGGCGAGTAGAGTAGGTCGTCGTTCCGGCAAGCGGATTGGCGCGTACTCGCGGACCAGCACACAGTTTGGGCTTGGAAGTTGGAACGAAACACGAGCTACCACAGGCGGCTCAGCCGCTTTGCTTTTTTTTAGAGGAGCTGGTGTGTTTTCTATCAATTGATCGGCCCAGCCTGCAGCTTTATCAGGCCCAAAGTTAACTAAACGGGCCACTCAGAATCTTCGGGCAGAGTGGGCAGTCCAAGTTCCAAAAAACAAAAATCTTCGGGCAGTCATTCCTCTAAAAAAAAAAATCTATGGGCAGTCAATCCTAGGTTTACGATCAAACTGGATTTGTCGGGGGTTGTGGATTCCTGGAGACACTCACTACGCAACATGGCACGGAGTGTTTGAGCCTTGGCTAAATTAGATATGGCTGTTTTGGTTGATAGATACACTGAGCCAAGCTGATTTTGCAAAGGTTTTGGTGGTTATTTGGTCGATCTGGTAGACTAGGCGAAGAGCAATTCACAACAATGAATATCAGAGCCCTCTCTCGACTATTGGCTTTGTGAACAAATACCTGGAAGAGCTAGACATAGCTTCCTTGAAAGCACCGGATGTACCTGTTAATAGGGCGACACATGATCGAAGGAGATGGATTGCACCGTCACTAGGTGTCTAGGTAGCATGAAGATTAATGTAGATGCCGGAGTTTCCAGGAATGTTGATCATGGTGTTGTTGCTGATGTATGCCGAGATGAAACGGGGAGATACATCGGTGCATCTGCAGTCATCCAAAAAGGTTTGTCTGATCCGGCTGGTTTGGAAGCTATGGCTTGCAATGACGCACTTCCTTTATCTCTCGCTTTGGACTTGCAATTGTCATGATGTGAGCAGCATCGGATTGCTTGGAGGTTATCAACCAGCTGAGGGACAAATCAAATGGTTGTTATGCGGTGATTCTCAAGGAGAATGATGGTAGAAAGAACCAGTTTCAGGAAATAAGTTTTCGTCATGAATAGAGGGAAGCAGATAGGCATGCGCCTAGTTTGGTAAAGCCAGCTTTGTCACTGCCAGTAGGACGACACATTTGGCCGCTTAGTACTTCTGTATCACGTATGCATGTGTATTTCTGTAAACATTGCTTCTGAATAAAATCATCTGTTCCACTTAAAATAAATATGTTCGTAATTAATCCCCTTCTTGGCAACCGATCGCTCGAGCGAGCGAATCTTGTCGGCGCGGAGCGCTCGCGCGGACGCGCGAAGGCAATTCCCTTTTCGCCGCGTCACGCGTGTCACGCTCGTTTCTATTTTTGGTAACCGATCGACTTTCCCTTTTCGGCCCGTCGTTTTCGAATTATTTCGAATCGATTTGGGGTTCGCCTCCTTCCGCCCGTTATCCTCTCTCCCCTGTTCTCGTCTCATTCAGCCCTGACGGAGAGGGCGACGGCGACGGCGACGGCGGAGTCGACGCTCCGGTTCCTCGTGTCTAGTGCGCGACCTAGATTTCTCCTGCCGTCGCTTCACTAGCAAGCTCCAGTCGAGTTCGGCGGCCGTAAGGTTAGTATTCCAAGCTGGATCTAGTGGGGAGATCTAGGTCTCGCCGGCCGGTTTGTTTGTCCGGCGAGGGATTGTTTTCCACCGTGGAGTTCCGGCGATGGATTGTTCCGGCGAGGGTTTGTCTTTTTGGGTGGATTTTGTTCTCCGCCTAGGTTCCTGATTCGTTCCTCGGTTCACAAACCTCCGTTATCCGGGTCTCGTCGGCCGGTATTGTTTTGTGCGGCGAGGGATTGTTTTCCACCGTGGTGTTCCGGCGATGGATTGTTCCGGCGAGGGTTTGTCTTTTTGGGTGGATTTTGTTCTCCGCCTAGGTTCCTCGATTCGTTCCTCGGTTCACAAACCTCCGTTATCCGGGTCTCGTCGGCCGGTATTGTTTTGTGCGGCGAGGGATTGTTCCACCTTGGATTATTTTTTCGATGGGATTTTTGGTTTTGTCCGGCGAGGGATTGTTCCGGCGAGGGTTTTTTTTTGGGTGTGTTTTGTTCTTCGCCTAGGTTCCCGCTTCGTACCTCGTTTTTTCTCAAATCTCTGTTATGGGATCGGCTGTAAATTGCGTTTTCACTTATTTCAATGTTCATTGTAGTTCGATTTTTGGCTCTGTTGCACTTGTTTTTTGTCCACAATTTCTATGGTAATTGTAGCAGGAGAAAGCGAGAGATCATGCGACTTGTTTTTCTAGGTGTTCACAAATCCTCTGTTATGGGGTTTGTTTTACCAACCCACTTACTCACTCTTCATCAACTAGTATCTCAACGTTTAACCAATATATACATTCTGAAGTTACCAACCTCTTTTTTTCCCTCGTTATGGGGTTTGTTTTACCAACCCACTTACTCACTCTTCATCAACTAGTATCTCAACGTTTAACCAATATATACATTCCGAAGTTACCAACCTCTTTTTTTCCCCTGTTATGGTAATTGATTTTACTAAGAGTTTCTCATTATCATGGCATCTCGTTTTTGTATTGCAGCGTTGTTGTTTCGATGGCGGGCAGCAAGAAACAAGGTGGTGATCATCTAGGTGTTCGCAAAATGCCCAATGCTAGTGAGCGCGCTAGGAATCGGGCGTCTCCTCTTCCTGTTGTCAGGTTATATGAACATCTAAGTTCTGATCAGAAGAACTCGATTGGGGATATGGATCTTGGTTCAATGCTTGACATCAAGTGCCATGTTCTTCACAATCCATTGATAAGCTGGCTCGCTCCTTTGTATGATAGTCATTCCCGAGAGTTTGTCATTCAAGGGCGTGGTAGAATCCCTCTCAATGCTGATTCCATTTACCGTACACTCGGTCTTCCGCGGGGGATATTCCTGTTGTGTATGCAATGGATTCTGTCATAGAGGCTCGTCTAGGTCCTTTGTTATTTCCTGGCCATAGCAGCACGCCGAAGATTACTGGTCCGTTCACAATGCTGTCGGAGATGACTCGGTATGATGACATTTTCAAGCAAGTTTGGATGATGTATCTTGTTTGTACTTTGCTTGCACCAACAACGTCTAACAAAGTCGGCAACGAGATGTTATCCTATACTTGGTATATGTGTTATCCTCTAGTTTTTTAAAAAATCATTCAATTTTTTTATCAATATATGTGAACAATCATTTTTTACGCGGTGTTTACATTATTTTTTTGTAGGACAACATTAGCAATGTCGGGAACATGAACCTTTGTCGGTTTGTGTGCGACAGATTGCATGATGAGCTTTGTACTTGGGAAGCCTTCTGGAGGCTGCCTGTTCCATATTCGATTCTATCGTATGTTGACTCTTTGGATATTAGCTCTCTTAACCTTGACCTTCCGGATGGTAGATTTGTTGCTAATATATGGTCAAAGAAAGATGTTGATACTTGTGCTTGATGCTGACTTGAAAAGGGATGGATCTGGTTATGGGAATCTCGAGGTTAGTTAATCTTTTTTGTGTTTCTCATGTTATGACATGAACTTTTGTGGTCGATTTTGTGCAAGCTGATGCATTTTTTGTTTTTGTCTTGTCACTAATATCAGTTGAAGCCACACCTTGCTATAAATTTCAACTTGTTTGGAGGTGCAGCTAGCTTTGAAAGATGGGTTGAAACCAATACTGCACCTAACTGCCCGAAAAATGTATGATACAGTGATAAGTTTTTAATTTTTAGTTTTTAGTTTTTCAATTTTGTATGGTACCATTACATTTTTTTAGTATATCTCTTTTTTTTAAATGTATTTTAACCTTTTTCATTTTTTGTGTGTTGTTTTTTGATGTAGCGTAAAGACAAGGTTTCTAGATTAATGGGTGAGTTTGCGTCTGGTCTCACTGGGTCTAATGAGTAAGCTTGTGCAAGGTTTGATCGAGGTTGATGATGACGAAGTTGTGTATATCGCAAAATCCGATAAGACATTACGCTCTCAAATCGTTGCCTCTCGTTCATCGCATGATGGAGGTGCTGCAAACACAACCTCTCCTATTGCGCAATCAACTTATGATCGTCCCGATAAGATTGTAGGGAAATCACCAATACGCCGTCTCAAGAATGTGCCTTGCAACCAAAGTGCTGATGCTACGGATGTTGGGGGGATGTGCCTTGCAAGCGGATTGCTGATGTTACGGATGTCGGAGGGGATGTCCTTTGCAACCAGAGTGCTGATGCTACAGATGTCGGAGGTGCTATTACTGCTGATCCATTGAATGTTGTTGATTCCGTTTCATCACCTGTCTCTGAGCAAACTAATTTTCTGGCCGAGGCCCGTGTTGTTGAGCAAACTCGTGTTACCAGGTCTGCTGCAAAAGCCGCTTGTGGTGCCAAAGCGCCATGTCAAGCCGATAAGGTACACTGTTGTCAACTTCGGTGACAATATGTCCGACGGCGAGAGTTATCATTCGACAATGACGAGTGATTATGTTGATGAAGCCGTTGCTGATCGCTTTGTTATTCAAAGCAGACGTCATGTGGATGTAGGTGAGCATGGTGATACCGTGTTGTCGGAATGTGCAGGAGTGCCAAGCCAGACAACTCTTTCTGGTGTTGCGACAGTTGTTCCCGGTGTTTCTCCTCAACTGGTTTCCACCGGTGTACCCATGGATATTGATTGTCTTGTTGCGGAACCATCCGATGCCGATGCTCTAGTACGTTTTATGGAAACTGATATCACTTGTTGCATCGGCGAGATAATAGGATTGTGTTTCGGGGTCTTGAAAATCTTGCGGATACTGCTGCTATGCATATTGATGGTGTTGTTGATGAGCGAGATTTAGATATTGGGAAGCAAGTTTTATCCGAAACAAATGAAGCTGATCTTCTTCGTGCCAAAGATGCCGGTGCTTGATGGTGCTTGTCATTTCGTCGGTACGAAGTCGGCGAGGTTCCGAGTTCTAGCCTTGAGGTTGCTGTAATGAATGAAGGCAATGTGAAAGGATTATCTGATGGTTATGATGTTGTCGGTGAGACAATCAACGAAGTCGTGAATGATTTGAAAAGGAGTAGGTGTGCTCTCGATGCCTCGAAGCGAAACGTACTTGTGTTGTACGCGAGGATAGTTCGTTAATCACTGTACGAATGAACCGTCATCTGCTCCTAAGAAGAAGCCCAATGTGAGAGGCGAAGGTATTTTTGATCGACCCCGTTTGAAGTTACTTACCAATGTATTTCATGTGTAGCTATCAACATTTCTGTCGTTGCATTTTCTTACATTTTTTCGCTGTAAATGTATTCATGTCTTTTTCTTTTTTGCTCTTTTTTTGTATTTCGTGTAATTTTACCAAATACCATCTCATGAACTTACCAATGCCTTTTTCGGTAGTTATCAAAACGCTGGTTGTATTTGCATGACATAGTATGTTTTTATACTTCACTGTTTTTCTAGTTTTTTCTAATAATTTTAAGTTTCTTTGCTTTTTCACAGGCAAGCTGTTTATAAAAGTCAGGTTGCTACAAGATCTTCACCACGACGAGCTCCTAGAGGTACTTCTTCAGGTGTTGCTGATAACGTTGCAGTTAAATCAAAAGTGTATACTTTGAAAGACCGTCTTGAAGGCTCAACAAAAATTCAAGCTGCTGGAACATCTACTGTAGTTGAAACTGGTAGTCAAGATTTTATCGAGAGGTTGTTTCGAGGATGCTTTGTTTTCTCTTCCAAGTCTACAAGTGAAGCTGTTCCAACGGGAAAAGAATATGCACATGAGGATCCGAGTTCAAGTTAGCTTTGCAACTGGTAGCCGGATTTCAGCGAGTTGGTGGTTCCGATGTGGTTGTCCCTTCTAAGTCTACAAGTGAAATTGTTCAAACAGAAAAAGAATCTCCACACGAGGAACCACTTGAAGTTAGCTTTGCAAGCTGGTACCCGGGTTTCAGCGAGAGGTTGGTTCCGATGTGGTTGTTCCTTTTAAGTCTTCAATTGAAATCGTCCCAACAGGACAAGAATCTGCACATGAGGAACCGGTTGAAGTTAGCTTTGCACCTCAAGATTCGGTACCATTGTTACAAATCGGATGGCTGATCCTGTTGGCGATGTTGACCATCATGCATCTGCTTCTACTTGGAACAACTCGTTGTTGTTGCTCGTGATGCTTGAACAAAATGCAACGAGCTTCTCCACAAGGTATTTGCTCTCTCTTGTTTTTTCGTTGTATCGGTTTATGTTTTTTGTATTCATTGTTTTTTCATTCTTTCATTGTTTGTTTGACTTAGTATGAAACATTTTTTAAATCAGATCAAACTGTTATTGTTGTTAAGAGAGCTAAATTTGTTGTCACGTGATGGCAAGTCGAGTCTCACTCCTGGCATCCCTATAGATCCGTCTCGCTTATCATGTGTCCGTTGTAAATACATCCGCGTCCGATAAAAGCGCTTCTCCATCCGGTAATATGATTTTTTGTTTTGTGCTTTTTTTGATTGCTTTTTTTTTGTCACGCTGTCTGCTCACAATATCATTGTTTTTGCGCAGAGGCATTAGGAAATGCTTGATGGTCATGATTCTACCATTTGCGCGATGTTGTTAAAGAATCGAAGCTGCAAATGTGTCATCTATCCCTCCTACTGGTTAGATCACTTTTTCTATCTTTTTGTGTTTTATTTTTACAGTTTTTACTTTCTTTTTATTTTTCATGTTCTTTCTGTTTTTCACTCAACCTTTTTTTACTTATTACATGTTTTCTGTGCATGTCTTGTTCCATCAATTCATCTACGCCCGTTCCGCGTATTATCTCCCACTTGTAATCTATATATGCGAGAATGCGTACCATCAGGGCAAGTAAATGCAAGTATCCGTAATACGTTTTCAAGGAACAAGAGAGGGAGGAAGAAGAAGAATTAATTGCTATTTTTACAAAACCTGCCTTTTTTATGTATCATTTGGGGTGTGGCGAAGTGATGGTCGTTGTTGAGTTGGTCGATGTATTAACTTTTTATTTTATTTTATATGGGTGAACAATATCCTGTATGAACGCTATGTAATTTTATCCCTGTTTATATGTAATGGATGATTTTACCTTTTTTGTTATGAATAATATCGATCTGTGTGAGTGAGTACTGTTTGTTTTTTCTTCCCTATCTCTTTTATTTTTTTTGGACCTTTTTCTTTTTTTCTTTTTATACCTTCATTTTTGTGTTTTTATTTGTGGCTACATGTGCGGTGATGTTTATTTTTGTCAATGAAGACGGAGGTGCAACTGACTTTCAAGAACATTGTTTTGATGATTCTGTAGACGGATTGCATCCTGTAATTGCCACCGAAATCAGTAACAATGAAGTCGGTATGTCCTACTCTATCTTAGTAGTTAAGTTTTTCATATAGAATATCATGTCCTTGTTTTTTTACATTTTGTTATTAACTTTCTAATTATCCTTTTTTTGATTTTCTCAGATGATTTGGAGGTCCTTTATATTACTCCAGCTTTGCCAGTGCCTGTTCATAATTTACCTGTTGCCAGTAGAACTCCAAGGACCAGGCTACGCATGGAAAGGGTCGTTCTTCCTTCGAAGTTCATGCTACCTCCATACAATCGAGTAACTTGCACCGATGAGCAAGAATTATTGTACCAGCAAGTTATAAAGCACAACAGCGACTCTCAACACTCAAAAATAAAACAGTATGTCATGTTTCTCATGTATACGCAATGGTGTTCTTTTTAGATAATTCATTACTTTTTTAGCAACTTAGTTTGATCATGTATTCCTTTTTCTGCGGATCAAGGTTTTTGATGATTGACCCTATGTGGGTTTCCACTGGTGACTTAGCTAGTAGCGTTATGCCTTCGGAGAGCTCGTCAACAACGGTTGCCGAAATTGGAATTGCTTGTTCTTCGAGTTGATTGTCCGAAGAAGAAGATAATTTTCCCATGGATAGTAGCTCGTTTATTTGCTTGAAAGAAGATTTAATTCAAGAATACTGCAGAAACATTTCAGGATGGATGATAAGTATAAACTTAGTCACCAAAATCTGGTAAACTTTTTTCTGTGTTTTTATGTTTTTTCGATTTGTGTTACTTGTGAACATTTTATTTTTTTAATGTTTCTCTGACCCCTTTGTTTTTATCTTTTCTTTTTTTTGTTTTGTTTCAGTTGTGTTTTGGTGTCCTTCAGAATCTTGGAACGAGAAAAGAAGCCATGTGGTCATTGGTATTCACTTGTTCTTGAATTTTGAGAAAAAAAGGTTTGAAGTTCTTGATTACGCGCGTGGTCCTGATGATGAATCGCTCATTAATCATTCTAGTGATCTAGTCGATGCTATCAAGTGCATGTATCGTATAAATTACTCTAGTTCATCAAAACAGATTGATGACTATGAGTTGGTTTTCATTGAAGCTCCTAAGCAAAATAACAAGTATGTTCTCTTCTTTTCTATCTAACTTATGCTTTGTTCATCGTTGGACATTTCTTTGTATTTGATAGCTCACATATCTTTTTTTCGTATCTTTTTTTTTTTGAAGCGTTGATTGTGGTTATTTTATGCTCAAGTTCCTTGAACTTTGGAATGGCCGTGTTGTACCTGCTATCACTTATGATCAGATACCGAGCAGTTAGGAAGGTCCTAACATGGAATTGGTTAAACCACCCTCTGAACAAGTTGCGGAATTGGAGGTACTCGTTGGAAAGCAACGCTCTGTGAGGTATGAACTACCGGATGCAACTAAAATAAACTACCACTTACAGGCATAAATAATCTACTTTCTCTTTTTACTTGTGGTCTGATTTAATTAGCATTTTTTCTTATTCTTTTTTGGCTTGGTAATTTGTAACACTAACCGTTGGTAAATATATGTTTTAGCGGTTGGTAAGGGGGGGGGGGGGTGGGGGCAGGTTGGTAGTTTGTTACGAGCTAAAATGTCATTTTGTCTTTTTTTGTTTTGTTTGTAACTTAGTTTATTTTGCTGTTCGTGGAATTATCAAAAGGGCTGGTAAACAATATGCTAAGAAGTTGATAAACACGAGGGAAGAGCGGTTGATAACTTTCTATAATTCGACCTCGTCAGGGGTGTTTATGGGGGGATGGTGTTGATAAGTTCATGTTCTTTTTTTCGCAGCTGTTTTGATGGGCGGCTGGGTTGATATTTTTTCATGTTTTTACATTTGATAAACAACTGCTTCGAGGGTTGATACATAACTGGTCAGGGCGTTGATAAGTTCATTTTTCTTTTTTGATAGACGACTGGGTTGATAATCATCAAGGATAGTTTTCATAATTTATGGAACGGAAAAATAATTATCCAAATTGTAGTATTACAAGTTCGAACGACAAACACGAGCATGACCATTACACAAATGATTGTACTCCTTCTTTCATTGCATACTTCCATCATTCTTTTCGCTCATCCTTCTTGCTTTGTTATGGGTTCCCTTCTTCTTTTTGGGAATCCATCCCTGGTATGCTCTTGCCAACTCTGTGTATTTTTTTTACATGGGATAAATTTAGTAAATGGTAATAACTTTTTTAATAGTTTCTTTTTGTACTTCGTGTATATTTTACGTAAGTCGATACGAGTACCTTGTCTCTGTCCGGGCACATTGGTCTTTTGTGTCCAGCCAACCTGCAAAGTCCACACAATCTTGGTGCAGCCTTTTTCTTTAGTTTTGCGACAGATTTCTCATGGAAATTCATAGGTCTTTCACCTAGGTTGAACCCTGGATTTCCGACTGTGGTGGATCCTTATAAGGGCGATGCTCATCTTCATTTTTTTCTTGGTCACTTGAATTTTTCTCCTCAGGGTGTATCTGTTCATTGTTCTGTCCATGATTGTTGTCTTCTCTATCTTCATGACGCATATTGTCAGTATCTTGTTGAGCTCGGGTCATCAACCTTTTTCTCTTACGTGTGACTTTTTCTTTCGTCTGGAGGCGTTCAATTGCATCTTTGCATATAGCTTTCTTCAGCTCAGCAACTCCTTCGACAAACAAGTCGTATGACCTATCATCCGTGCGGACGGTAGATAGTATGTGTGATATTTTGCTCATTTCAATTGCGTGTCTAACGGCCAAGTGTGTGTTCTGTGATCTTTGTGTTGCTTCTTCTCTCCGTCAATCGCGCTACCTCTATTCCGAGCTTGCGGTAGTCCATCTAGGGTTGATGAAGCGGTCGGAAGCTCGGTCAAACCAATATGACTAGCCACCCTCGGGACATGGCAGCACTCGTATTCCATCGCGAGCCATCTTAGAGCACGAGCACTTGTACACATCGTCATCGGAGGAAACACTAACCACATATGTTAATGCGGGGAACTCGCATTCCTATAGTTAGCCACCCTAATCACTCTGTATAATCTTTTCTCTTCCACAACTTCAACGTTGTAAGCGGTACACTTCCTTAGCTCTTCGACAAACTTGCCGTATATCGGGTCCGTGTAAATTTTCATTGCTTCCCTTTCAACGAGGATTGAATCCCCAATTCACGGACTCCTTGAACTCACTTTTCTCTCTTAGGCGATCTAGGTCGGATTGTTTTTTTCTTGTATTATGATATACTCCTTGAAGAATGTGGCAATCGAGTCCTTCCTTTTTACATAGTGTTTGAATAAGGAGTTTGTGCTCTCACTTCTCCCCGTCGATGAAGTGAATGGGAAGAATCTCTCTTTGAAATATCGTTGGGACCCACCGAGCTCGATGTCATATATCCTGTCCGGGTGTGGCTCTCCCAAAGCATTGTAGCGCTCCGAGTAGATCATGCCGGCTATTTTCGAATTCCTCTGGAGTAAATGAGTTCCTTATAACCGCTCTTAGTTCTTCCTTCGAGTCCCTCTTCTCTGCGAAGAATAGGGACAACTTGTCATCCGGGTTCTTGCTTGATGTGAAAGTTGCGAAACGGTGCACTTGTGTAAGGTAATGCTTCGGATATTGCAATCCTCATTGCAACGTCTTGGTACTGTTATTATAGTTTACGGGTGCTTGTTGTCCATAGCGAGACGGGAATTCCTCAAACGACCACTTGAAAGTGTCTGCTCTCTCATCCTCGAGCAAGTCCTACTCCGAACACGACTGTTTTGCCATAGTTATCAACCCCTAATATTGGAGCAAATGGCATCCCATACTGGTTGGTTGAAAATGTTGTATCAAATGATACAAATTGCCCAAACTTTGAGTAGTTTGCCCTCCCTATCTGGTCTGTCCAAAATATACTTTTCACTCTATTATCGCTGTCAACATCAAGTGAATGTCCGAATCCGGGCATCTTTTCACGTGCTTCCTTGAATAGTAGCAACAACTCTTCAATGTCCCTGTTCTTAATTTTCTTTCTTTCTTTTGCTAGCTCGTTCTCTAGGTTTTTGTATCAAATGGAACTGCTCTGAAGCTTCCCCTTGTTTTCCTGAATATTTTCATTATGTTCCTGGGTGGAACTCTTGTTTCTTGTAGGATGTGGATCGAGTCTTGTCCGATGCGGACATTGACTTGTGACACTTCATGAACCTTACTATCCACTCTGACGGAGCTAGGCTGTGGTTGTGTTCTAGTCTCACGTTAGTTATTGACCACTTTCCTCTGTATTCCTTCACAAACATTCTGACTTTGCATTTTGTCTGCACAATCCTGGAAGTCCGTCTCTGTCTGAGTGCACTGTCAACGTATGTATCGTCACGGCACTTTGTTGCATGAGAATGTCTGTCTTGTTATTTCATTGGTTTTTCTAGACTCGTAGGAGGTGTCCCTTTTTATTGCAAATCCAACCCTTCTTGCGTACACCGCAAAGAAGAAGAATGCATCATCTTTTGAATCGAATTCCATCCCAAGCTGTGGGAGTAGATGCCTCGATATCTCTTGCATTGTTGGATACTTCTTGTTTGCAAACATTCTCGTCCATTTCAAGCTCTTCGGCGGTCGGTACCTCTGGATTCAGCACTGACTCAAGAGTTTCTTCATATTTTTCATCTTCTTTGTTCCCATGCTCATCACCATTTGAATAATCAGCATTGTCAGCTGGGCATGCATTCTCACCAGCAAATGATGCACCATCTGCATGCAATTCTGGGATGTTGCTATCCGCATATCCTTCGTTGTCTTCGTTCTCGAATTTGAGCTCCTGGTTTTCACATAGATGCATCATGGTTTTCGGGGTATCGGCTATGGTGTTTTGATATTGTCTCCCAAATAAACTCAATGTTTTTACTTTATTTTTTGTTTGTAAATTATGTTACGTGAAGCAATTTGACATGTTACCTCATTTAAATCGAAGTCCTTGCATTTTTGTTTGCTCGCCCTTGTGATGTTTGATGACGTATGTCCTTCCGCTTCCGAGTTTTGCTTGTGCATGTAAAAACTTTCTTCAGTCGCTTGTAGCTACGCCAAGCTTTCGAGCTCGGCTCTCTCTTTCCTTCTCCGAAGAAATGCACGTAATGTGTAACAAATACTTTTATTAGTTTTTCTTTTTTGAGCATATGAACAAATCCCATCTCTATAGTACGCAGAGGTTCATTACGTATGCAAATTTATCTACCATGCTCCCGACCTTTGTATCGGTGTCTTCCATGTCATAGAACCAAATATACTTTCTGCAGCAGTTATTTCATCATCCTGTTGTGTTTTTCCCGACTCATTCGCATTTGTTGTATCCATCTGCAAAAGAAATTATTGTTGTATCAGAGTTACTCTTTCTGTTTTTACATTTGTTAGTCATAGTCACATGTTTATGTATATGAGTTTAAATCAATTTTTTCTTTTCATATCTGCCTTTTTCGGATAATGGAGGATTTAACTTTTTTGTGTGCAAGTCAAGAAGAGTCTCGTGGTGCTATGGACAAAGAATTATGGACGAGTTGATACACGGTGTTACCATTTTTTTGTTCTACGTGTGCTTTGTGTAACTTTTAGTACACGGGAGGATGTTAACGAGATTTTCTTAATTTGTCTCTTTTTTGTATTTTTTTCTCTATTTTGATGCTGTGTAAAGTGGTCAATGTTACTGTAAGTTTCTCTATGTGATGTACATTGTACGTTTTTCCCCATGTAATATTCTACTATGCTTGAACCTTTTCTATATTTTTTCTATTATGGTAAATGAAGGTAATGTACATATGATTTTCTAGGTTTTCTAGATGAAAAATGCATGTGCTAAGTTGAATTAAGTACTAACCTTTCCTTTTTTATACCGAATGCTGGTGGGTGAATCTCCTATCTCAGATCAAGGACTCATCCCGTAAACCACTTTGGATGATTTTTGTCTATAACCTGAGCACCCTAAATCTCTCTCTCTAGAAGTTCTTCGTGAAATTTGTATTTTTCGACCGTGGGGGGTAGAAGTTCTTTTCGTGGCTGGGTTTAAGAAAAAGGATGATGGTCAGATTTCGTCCGTCCGGTGCACTTGCTCCATTGCTTTTTGATGTGCACCGGGCGGAAGCTTTTTGTTTTGGTTGAGGAGAGAGATGGTGGCGATGGTTGGTGGCGGAGGAGATGGATGCTGTCCCCGATTAGATCCTGGGGAAGAAGGAGTTTATCTCTTTCTTTTTTTTTTCGGTTTTTATCGATGAGGTTTTGATTATTACGTACGTGACCCTGTTTCTTATCTTCCTCTATCTTTCATTTCTATCCTTGTGTGTGTACATGTCCACTTGTTCCGTGGGTATTTTTTATATTTTATTTTTTCGGGGGTTTTTTGTCAATAGGTAGATCCTACCTAACCCGACGAGCTGTCCCCTTTCCTCTTTCATTCTCTTTCCTCTCCCGACCATTCTCCGTCAATCTCGTATATTTTCCTCCAAGAAGGCGCTAGGCGTGTACGGAGGAGAAATCATGGGCGGATCCATCTAGGTCGTGTTTTCGGATCTGTTTTTTTTTGTCTTGCCCTTTGTTTCCTGTTCAATTTCTTCATACCTATACGTTTCTTCCAGCTCGTAGGATCGGCTGGTTTTCGTACCTCTTTTTCTTTGGCTTTTTCATCTTTTTTGCGGATCCAATGATTTTTTGTTCCGCTTATCTTATGATGATTCGTCTATACTCCCTGTACCTTTTTCCTGGATGATTTTTTGTTTTCCTCCGAGGATTTTTGTTTCGGTTTTTCGTTTCATATTGCTTTTTTTCTCTCGGCATTTCTTTTATTCGAATGATCTGAAATATCAATTGTGTTAATCAAGGTACACCAACTTCTTTGTTTTTTGCAGGGTATGGAGATTAATCTTTCAAACTAGCAATCCTTCTTCTTATATTTCCTTCTTCCATCTGCAAGCCATGGATGGGAATGATGCAGCAACGGTATAACATGATTTTGTTGTGTTTGTCTCTTTTTTCTTTTTTGTGTTTATCTGTTTCGTGTATGTCCCAAATTATATATGTTTTTTGCTTTTCTGGTTGATCATTTTATTAAATTTTTGTGTGCCTAGATCATAGTTTGATGTTCATCAACTTTGTAATGTCTATTCAATGCCATGTGTACAAGGTAGTGTGAAGGTGCTTGTCATTTGATGGTTTGTTTGTGTTCATTAATCGGCGTTTTTCCTTTGCATATATAATTCTAGATTGGAAATTCGTTCTGAATTTTAAGCAAACTTGATTACACTCGATGGTTAGCTAGATTGGAATTTTGCTTCGAATTACAAGACAATTCGAAGTTAATTTGCCTTACTTTCGAACAAAGCTTGAAATAGTAGTCTGGACTTGATATGCACCATTTTTATTCAGAGACCATAGTTGCATCAGCCCTGACTATCAGCGCCACTCTCTTGGCCATGGGCGCTTGATTCATGGAGCAGATCTTATGGTTCATTTGGTGCTTTTTTAGTGAACCACTCGCTTACGAATTAATATGTGTATGGTTCAACTTACTATCTGCTGCTTGTGCTTGCTTGAAGGACTTTTTTTTCTTTTTTTTTTCTTTTAAACCTGTACTTGTATTGGGATCGCCAAATGATCGCCAAAGAGAGTTTGTTAACACACTCGTTGGATCGGTTAAAAGCCTTGAATTATACTCAAATTCAAAATGAGTTGATTTTAAGAAAACACAATTATGCTCGAGCGATGTTGTTAGCTCGATTGGAACTTGGTTCTGAACTACAGAACAATCCGTAGTTAATTGGTTATTACTTTCGAACAAAGCTCAGTAAGCAATGAGCCATTTTTTGCCAGAGACCATACCTGCCATCAGCCCTGACTATCAGCAATCTCGTGGCCATGAGTGCATGATTCATGGGGCAGATCCTATAGTTGGGCTGGTGTGTTGCTGCCATTTTATGTTTCCACTTTAGATCAACACTTCACTCTCTTCATCATGCAATTTTGTGCCATACATATTATTTAATCATGTAATTTGCAATTATCAGGGCTTTAGGACCAAGCTCTCGCTTCCTAAGTTTCTGGGAGTGACTAGACGTTTGACAGCTACTCAGAAAAAGCTTGTTGTCGATATTGGTCTTGAGCAAGCTTGCTCTATGTGACCTGTGATTACCTTCCTAGGAGTCTCATCGCTTACCTGGTAGCTAACTTCGATTCGAAGACTAGGTTGCTCTCTCTACCTAATGGTCCTCCTGTCAAATTCAGTGCCTATTGTATCAACAAAGTTCTCGGCACACCCATCGGAGGTTTGCTGATTGGTAGGAAAGTCGATCCTCATTTAAGGGCAGCTATTGGTGATTTGACCAACTGCAAAGGACATTATCCTACCATTTCCGAGATTTGGATAAAATGTTGACAAGTGAATTGGATGGAGACACTTTCAAAATTGTTTTCACTTTGTATGCCATGACCGCTTTTCTCTGTCCTTCTAGCCATGACGCTGTGAGTCCTGACTACTTACACATCGTGGAGAATCCTTCTGTCATATCCTCTTTCGACTTCTCAAGTGTTGTACTCCAGAAGCTCGTTTCTTCCATCGAAGCTTATAATGGAGGTACAACTTCGGTCTTAGGAGGGAACCTGTTTTGCTTAATGGTACGTAATGTTCATACCATGGTAGAATTCTCCAAAAGGGGGAAAAAGTCTGTATTTTAACATCTTTTTACGCTTTTGTGTTGTCATAGGTTGTGTACTTTGAGTTTCTTGACAACGAGGTGATTCCGCCACATTTGAAGTGCAATGTTCCTCGAATATCAATATGGTCTTCTTCTTTGGTTTCGGAAATCGAGATGCTAGATTGTGTTTGCAAAGCCAAAGCAATATTCGGTGAGCTTGCTCGTATGTTTTCCTTTTTCCAGACTTAGTTTATTTCGTACAAATTTCATTTTTCTCACACAATTTATCGTTCAAACATTGTTGTTTTTCTTCTCTTATTCATTCAGACGAAAGATGTTGCAAGGACCCCTTTTGGAAATTCACTTAATGAAGGTCAAACCATTGAGAGTAATTCATATGAAGACCTTCTACAATTTGTCTTGTCAACAACACCTTTGGAGTCGCATGAAGAGGTATGTATGCTTCTAAGATAATTATAATTCTGTGATAGCACCAAGCTGCTTTTTGAAGAATTCTACCCTGGTCGTGATGCTGTTTTTTACGGGAGGGAGTTGACATGTTCACGTTTTTTTACGGTTTTGGTACGCGATCGGGTTGATAATTTCACGTTTTTACATTTGATAAATAACTTTTCGTGGGATTGATACATAAGCGAGTCGGGGGTTGATAAATACACTTTTTTCGACGAGGCGGGCGACGGGGTTGATAAATTGACGTTATTACACTTGATAAATAACTTATATGGCGTTTGGTTTGATACATAATCGGGCAGGTGGTTCTTAAATACACCTTTTTCACGGGCGAGGCTACTTGGGTTGATAAGTCCACCCTTTTACGGTTGATAAATAGCTGATCGTGGGGTTGATACATACTGCTCGGGTGGTTGATAAACACACTTTATTTTTTGCCGGGGTAGGCTATCGGGTTGATAAATTCACCTATCTACATTTGATAAATAAGCTGATCGATGGGTTCATACATAAGCTGGTCAAAGGGTTGATAAATACACTTTTTCTAAGTCCGTTGTTCAATAGTTCTTTTTTATTAACGTGTCTTTTTGTTTTTTATTTTTGTTTTGTTCATAAAGGTTAAGGCACAAGTCTCTTTGTTAATAAGCAAAATGCGAGAAAGACATAATGGACTCCATACAACCCGGTAATTGTCAAGAATGTCATGAGGTTTCTTAGGATGACTTCACTTAGTTCATGCTTGTTGAATGCGACGAGAAGCATAAATGTCGAGTGGACTTGTGTGTTTCAAAGTACCTTCGCATGGTTCTACTTGTTTGCCAAAGTCCATTAGTTCGGTCGGACACTATGTGTATTACTGGGCATGCGGCGGCATTAAAAATTTACGATCCTCCGACTATGTCCGATGTGGATCGTGAAATAGACCATGTCTGCAATGATGGTTGCTTGTTACCAGTTCACGACGATGATACGCTTGAGAGATTGAATAAAGAAGCTATGAAGGATGGTCGGGTTCCGATATCTTGTCCATTATTTACTGCTATGGAATCTCTTCAATACCCAAGCGATCTAGGTGAACTCACCTGTAACTTTGAGTTGTTGGAGCGAGATGATCCCGCCCAAGCTTCGATCGGTCTCGGAGTTTATGATTCGCATCACCGAGGAGTTGACGGGCTTCGGTATGTTATAGATCAAGCTGCAGAAGAGAGGAAACTTATGGATGCAAGGGAATTGCGATCACAATGTTGTTGTCGAAAAAGTTCACTTCTCTGTCGATTTGGACGGTGTCGACAGGTTCGGGAGACCCAATGGCGCAGGGTACTTTTGCAATGAAATTTTATCCTCGAACAAAAGAAATGCAATGATTTCAAGCAATGATTTTGGTCCCGAACCTTCTTGCTTGATAAAGAGGCCAAGGATGTTTGGAATTAAAGAAGAAGGCTGCAGTTCAGAGCATTGATCCTGCTGGTATAGATAATACAAAGGAAACTCGTTTTAATGATGGAGAGACACCCTTTATATCTCCCATCAACTGTAACATGTCGCACAGACATGTTCAAGCTCCTGAGACATCGTATTCATGGGATGAAAGTGAGTTTGACAGGGAGTTATTAAGAACAACACTTCAAGCAGAGCTGAGCACGAATCGAAGCTACGTTCGACGCAGTTTCCAAGTTATGAAAATCAAGCATTCAATGTTACAGAGATCAGCCCAAACAAGGTCATATCAGAGTTCAATTCTACCCTGGTTGAACAAGATGTTTTCAAGGACATTGTGCACAGAGTCCCCAAAACTGCAAAAGCAAAGACGTAAGTTGATCTCCCATTGATCAATTTTTTTATCGGCAGTACTTGTTTCTTATACTGTCCATCCTTTTTTTATTTGTTTGTGTTCACTGTCTTTTATTTTTTGTTTTTGTGTTTCGTTGTTTCTTTTTTGGCAGTGTCAACATTGTGCGAATGGGTAGTACTTGGGCCGAGCACCGTGTTTTTGCTCTTAGTATGCAAGTGTATGGTAATGTGAACAAATACGTTATCAACATGTTGGGGAAAGTCTGTCATTGTTGAGGATACTGAGAAGCGTTCACTGAAACTTTTACCTGAAGACCATTGGAAACGATATTTCATCCCTTTTGATGAATCTGTAAGCTTCTCTCTCTCTCTCTATATATATATATATGCTTGTGATACATATAGGTTGGACTTTTGTTTTATTAACCTGTATTGATGTTTTCATTATCAATATGTAGGCTCTGTTTGCAAAACCTTATGAGAACCCTGGAACCCTGTCTAGACTCATATCACATGAAATGATTGGTTTTAAGCTCGATTCAATGGATCTGGTATGTTTTTAATAAACTTTTATATGTGTTCTGAAATAATGGCTTTATAACCCTCTTTTTATTTTTGCCTTATTGTTTTTCAGCAGCTTTTGAAACTTTTTATCTATCAGATGTTGTTTTTTTATCTTCTCACACTTATTATTGACCTTTCCTTGTTATGCCTTTTTTTTTTATTGTAGGTGCATGTTCCGTTGTTCACATCTGGGTTCTACTACCTTCTTCTTATCAACTTTAGGTTAAAGTTGTTTGAAGTGTTATACCCTAACACAAAATTCAGTCTTGTGTCTGAGCACGTCGAGGTTGCAATTAAGAATTTTAAAATGGGATTCAATTTATCGTACAAGCACTCATTGATCAAAGTTGATGGCATGCAAACAATTTACAGGAGTGTATGTTCTTCTGACAAAGAGTATGTCACAAGTTTCCTATATCTGTTTTCACATGTCCTTTTTGATTAAAAGTTATCAGGAGTATTGTTATGTAGTTACCATTGGTTTTGATAGTATGTTACCAGGTCATTCATTATATAGTTATCAATGGGTGGGGGAGGCCATTGGTTTTGATAGTATGTTACCAGGTCATCCATTGTATAGTTACCAATGGGTGGGGGGGAGGCCATTTGTTGATTGTGTCGTTACGAGGGCTTTTATTTCCATTTTTTTTTATGTATCCTAATGCTATACAAGTTCTACTGTAACTTTTTATCCTTTCTCTTTTATGTATTTTTTCAGTTGTGATAGTGGTGTGTTCGTCATGGAATTAATAAGAAATCAGAAGGGAGGAAACAAACTCTGTTTTGAACCAGTATGTCTTTCTCTTTTTTTCGTTAATTACTTATCATATGTGTTTTTTCATTTCCTTTTTCATTTCTTTTTTGTTACCGATGAATGAAATATATTTGTTAAAATGTTTATTTAATATATGTATTCTTTATTGTCTTTTTTAGAACCATGCAAAACCATTGCGCGAAAGTCTTACTTACTATATGGTTGCTCATCCTTTCAATGAGAAGATGCCACCGGAAACAAAAGAAATCCTTAGGAAGCATGTACGTTTTTTCACATTTTTGATTTTATCTTTTTTCCTGAATTTTTTAATCTTGTTTGTTGATCAATTTATTGATTAGTATTTATTTTTCTTTTTTTTTTGCCATGCATTTCATGATACAGGGAATCCCATTTGACCACCAGGTTTGTATTTCTTAAATCTATTTTTTATATGGCTTTTTTTTCCCATATCATTTTGTTTTTGTGGTTTTGTTTTTGCACACAACTGACTGTACTTCTTTTTTTCAGACACCAGGTTACTATCCCTGGATGCACGAGCAAAACAAGCTTGTTAATGGTGAATATCACATAGTTCTTTTTGTCATATCTTCATTTTGCACGAGCAAAACAAGCTTGTTTAATGGCTGTCTTTTTTTTTGAATGCAGATGATACCTGACTCCATTGAAGAAATGCTTATTTTCTGATCCTTTTCCATGTTTTATGAGTGTCCGATTTCTGTTGTGAAGAGGAGATGAGATGCGGCCGATAAGATGTAGTGTAGACAATTTTTTTTTTGTCAATCATTTTATGTTTCTTCTTCTTTTTTAAATTAATTAACTAGTTATTCTTCTAGTTTTTTGTGGAAGTGTAATGACTTTTAAATGTGGACATATCCATCCGGGGTTGGAATGTGAGTGAGAACCTTGTGTTTGTCAAATAATAATCGCAACTTATTCCTCTTATTTCATTCTTTTTTTGGGGGTTCGCACTGTGTTTGGCCCATCGTGGCCCACTAATTAAACTCCTTTTTTATCTAGTCTTTTTTTGTTACTGGGCCGTCTCTTCAGGTCCAGTCCAGTAAACAACTTCTATAAGTATACCTGGTCTGGAACCGACGGAGCCCCCACATCTACAGTTCCCGCATTTACAGTTCATCTCGCCCGAGAAGTGGGAGGGGCGGTTCAGAGCAAGCGGATAGAACGGTGGTGTAAGTTCAATCTCGAATCCTCCGCCGTCATCTCTCTTTTCGATCTATATT
>NC_061514.1:353611266-353629816 GCF_022539505.1 Lolium rigidum | reverse complement strand
GCTACAAAGTAATGAAGCAGAAGTTCCCATCTATTCAGCACAAGTTCTGGGAGAAGAGTCCGCTTGATGATATTAATATTGAGTATGCAGCCAGAGATGCTTATGTTGCGTATCAACTGTATCGTACAATTCTTGCCTGCAACTATGGACAGCGGCACAGGCTACCTCCGCAAGCAACAGCAACAGCATTGCAACCCGGTTCAACGGGTGGCGCGGAGGCTTCTTCATCGAGCATCCGCAAAGTAAAACAAGTATTGGTTGGCACGAAGCGACCAAGTGGGGATGAAGGGTGGACACAAATCCGCATGACCGATGGGCATGAATATTGGAGTGCCGCGTCCCGGAAATTTCCCATGTATTATGAAACAAGCCCTCCTCATTATCTTGAGGGCGAGTGGGATGATTGGCCAGAGGACAAGAAGCCGAAGATAGATTGGAGTGATGCGCCTGCCGACACACCCTTGTTCTATGCTAAGTGAAGTGTGTATGTTCATACCAGGCTTTTGTGTAAATGTGATGAACTACTTGTCTAAAATGCAAAGTGTGTGTTTTGCACTTGAAAACATCTTCAAGGAATTTCTTTGTGTGTACGTCGAAAATTTCAAGTGTGTGAGTATGTAGCTGAATAAGGGCTACTACTATGTTATTTTTGTGCGTGTGATCCTTTGTTACAAATGCAAACCCTGTCTCTACACATGAACAAATGTTAAACGTTTTAATACCCGTGTTCATACTGTGTTTTTATGTATGTATCTGAGATGTTTACTGTTCATCATGAAAAATGATCAACAAATATGTACCAACCCTCACATGTACTTTTTTATCAACAATTGAGTTAATGTTTTTACCAACCCATTTATTTTTTCGTTACCTCTTTCTTTTTAGTTTCTTTTTTTATTTTTTGTTGTAGACAAAAGGTGGTTCCTTCTTGTTTTTAAGGGAGCAAGGAAAAAATAATTATCTACCCATGCATTCAGTATTCATCAACACATGAGTTCACGTGTTACCGACCCATTTTCGTTATTTTTAGCTGCATCTATTTTTTTTTTCTTATATATGAACCTTTTGGTTTCTTTTTTTGTTTCTCACGTGAATAGGGTGAACCTACTTATCAACCCTCCATGCACTCTTCATCAATAGGTGGCTCAATGTTTTACCAACCTATCTACTCTCTTGTTACCATCTTATTTTCTTTCTTTTTCTATAGACAAATGTGGTACTCTTTGGTATTTTTAAGGTAATCAGGGAACCTACTTATCACCCCTCCCATGCACTCTTCATCAACAGGTGCCTCAATTTTTTTTACCAACCCATCTACTATTTTGTTACCTCCTTTTTTTTTCTTTTTCTCTACACAAAGGTGGTCCTTTTAGTTATTTTAAGGGAACAAGGGAACCTACTTATCAACCCTCCCATGCACTCTTCATCAATAGGTGACTCAATGTGTTACCAACCCATCTACTCTATTGTTACCTTCTTCTTTCTTTCTTTTTTATACACAAAGGTGGTCCTTTTTGGTTCTTTTACGTGAATAAGGGAACCTACTTTATCAACCCTCCCATGTAATCTTAATCAATTGGTGGCTTAATGTTTTACCAACACATCTACTCTTTTGTTACCTGCTTTTTTTCTCGTACACAAAGGTGGTTCTTTTTGTTTTTTAAGGCAACAAGGGAACCTACTTATCAACCCTCCCATACACTCTTCATCAACAGGTGACTTAATGTTTTATCAACCCATCTATTATCCTCTAACCATCTTCTTTCTTCCTTTTTTCTGTAGACAAATGTGGTCCTTTTTGTTATTTTAGGGAACAAGGTAACCTACTTATCAACCCTCCCATGCACTCTTCATGAATAGGTGGCTCAATGTTTTACCAACCCATCTACTCTTTTGTTACCTCCTTCTTTTTTTCTTTTTTTGTACACAAAAGTGGTCTTTTTTTTTTTTAAGGAAACAAGGGAACCTATTTACCACCCATCCCATGCACTCTTTATCAATAGGTGACTCAATGTTTTATCAACCCATCTACTCACTTTGTTACCTCCTTGTTTTTATTTCTCTTTTTTTGTACACAAAGTTGGTCCTTTTTGGTTTTTTAAGGGAATAAGGGAACCTACTTATCAAACCTCCCATGCAATCTTCATCAATAGGTGGCTCAATGTTTTATCAACCCATCTACTTTCTTGTTACCATCTTCTTTTCTTTATTTTCTGTAGACAAAGGTGGTCCTTTTTGATTTTTTAAGGGAATAAGGGAACCTACTTATCATCCCTCCCATGCACTCTTCATCAATATGTGGCTCAATGTGTTATCAACCCATCTACTCTCTTGCTACCATCTTCTTTCTTTCTTTTTCTGTAGACAAAGGTGGTCCTTTTTGATTTTTTTAAGGGAACAAGGGAACCTACTTATCAACCCTCCCATGCAATCTTGATCAATAGGTGGCTCAATGTTTTATCAACCCATCTACTCTCTTGTTACCATCTTCTTTCTTTCTTTTTTCTGTAGACAAAGGTGGTCCTTTTTGGTTTTTTAAGGGAACAAGGGAACCTAATTATCAACCCTCCCATGCACTCTTGATCAATATCTGGCTCAATGTTTTATCATCCCATCTACTCTCTTGTTACCTCCTTATTTCTTTCTTTTTCTGTAGACAAAGGTGTTCCTTTTTTTGTTTTTTAAGGGAACAAGGGAACCTAATTATCAACCCTCCCATGCAATCTTCATCAATATCTGGCTCAATGTTTTATCAACCCATCTACTATCTTGTTACCTCCTTATTTCTTTTCTTTTTCTGTAGACAAAGGTAAATTTTGGTTTTTTAAGGGAATAAGGGAACCTAATTATCAACCCTCCCTTGCAATCTTGATCAATAGGTGGCTCAATGTTTTATCAACCCATCTACTCTCTTGTTACCATCTTCTTTTCTTTCTTTTTTCTGTAGACAAAGGTGGTCCTTTTTTGGTTTTTTAAGGGAATAAGGGAACCTACTTATCAACCCTCCCATGCAATCTTCATCAATAGGTGGCTCAATGTTTTATCAACCCATCTACTCTCTTGTTACCATCTTCTTTCTTTCTTTTTCTGTAGACAAAGGTGGTCCTTTTTTTGGTTTTTCAAAGGAATAAGGGAACCTAGTTATCAACTTTCCCATGCACTCTTGATCAATATGTGGCTCAATGTTTTATCAACCCATCTATTCTATTGTTACCATCTTCTTTCTTTCTTTTTCTGTAGACAAAGGTGGTCCTTTTTTTGGTTTCTTAAGGGAACAAGGGAACCTACTTATCAACCCTCCCATGCAATTTTCATCAATAGGTCGCTCAATGTTTTACCAACCCATCTACTCTCTTGTTACCTCCTTCTTTTTTTTCTTTTCCTGTACACAAAGGTGGTCCTTTTGTTTTTTAATGGAACAAGGGAACCTACTTATCAACCCTCCGATGCACTCTTCATCAATAGGTGGCTCAATGTTTTACCAACCCATCTACTCTCTTGTTACCTCCTTCTTTTTTTTTTTTCCTGTAGACAAAGGTGGTCCTTTTTGTTTTTCAAGGGAACAAGGGAACCTACTTATCAACCATCCGATGCACTCTTCATCAATAGGTGGCTCAATGTTTTACCAACCCATCTACTCTCTTGTTACCTCCTTCTTTTTTTCTTTTTCTGTACACAAAGGTGGTCCTTTTCTTGGTTTTTGAAGGGAAAAAGGGAACCTAGTTATCAACTCTCCCACGCACTCTTGATCAATATGTGGCTCAATGTTTTATCAACCCATCTACTCTCTTGTTACCATCTTCTTTCTTTCTTTTTCTGTAGACAAAGCTGGTCCTTTTTTTGGTTTCTTAAGGGAACAAGGGAACCTACTTATCAACCCTCCCATGCAATCTTCATCAATAGGTCGCTCAATGTTTTACCAACCCATCTACTCTCTTGTTACCTCCTTCTTTTTTCTTTTCCCGTACACAAAGGTGGTCATTTTTGTTTTTTAAGGGAACAAGGGAACCTACTTATCAACCATCCGATGCAATTTTCATCAATAGGTGGCTCAATGTTTTACCAACCCATCCACTCTCTTGTTACCTCCTTCTTTTTTTCTTTTTTCCCTGTACACAAAGGTGGTCCTTTTTGTTTTTTAAGGGAACAAGGGAACCTACTTATCAACGATCCGATGCAATCTTCATCAATAGGTGGCTCAATGTTTTTACCAACCCATCTACTCTCTTGTTACCTCCTTCTTTTTTTCTTTTTCCTGTACACAAAGGTGGTCCTTTTTGTTTTTTAAGGGAACAAGGGAACCTACTTATCAACCCTCCCATGCAATCTTCATCAATAGGTGGCTCAATGTTTTACCAACCCATCCACTCTCTTGTTACCTCCTTCTTTTTTTTCTTTTTTCCTGTACACAAAGGTGGTCCTTTTTGTTTTTTAAGGGAACATGGGAACCTACTTATCAACCCTCCCATGCAATCTTCATCAATAGGTGGCTCAATGTTTTACCAACCCATCCACTCTCTTGTTACCTCCTTCTTTTTTTTTTTTTTTCCTGTACACAAAGGTGGTCCTTTTTGTTTTTTAAGGGAACAAGGGAACCTACTTATCAACCATCCGATGCACTCTTCATCAATAGGTGCCTCAATGTTTTACCAACCCATCTACTCTCTTGTTACCTCCTTATTTTTTTTCTTTTTCTTGTACACAAAGGTGGTCCTTTTTGTTTTTTAATGGAACAAGGGAACCTACTTATCAACCCTCCGATGCACTCTTCATCAATAGGTGGCTCAATGTTTTACCAACCCATCTACTCTCTTGTTACCTCCTTCTTTTTTTTTTTTCCCTGTAGACAAAGGTGGTCCTTTTTGTTTTTCAAGGGAACAAGGGAACCTACTTATCAACCATCCGATGCACTCTTCATCAATAGGTGGCTCAATGTTTTACCAACCCATCTACTCGTCTTGTTACCTCCTTCTTTTTTTCTTTTCCTGTAGACAAAGGTGGTCCTTTTTGTTTTTCAAGGGAACAAGGGAACCTACTTATCAACCATCCGATGCACTCTTCATCAATAGGTGGCTCAATGTTTTACCAACCCATCTACTCTCTTGTTACCTCCTTCTTTTTTTCTTTTTCTGTACACAAAGGTGGTCCTTTTCTTGGTTTTTCAAGGGAATAAGGGAACATAGTTATCAACTCTCCCACGCACTCTTGATCAATATGTGGCTCAATGTTTTTATCAACCCATCTACTCTCTTGTTACCATCTTCTTTCTTTCTTTTTCTGTAGACAAAGCTGGTCCTTTTTTTGGTTTCTCAAGGGAACAAGGGAACCTACTTATCAACCCTCCCATGCAATCTTCATCAATAGGTCGCTCAATGTTTTACCAACCCATCTACTCTCTTGTTACCTCCTTCTTTTTTCTTTTCCTGTACACAAAGGTGGTCATTTTTGTTTTTTAAGGGAACAAGGGAACCTACTTATCAACCATCCGATGCAATCTTCATCAATAGGTGGCTCAATGTTTTACCAACCCATCCACTCTCTTGTTACCTCCTTCTTTTTTTTTTCCTGTACACAAAGGTGGTCCTTTTTGTTTTTTAAGGGAACAAGGGAACCTACTTATCAACCCTCCCATGCAATCTTCATCAATAGGTGGCTCAATGTTTTACCAACCCATCCACTCTCTTGTTACCTCCTTCTTTTTTTTCTTTTTTCCTGTACACAAAGGTGGTCCTTTTTGTTTTTTAAGGGAACCTACTTATCAACCATCCGATGCACTCTTCATCAATAGGTGCCTCAATGTTTTACCAACCCATCTACTGTCTTGTTACCTCCTTCTTTTTTTTCTTTTCCTGTAGACAAAGGTGGTCCTTTTTGTTTTTCAAGGGAACAAGGGAACCTACTTATCAACCATCCGATGCACTCTTCATCAATAGGTGGCTCAATGTTTTACCAACCCATCCACTCTCTTGTTACCTCCTTTTTTTTTTTTTCTTTTCCTGTACACAAAGGTGGTCCTTTTTGTTTTTTAAGGGAACAAGGGAACCTACTTATCAACCCTCCCATGCAATTTTCATCAATAGGTCGCTCAATGTTTTACCAACCCATCTACTCTCTTGTTACCTCCTTCTTTTTTCCTCGTTCCCGTACACAAAGGTGGTCTTTTTGTTTTTTAAGGGAACAAGGGAACCTACTTATCAACCATCCGATGCACTCTTCATCAATAGGTGGCTCAATGTTTTACCAACCCATCTACTCTCTTGTTACCTCCTTCTTTTTTTCTTTTCTCGTACACAAAGGTGGTCCTTTTTGTTTGTCAACTCTACTTATTAACCCTCCCATGAACTCTTCATCAACACCTTAGTCCATATGTTACCAACACTCCCATTCGGTCTTTATCAACATGTATATGGAAGCTTAACCAACACCTACATTATTATGTTACCAAGAAGGGAATTGCGGAAGAAGGGAATTGTCATGTTGCAAGTCGTAGTTCATTTCATTTGCAAGTGGATTATGCTGCTCCCTCCCTTTTTTTAACCCTAAAATTTCACTAGCCCAAAAAGAGAATAAGGGAATAGTTAATATTTTTACTACGTGAACATGTAAAGGGAATTGCCCACGTGCAGCAAGCAAATTAACGTACGACAACCCAACTTGTGTCACGAGCGGAAAGGGAATTGCCACGAAAGAGAATTGCCACGAGCGGAAAGGGAATTGTCACGAGCGGAAGGCAAATCAATTAAGGCACGTAACCTCTCGTGGTCCACAATTACCACGAAAGGGAAAACGCGTTTTTATGGTTTTATTCCCAAATTGGGTTGTCCGAAACCGATCGCTTGATTCAATCCTGGCGCGCGAGCGCCAGCTAGGGCCGCCCAAAAACTATGTCCGTACACGCAGCAAATTTTCCTATCTGTTATGCAACAAACTGTACACAGCTCTCACTCCCAAGAAAATTATTCTTCTTTCCCATAAAAAAAGTTCTCTCTTCCCCAACCAATTAGAGCCCATGCATTTCAGTTTCATTAACAAACCGTGCATCTCACATAGTGCATTGTTGAAAAAAAATCGGTCACGAAACTCACGCATGATGCATGATGAACGTCTACACAAATTAGCATGTTAGTTTCAGTAATTAAATCCATGTCTACATAAATTACCATTTCACTTTTAAACTCATTTAAAAATGTCAAAAAAATTGTGACAAAAAATGTCAAGCGTACATCTTGATTTTCCATGATCGCTCTCGGGGGCGGATCAGGCGAAACCCTAGCCGCTACCCCCACACCTACTCCCCGCCGCCGCTAGAGGAAGCCGACAGGCAAAACCCCTCACATGCAGACGACGGTGGTGGGCTCTAATCTTCGAGCGTGACTGGTGGAAGCACGAGCCTCCTCCTCCTCGCGTGGTGGGATCTCCGGCCAGAGCTTCGTACGGATGCGGACGGCGTGGCTCATCCGACGGAGATAGACGTGGGGGTGATAGGCCTAGACCTCTTGGATGACCTTGGCGATTGTTGTGGTCGCAAGGGTGGCACGGCGCGGTTCGGGGGCCTCGGTAATACGGCTCAGCCCCTCACATGGAGAGAGACAAGGGGGACGAGGGGGGGGGGGGGCTACGCCCCCCCTATGCTCATGATTTTCATTTTAACACAAGCCATGTCAGCTCCTTATTTCTGTGATTTTAGCTAGGTCTGCCCCCCTCATACTAAGATTGCCTCCATTATACTTCATTCCTGGCTCCGTCCCTGGCCCCTCATCTCCGCGTGGTCCGGGTGGTGGTGGCGTGCCTGCTGAGATCTCTAGTTTGTTGTTAGGAGCTGGCGAACGGCGATGTGAGGGTCAGCGATTTTCCTAATGAAGAAGGTGACTCTTAGGTTCTTCTCGCACCAAGACGGTCTTTTGCTTGACGAGTTTTGGAAGGCACGGAAATTTTAGTTTGGAATTTTTATTCTACAATATATAGACCAAAGTGTAGAGCGATAGAGAGAGGTTTGGTGTAATGTGTTGGATGTATTATTGAGCCTCATGGGTGAGTATATATAGACGTACAGGGATCATCTTGGAGTGCAAGACAAGACACGAGAGTCCTATCTCTATCCTAGACTATCCGTTTATACGTACACGGAATATATCTCTAACACTCCCCCGCAGTCGTAGCGGTAGTGACGTGAACAACAGTAACGTCGCGAACGGTCAGACTGGAGAGAAGCAGAAAGTAGGAACCAACGGGCTGACACTCCCCCGCAATCGTAGCGGAAGCGTCGTGGACGATGTCGCGTCGCGGATGCTTGGACTGTAGAAGAGCCGAGGTGCTCATGCGAGGTGATAGCCCTTTGTGCCGATGTCGAGGTAGCCGAGAGCGTGGGTGTTGCAACCTTGGTCGGGGTAGCCGCGCGAGGGGGTGCCGTGGTCGATGTCGTGGTCGGGTGCCGGTGTCGAGGTAGCCGCACATGAAGCCGCAAGCGCGTAGTGCGCGAGGAGAGTGACAAAGATGCGTCGAGGCAGTCGTGGAGGTTGTCGATGCCGAAGTCGATGCAGTCCGAGTCGTCGAGGACAAGGTGCTGCCCTAGTATTGCCAGAACTAGGCGCACATCGGGGACGAAGACATACGCCGGTTTTGCCAGAACCGAGTACGCAAGACGAAGTCGGCGACGCAGTCAAGGCAGTCGTAGAAGAGTCGATGCCGATGAAGATGTTGTCGAAACCGATGAGGACGAGGCGCCGATCCGAGCTTGCCAGACCCGGGGACACGTACCGGTGTTGCCAATACCGGGCGTGCGAGGGCAGGGACCATCATGGACGGAGACGTAGAAGGCGGCGGTCGCAGCAGCGGCCTGGAGTGGTCATGCTTGACGCCTAGATAGGCGTGGAGGTGGTTGGCGGGACCCGCAACGGCCAGCAGTGGCCATGCAGGTTACCTGTGGAGACGCGGCTGCGGTACTCGAAGTAGGCGAGGAAGAACTGATGCGTGCAGTCGACACGTCCGTTGGGAACCCCAAGAGGAAGGTGTGATGCGTACAGTAGCAAGTTTTTCCTCAGAAAGAAACCAAGGTTTATCGAACCAGGAGGAGCCAAGAAGCACGTTGAAGGTTGATGGCGGAGGAGTGTAGTGCGGCGCAACACCGGGGATTCCGGCGCCAACGTGGAACCCGCACAACACAATCACGAACTTTGCCCCAACGTAATGGTGAGGTTGTCAATCTCACCGGCTTGCTCGTAGACAAAGGATTAGATGTATAGTGTGGATGATGATGGTTGTTTGCGAAGAACAAGAAAGAACAATTGCGTAGATTGTATTTCGGATGTAAAGAATAGGACCGGGGTCCACAGCTCACTAGTGGTGTCTCTCCCATAAGATAGCAGATGTTGGGTGAACAAATTACGCTTGGGCAATTGACAAATAAAGAAGGCATAACAATGCACATACATATATCATGATGAGTACTATGAGATTTAATCGGGGCATTACGACAAAGTACATAGACCGCTATCCAAAGATGCATCTATGCCTAAAAGTCCACCTTCAGAGTTATCATCCGAACCCCTCCAGCATTAAGTTGTAAACAACGAGACAATTGCATTAAGTATGGTGCGTAATGTAATCAACACAAATATCCTTAGACAAAGCATCGGTGTTTTATCCCTAGTGGCAACAAGACATCCACAACCTTAGAACTTTCTCACATCGTCCTGCATTTAATGGAGGCATGAACCCACTATCGAGCATAAATACTCCCTCTTGGAGTCACAAGTATCAACTTGGCCAGAGCCTCTACTAGCAACGGAGAGCATGCAAGAACATAAATAACATATATGATAGATTGATAATCAACTTGACATAGTATTCAATATTCATCGGATCCCAACAAACACAACATGTAGGATTACAAATAGATGATCTTGATCATGATAGGCAGCTCACAAGATCTAACATGATAGCATAATGAGGAGAAGACAACCATCTAGCTACCGCTATGGACCCATAGTCCAGGGGTGAACTACTCACACATCGATCCGGAGGCGATCATGGCGATGAAGAGACCTCCGGGAGATGATT
Organism: Lolium rigidum; assembly: GCF_022539505.1. Lineage (NCBI taxonomy): Eukaryota > Viridiplantae > Streptophyta > Magnoliopsida > Poales > Poaceae > Lolium > Lolium rigidum. Next base: position 353,619,757 of record NC_061514.1, on the reverse strand, counting down.
CCCCTCTCACGGCGAGTGCCGGAAGCGATCTCCGAATCCCCCGAGATGGGATTGGCGGCGGCGGCGTCTCCGGGAAGGTTTTCCGTATCGTGGCTCTCGACTGCGGGGTTTCGCGACGGAGGCTTTAAGTAGGCGGAAGGGCGGAGTCGGGAGAGTCACGGGGGCCCCACATGCTAGGGCCGCGCGGGCCCCCTCTAGGCCGCGCCGCCCTAGTGTGGCGGCGCCCCGTGGCCCCACTTCGTCTCTCCTCCGGTCTTCTGGAAGCTTCGTGGAAAAATAGGCCCCTCCGCGTTGATTTCGTCCAATTCCGAGAATATTTCCTTACTAGGATTTCTGAAACCAAAAACAGCAGAAAACAGCAACTGGCTCTTCGGCATCTTGTCAATAGGTTAGTGCCGGAAAATGCATAATAATGACATATAAAGTGTATAAAACATGTGAGTATCATCATAAAAGTAGCATGGAGCATAAGAAATTATAGATACGTTTGAGACGTATCAAGCATCCCCAAGCTTAGTTCCTACTCGCCCTCGAGTAGGTAAACGATAACAAAGATAATTTCCGAAGTGACATGCTATCATAATCTTGATCATACTATTGTAAAGCATATGAGATGAATGCAGCGATTCGAAGCAATGATGAAGATAATGAGTAAACAAATGAATCATATAGCAAAGACTTTTCATGAATAATACTTTCAAGACAAGCATCAATAAGACTTGCATAAGAGTTACTCATAAAGCAATAAATTCGAAGTAAAGGTATTGAAGAAACACAAAGGAAGATTAAGTTTCAGCGGTTGCTTTCAACTTCAACATATATATCTCACGGATAATTGTCAACACAAAGTAATATAACAAGTGCAATAGGTAAACATGTAAGAATCAATGCACACAGTTGATACAAGTGTTTGCTTCTGGGATAGAAAGAATAGGCAAACCGACTCAACAATAAAGTAGAAGATAGGCCCTTCGCAGAGGGAAGCATGTATTACTATATTTGTGCTAGAGCTTTTCATTTTGAAAACAAGAAACAATTTTGTCAACGGTAGTAATAAAGCATATGTGTTATGTATAAGATCTCCTATAAGTTGCAAGCCTCATGCATAGTATACTAATAGTGCTCGCACCTTGTCCTAATTAGCTTGGATTAACACGGATTATCATTGCATAGCATATGTTTCAACCAAATGTCACAAAGGGGTACCTCTATGCCGCCTGTACAAAGGTCTAAGGAGAAAGCTCGCATTGGATTTCTCGCTTTTGATTATTCTCAACTTAGACATCCATACCGGGACAACATAGACAACGAGATAATGGACTCCTCTTTAATGCATAAGCATTCAACAACAATTAATATTCTCATAAGAGATTGAGGATTGATTGTCCAAACTGAAACTTCCACCATGAATCATGGCTTTAGTTAGCGGCCCAATGTTCTTCTTTAACAGTATGCATACTCAAACCATTTGATCATGAAAATCGCTCTTACTTCAGACAAGACGAACATGCATAGCAACCCACATGATATTCAACAAAGGTAAAAGAGTTGATGGCGTCCCCAGAAGCATGGTTACCGCTCAACAAGGAACTTATTAAGAAATAAAACACATAAGTACATATTCTTCACCACGATAGTTTTTAAGCTATTTGTCCCATGAGCTATATATTGCAAAGGTAAAGAATGGAAATTTTAAAGGTAGCACTCAAGTAATTTACTTTGGAATGGCGAAGAAATACCATGTGGTAGGTAGGTATGGTGGACACAAATGGCATGGTTATTGGCTCAAGGATTTGGATGCACGAGAAGAATTCCTCTCAATACAAGGCTAGGCTAGCAAGGTTGTTTGAAGCAAACTCAAGTATAAAAGGTGCAGACAAAGCTCACATATGAACATATTGTAACTATTATAAGACTTTACATTGTCTCCTTTTTGTTCAAACACCTCAACCAGAAAATATCTAGACTCTAGAGATCAATCATGCAAACCAAATTTTAACAAGCTTTATGTAGTTATTCATTAATGAGTACAAGATACATGATGCAAGAGCTTAAACAAGATCTATATGAGCACAACAATTGCCAAGTATCACATTATTCAAGATATTAAACCATTTACCACATGCGGTTTCGTTTCCAACCATATAGCAATGAATGAAGTAGTTCAAATTTCGCAATGAACATTAAAGATGAAGCTAAGAACATATGTGTTCATACGAAACAGCGAAGCATGTCTCTCTCCCAAGCAAAGAATGCTAGGATCCGATTTTATTCAAACAAAACAAAAACAAAAACAAACAGACGCTCCAAGTAAAGCACATAAGATGTGACGGAATAAAAATATAGTTTCACTAGAGGAACCTGATAAGTTGTCGATGAAGAAGGGATGTCTTGGGCATCCCCAAGCTTAGACGCTTGAGTCTTCTTAAAATATGCAGGGATGAACCATGGGGCATCCCCAAGCTTTGACTTTTCACTCTTCTTGATCATATTGTATCATCGTCCTCTCTTGACCCTTGAAAACTTCCTCCACACCAAACTCGAAACAAACTCATTAGAGGGCCAGTGCATAATTCATATATTCAGAGGTGACATAATCATTCTTAACACTTCTGGACATTGCACAAAGCTACTAAAAGTTTATGGAACAAAGAAATTCATCAAACATAGCAAAACAGGCAATGCGAAATAAAAGGCAGAATCTGTCAAAACAGAACAGTTCGTAAATACGAATTTTAAAGTGGCACCAGACTTGCTCAGATGAAAATGCCCAAATTGAATGAAAGTTGCGTACATATCTGAGGATCACGCACGTAAATTGGCATATTTTTTTGATTTTTCTACAGGGACTACTGCTCAAATTCGTGACAGCAAGAAATATGTTCATGCGCAGTAATCCAAATCTAGTATTGGCTTTACTATCAAAGACTTTACTTGGCACAACAATGCAATAAAATAAAGATAAGGAGAGGTTGCTACAGTAGTAAACAACTTCCAAGACTCATATATAAAATAAAGTGCAGAAGTAAAATAATGGGTTGTCTCCCATAAGCGTTTTTCTTTAACGCCTTTCAGCTAGGCGCAGAAAGTGTGTATCAAGTAACATCAAGAGATGAAGCATCAACATCATAATTTGTTCTAATAATAGAATCATAAGGTAACTTCATTCTCTTTCTAGGGAAGTGTCCCATACCTTTCTTGAGAGGAAATTGATATTTAATATTACCTTCCTTCATATCAATGGTGGCACCAACAGTTCGAAGAAAAGGTCTTCCCAATATAATGGGACAAGATGCATTGCATTCAATATCCAAGACAACAAAATCAACGGGGACAAGGTTATTGTTAACCATAATACGAACATTATCAATCCTCCCCAAAGGTTTCTTTATAGCATTATCAGCAAGATTAATATCCAGATAACAATTTCTCAATGGTGGCAAGTCAAGCATATCATAAATTTTCTTAGGCATAACAGAAATACTTGCACCAAGATCACATAAAGCATCACAATCAAAATCATTGGCCCTCATCCTAATGATAGGCTCCCAACCATCTTCTAACTTCCTAGGAATAGAAGTTTCAAGTTTTAGTTTCTCCTCTCTAGCTTTTATGAGAGCATTTGTAATATGTTTTGTAAAGGCCAAATTTATAGCACTAGCATTGGGACTTTTAGCAAGTTTTTGTAAGAACTTTATAACTTCAGCGATGTGACAATCATTGATACGTCTCAAACGTATCTATAATTTCTTATGTTCCATGCTACTTTTATGATGATACTCACATGTTTTATACACATTATATGTTATTATTATGCGTTTTCCGGAACTAACCTATTAACGAGATGCCGAAGGGCCAGTTGCTGTTTTCTGCTGTTTTTGGTTCCAGAAATCCTAGTAAGGAAATATTCTCAGAATCGGACAAAATCAATGTCCAGCATCCTATTTTTCCACGAAGCTTCCAGAACACCCGAGAGCCAGCAGAGGAGGGCCACAGGCCCACCAGATGACAGGGTGGCGCGGCCAGGGCCTGGGCCGCGCCCCCCTATTGTGTCACCGCCCTGTCAGCCCTCCGACTCCGCCTCTTCGCCTATTTAAAGGTCCCTGACCTAAAACCTCGATACGAAAAACCACGGTACGAGAAACCTTCCAGAGCCGCCGCCATCGCGAAGCCAAGATCTGGGGGACAGGAGTCTCTGTTCCGGCACGCCGCCGGGACGGGGAAGTGCCCCCGGAAGGCTCCTCCATCGACACCGCCGCCATCTTCATCAACACTGCTGTCTCCCATGAGGAGGGAGTAGTTCTCCATCGAGGCTAAGGGCTGTACCGGTAGCTATGTGGTTAATCTCTCTCCTATGTACTTCAATACAATGATCTCATGAGCTGCCTTACATGATTGAGATTCATATGAGTTTTGTATCACTATTCATCTATGTGTTACTCTAGTGATGTTATTAAAGTACTCTATTCCTCCTCCACGGTGTAATGGTGACAAGTGTGTGCATCGTGTAGTACTTGGCGTAGGTTATGATTGTAATCTCTTGTAGATTATGAAGTTAATTATTGCTATGATAGTATTGATGTGATCTATTCCTCCTTCATAGTGTGACGGTGACGAGTGTGCATGCTATGTTAGTACTTGGTGTAATTGCAATGATCTATCATGCACTCTAAGGTTATTTAAATATGAACATTGAATGTTGTGGAGCTTGTTAACTCCGGCATTGAGGTGCTCTTGTAGCCCTACGCAATTAGTGGTGTTCATCATCCAACAAAAGAGTGTAGAGTGGTTTTATTATGTGATCAATGTTGAGAGTGTCCACTAGTGAAAGTATGATCCCTAGGCCTTGTTTCTAAGCATCGAAACTCCGTTTATTTACTCGTTCAGTTGCATGTTTACTCGCTGCCATATTTTATTCAGATTGTTATTACCACTCATATACATCCATACTACTTGTATTTCACCATCTCTTCGCCGAACTAGTGCACCTATACATCTGGCAAGTGTATTAGGTGTGTTGGGGACACAAGAGACTTCTTGTATCGTGATTGTAGGGTTGCTTGAGAGGGATATCTTTGACCTCTTCCTCCCTGAGTTCGATAAACCTTGGGTGATCCACTTAAGGGAAACTTGCTGCTGTTCTACAAACCTCTGCTCTTGGAGGCCCAACACTGTCTACAATAATAGAAGCACCCGTAGACATCAATTCTGGCGCCGTTGCCGGGGAGGAAAGGTAAAAGGCACTCATACTCCGGTCCCAGGTAAAAGTACTTTTCTAGCGCCATTGTGTGAGTGTTCGAAGCTATTTCCTTTAGATCCTACAATTGCATCTTTTTGTTTCTTGTTAAACACTAGTAAGGCATAATGGAAAACATATGTGAGCTTTTTGTACTATTTCCTGAGTCAAGACATGAATGGTTTAATGCGAAAATTAAAAAACCTATGGAACCTTATTTGCATGCTAGTAGCAATGATATTAGTATGAACGCTTTGAACACCATTGTTGATAATGATATAGAAAATGCTAAGCTTGGGGAGGTCGGTTTTGATGAGAATGATCTCTTTAGCCCTCCGGGTATTGAGGAGAAAGTTTATGTTGATTATGATATGCCTCCTATTTATGATGATTATAATGACAGTGGCCTTTTGGTGCCGCCTACTATGGAGAGTAAATTTTATTATGATTATACTATGCCTCCTACACTTGATGAGAATAATAATGATAGCTACTTTGTTGAATTTGCTCCCACTACAATTAATAAGAATGACTATGCTTATGTGGAGAGTAATAATTTTATGCATGAGACTCATGATAAGAATGTTTCATTTGATAGTTATATTGTTGAGTTTGCTCATGATGCTACTGGATATTATTATGAGAGAGTAAAATATGGTTGTAGAAATTTTCATGTTACTAAAACACCTCTCTATATGCTGATTTTTGAAGTTACACTTGTTTTGTCTTCCTATGCTTGTAACTTTGCTCTTCATGAACTTGTTTATTTACAAGATTCCTATGCATAGGAAGCATGTTAGGCTTAAATTTGTTTTGAATTTGCTTCTTGATGCTCTCTTTTGCTTCATCTCTTATTTCTTGGGAGTGCATCATTAAAACTGTTGAGCCCATCTTAATGGCTAAAAAGAAAGCACTTCTTGGGAGATAACCCATGTGTTTATTTTACTACAGCAATTTTGTTTTATATTTGAGTCTTGGAAGTTGTTACTACTGTAGCAACCTCTCCTTATCTTATTTTATTGCATTTTTTGTGCCAAGTAAAGTCTTTGATAGTAAGGTTGATACTAGATTTGGATTACTGCGCAGAAACAGATTTCTGACTGTCACGAATTTGGGCAGTGTTCTCTGTAGGTAACTCAGAAAAATCTGCCAATTTACGTGAGTGACCCTCAGATATGTACGCAACTTTCATTCAATTTGAGCATTTTCATGTGAGCAAGTCTAGTGCCTCAATAAAATTCGTCTTTACGGACTGTTCTATTTTGACAGATTCTGTCTTTTATTTCGCATTGCCTCTTTCGCTGTGATGGATGAATTTCTTTGTTCCATTACCTTCCAGTAGCTTTGAGCAATGTCCAGAAGTGTTAGGAATGATTGTGTCACCTCTGAACATGTGAATTTTTAATTATGCACTAACCCTCTAATGAGTTTGTTTCGAGTTTGGTGTGGAGGAAGTTTTCAAGGGTCAAGAGAGGAGGATGATACAATATGATCAAGAAGAGTGAAAAGTCTAAGCTTGGGGATGCCCCCATGGTTCATCCCTGCATATTTCAAGAAGACTCAAGCATCTAAGCTTGGGGATGCCCAAGGCATCCCCTTCTTCATCGACAAATTATCAGGTTTCTTCTCTTGAAACTATATTTTTATTCGGTCACATCTTATGTGCTTTACTTGGAGCGTCTGTGTGATTTTATTTTCGTTTTGTTATTTTTATTCTCTGAATAAATGTTTGTGTGGGAGAGAGACACGCTCCGCTGGTTCATATGAACACATGTGTTCTTAGTTTTACTTTTAATGTTCATGGCGAAGGTTGAAACTGCTTCGTTAATTGGTTGGAAACGGGAAATGCTGCATGTGTTAAATGGTTTAATGTCTTGAATAATGTGATACTCAGAAATTGTTGTGCTCATATAGATCTTGTTTAAGCTCTTGCATCATGTACTTTGTACCTATTAATGAAGAACTACATAGAGCTTGTTAAAATTTGGTTTGCATGATTAGTTTCTCTAGAGTCTAGATATTTTCTGGTTAAGGTGTTTGAATAACAAGGAGACGATGTAAAGTCTTATAATGCTTACAATATGTTCATATGTGAGTCTTGCTGCACCGTTTTATACTTGAGTTTGCTTCAAACAACCTTGCTAGCCTAGCCTTGTATTGAGAGGAATTCTTCTCGTGCATCCAAATCCTTGAGCCAATAACCATGCCATGTGTGTCCACCATACCTACCTACTACATGGTATTTCTCTGCCATTCCAAAGTAAATTACTTGAGTGCTACCTTTAAAAATTATATCCTTTGTCTTTGCAATATATAGCTCATGGGAAAAATAGCCTTAAAAACTATTGTGGTGAAGAATATGTAGCTATGTATCTTATTTCTTATAAGTTGCTTGTTGAGTGGTAACCATGTTTCTGGGGACGCCACCAACTATTACACCTTTGTTGAATATCATGTGAGTTGCTATGCATGTTCGTCTTGTCTGAAGTAAGGGTGATTTATCATGATCAAATGGTTTGAGTATGCATATTGTTAGAGAAGAACATTGGGCCGCTAACTAAAGCCATGATTCATGGTGGAAGTTTCAGTGTGGACAGCTAATCCTCAATCTCTTATGAGAATATTAACTGTTGTTGAATGCTTATGCATTAAAGAGGAGTCCATTATCTGTTGTCTATGTTGTCCCGGTATGGATGTCTAAGTTGAGAATAATCAAAAGCGATAAATCCAATGCGAGCTTTCTCCTTAGACCTTTGTATAGGTGTTGACTGCCAAAACCCACCGGCGGGCAGCGGCCTCGTCAACACTGTAGAGCCGGGGGGAGCCTAGAGCTGCGGCTGGCTGAGACCCCTCCGAGCGACGGCCCGCAATGCTCTTCTGGTCACACGCGGCGTTGCGAAGTGCAAGGGCGTGCCACCTGACCTATACCTGGTCAGGAAGGTGATGAGGTTGCCTCGCTTAGTTTCCCGCAGGGCATACATGTAAACGTTAAATCCGAGCCTCGATCGGCTCTCAGGTTATCCTGTGAATCGGCTCAAAGAGCCGATCCACCCATGATCCGTACGGGGTGCACGAATACTTGGTGGTCCTCGCTTGATCAAGATGAAGCTAATGAGATCTACGACGATTTAGGGTTTTCACCGCATAACCGGATCATCCTACTCCAGAGTTGGGCCTTGCGGCCACGCACGGTGCTCGTAAGCCGATCCTAAACAAGGCCAAAAAACCAACATGAAGTTGATCCTAGGAACATCC
>NC_061514.1:353549978-353611166 GCF_022539505.1 Lolium rigidum | reverse complement strand
TCAGCCTTACATGCAAAATTTGGGCTAGTTTGCCCATGTATCTGTAACATATTAGATTACGTGTCGGTTAGGAGTTAGAGTTTTACCCGTGCACGGTTAGGTGCACGCCTGAGTTAGAAAGTACCCCGGACTATAAATATGTATCTAGGGTTTATGAAATAAACAACAACCAACGTTCAACACAAACAAATCTCGGCGCATCGCCAACTCCTTCGTCTCGAGGGTTTCTCCGGTAAGCACCATGCTGCCTAGATCGCATCTTGCGATCTAGGCGGCACTAAGCCTACCTACGTTGTTCATGCGTTGCTCGTGCTTGAAGCCTTTTTGATGGCGAGCAACGTAGTTATCTTAGATGTGTTAGGGTTAGCATTGTTCTTCGTGTCATATGCTTGTCGTAGTGCAACCCTTATACATCTAGCCGCCCTTACACCTATCTTAGGTGTAGGGGCGGCACCCGCTTGATCATAGTTTAGTAGATCCGATCCGTTACGGTTGCTCCTTGTTCTTCAAGGATTAGTTTAATATCCGCAATAGTTAGGCCTTACAAAGGGTTGGAGGATCCGGCGGCGTGTAGGGTGTAATTTGCTAGCCCTAGACGAGGATGTTCCGGGGATCAACCTCGTGTTGGTTTTTAGGCCCTGTCTAGGATCGGCTTACGATCACCGTGCGCGAGCGCGAGGCCCAATCGTGAGTAGGATGATCCGATTATGCGGTGAAAACCCTAAATCGTCGTAGATCGCATTAGCTTTATCTTGATCAAGCGGGACCACCATATATTCGTGCACCTCGTACGAATCATGGGTGGATCGGCTCTTTGAGCCGATTCACGGGATAACTCGAGAGCCGATCGAGGCTCGTATTTAACGTTTACGTGTATGCCATGCGAGAAACTAAGCGAGGCATCATCCAACACCTTCCCGACCAGGTATAGGTCAGGTGGCACGCCCTTGCGACGGCATCGGACGTGTGACCGGAAGGCTTTGCGGGCCGTCGCTGCGAGGGACCGGGGCCAGCCGCAGCCCTAGTTGTTCCCGGCTCTACGGTGTTGCCAGTCGCTGCCCGCCGGTGGGTTTCTGACCGCAACACATTCTGGCACGCCCGGTGGGACCATCTTCGACATCCACCGCATTGCCATCTACATCCGAGATGGCGGAAAGCACTCCGGTCAAATACGAGGATCTACCTGACGAGCTCAAGAAGAAGCATGACGAGATCAAGGCAGTCCTCGAAGCCGAACTCATCGGCTCTTTCCACAGAACCCACTCCCACGGCGTCAGGTGGAAGGGGTTCTCACCTGAAGGCGCACTCGATGGAGTGGACCTGTCCGCCCCATCAGAAGAACGCACCAGGTCGCTGCGTCAGAGATCAACTACATGGTGGCTCATTCGCTGCACCGCCACTACGAGAGCTCTGGTGAACACTTTGGAGCGTGTCGCTCGCGCGTGATCCAGGAAATCATGAGCCATCGGTATTCTCCGTCGGGACCAGCTGCGGGGACTTACAAAGGAGAGATGCCACTCCGGTCCCATCCACCGCTGCCGTTCGCATGGGCGGCACCGGAAGTGCCGAACTCATCGGCATACGTCGTCTACAAGATTGGTGGTGATCCTAGTGACTACCAATTCCTACCGAGGCGCCCAAGGAGATCCCGCACGGATACGCGTGCGCATACGTACCGGACGGCAGCACACAGGCACTCTCGAACCGAGGCTACGACAGCGAGGGGCCTGCGGAACAGCGGGAGGGACGTCGGGAGCAGATCTTGAGAAGCAAACGTGGCTAGCTAAGTACACCACTCCGACAAACCTCCGGAGCGCAGCTCCTGCGGTTGGCTCGGAAGCTGGAAAAGCAAGCATGGCTGGTTAAGTATGCCACCCCGGCGAATCTTCAGGGTTCGACACCTTCAGCCATCACCGCGGATCAGATTTGTACAATCCTAAAAGATCAGTTCGGCATGATGCCGAAAAGGAAGACGTTCGGCTATACCAAGCCGTACCCCAACGAGTACGAATTGATCCCGTTACCACCCAAATATCGGCTCCCGGACTTCACAAAGTTTAGTGGATCGGATGGTTCCGGCTCCATCGAGCATGTGAGCCGATATTTGGCACAGCTGGGCACGATCTCGGCGACGGACGAGCTGCGTGTGAGGTTCTTCGCACGGTCCCTCACGGGATCGGCTTTCGGGTGGTACACATCGCTGCCACCGAACTCAATCCGGACTTGGAAGCGATTGGAAGAGCGGTTCCATGAGCGGTATCACTCGGAGGCTTCCGAGGCTGGCATTGCCGATCTAGCACAAGTACGACAGAAGCGCGGGGAAACAGTGTCAGAATACATCCAGCGCTTCACGACCGTGAGGAACCGATGCTATTCGGTTCACGTAAGCGAAAAAGAAGCAGTCGAGTTGGCGGTGGTGGGTCTCTCATCATCGATCAAAGACGTGGCCTCCCAAGCAGACTACCCTTCATTGGCGCACATGGTGCAGAAGCTGTCAGCATATGAACAGCGCCACCCGGATGTTTACCGGGACAAATTCAAGCGTGCGGTGGCCCTGGTTGAGGCGGACGAAGATGAAGGTGCTGCGGGAGATCGAGAGGTAGCGAGTGGCTGAATGGACTCGAGCGGCGGGCCCCGTGTCCCGCAAATGGGTGAAGCCACAAGGCCCTCCAAAAGGGTTCGACTTCGACGTGACCAAAACTGAGCAGATTTTCGATCTCTTACTCACGGAGAAGCATATAAAGGTACCCGAAGGCCACAAGATTCCTACGGTGCAGGAGGCTGAACGGAAAGCCATACCGCAAGTGGCATAACACGTTCACCCACACCACTAACGACTGCAGGGTGTGGCGTCGGCGGATCCAAATGGCGATAGAAAATGGACGGCTAATTTTCAACCGATACGCCATGAAGGTCGACACACACCCCTTCCCCGCCGTTAACATGGTGGAGTATACTTACCATGGAGGGTGCCAGCCAGATCTCTCGTGCAATATCAACATGGTAGGGCTTGGGCACCACTCTGGTAAGGACGGAGATAAGGGCAGCTGCTCTCATAGCAAAGACACAGAGGAAGCCGCTCCACGCGATCGGCTCCGCCAAGACGGCAAGCGCTACGTCACGGAGGGAGAAGTGAAGAACATAAGATATCAACGACCTCTCTCTCGATCACCTCCTCAACAAGTATGTGAGTCGGTATGACCAACGCCGGCGATACAGCGACGATGATGAAAAAGATCGTCTGGCTAGGGACGACAGGAGACGTCGTCGGCATGATCACGACGAGGAGCGATACGAGCGCCACGCCAAGGAAAAGTCGAGGGAGCAAGACGACGTGGATAGGCACTGGGACTGCCCCTTCTTCAGACACTGCTGGGATTCAGGAATGAGCCGATTGCCAACAATCGGCAATTTCCTAGAATGTAAACAAAGGAAGAAGGATGCAGCTAACGTGTCTGTGTTCAAGCGTCTAGGGCCTCTCCCGCCTCGGAACAAGCATGCTGAGTCCGCTCGGGTGGAAGATCTCGAGGAACTAGAGGACGATGATGAAGAAGATAAGTATCATCGGCCAAGGTGGTGCCCGGATGGGCTCAGCCATTCCCAGAAGCGAAGGGTTCAGCGTCTGCGTGGGTTGGAGGAAGCTGAAAGATTATACCTGCACACGTTGAGGAAGGCACGGCCTGATCTGGCCGCCAAAATTCAGCGAACCCTGGACGAAGAAGGTCGGCCACAAAGAAAAGAGTGGCGCCCCAAGCAAAGGAAAGCCGATGATGAGACATCGGCTGGCACAAACATGGTGTTCATCCTCCCAACGGAGTTTACTGCTCGAGGATTAAACGATGCACTCAAGGTGGACGACGGCGAGCGCATCGACGTGACAGAGGATGAAGTTAGGCTGGTCGTATCCACTGGCCTAACCGTGTAGCTGGAGCAAATCAACGAGCAAATGTGGCGAGGCTGATCCTTGTGATCGGCCCCAAAAATTTATGGAGGAACACTACAAAACCTTCATCGAGCAAGCAACGTGGAGGCCGATTCCAGCAATCGGCCAGAATTATCCTCATCATCATACATTCTGCCTGGGTTCAGCAGTTGATTCAACAGGGAATACCTGAAGAGCCGATACCATCAAATCCCTTGAAAGAATCGGCTCAGGGGGCACCTAGGTGGATAGAACACGAGGATATGCAGTAGGAGTGTCTTGCAAATGCCCAGCAGCCCAAGATATTCTTTGATGATGGGTATTGAAGTATGGGGGCCGATACATAAATCGGCCATAAAAAATTCAAAAAAAATTTAAGCACAGCCGATGCAGCAGACATCGACTTAAGGATATAAAGCCGATGCATGGCCATCGACTCAAGAGGTATAACTGTTATAATCAGAGGGTCAATGGAGCAGGAAGTGGGCCACGAAGAGAGACTTTAATGGAAGAACTCCTCAAGGGAGTGGTTTAATGGCTCAGATCCTCTCTTCAAGAACAATGCCAAGAGCAGCATGGGTGTGCAGATCAGGTTAAGGGTGGGTTGCATCAGATCCACCAAAGGAAAGGAGCCGATCTGACCTGCAAAGACGAAGAGGTGGAATGAGGAAGCTCGGGGGGCAGCTCACCCTGAAGGCTCTCTGCTCTGGGAAGCCGATTTTTGTTGAAATCGGCTGGCTCTGCGTCATGATTTGAGGCCAATGGCGGCACATTTGGCTAACTCGCCTTGATTAAGGCTCGGGGGGCAGCTCGCCCTAAAAATCTTTGCTCTGGAGAGCCGATTTGGTTGGAATCGGTTGGCTCTACATCGCAACTGTTCTGAAGAGTGGTGTTTTTGTTACAGAGTCATCAGTTTTAGCATCCAAGACAGTTCCAGGGCTTAAAGACGCCTGCTCAAGACCAAATCGCCAGCCTACTAAGATCGGCTGTGCCATCGTCATCGGCAGAGCTGGCTAATTTGGAGGGATGACTGAATTGGCCTGTCTCGCAGATCATTGAGAGAAGCTAGTGCGTTGCCACCGGACGTTGAGCATTGGTTAGGCTAACAAACGGCTAAATCAGCATGAAGGACATCGGCAAAATCGAAGGAAGTTTTTTCATTGATAATAAGGTTTCTTACAAAAACGAGCCGATTGTTCGACAAAAAGAACAAGATTACTGCAGCTAATCCTATGCTAGTAGATCCCTACTCTAAGGGTTGTTGCTGTCTTCACCGTCACTGAGGTAGCCGTCGTCATCGCTGCTGTCGGCGAGTTCCTCGTTGCTGCTACTGTAACCTTCAGCGGAGGCTTCTTCCTCGTCATCATCATCATCCTCATCTGACCAAGCCCAGCCACGGATGCGCTTTGGCGGCGGTTCGTCGGAGGAGGTGTCGTCCTCCTGTTCCTTCTTCATGTCGGAGGAGATATCTTCGTCTTCGTCATCCTCTTTTTCTTTGGTGACGGAGGTAAATTTACCCCGGAAGGGAGGGTCGTCGTCGTCGCTCTCCGCCTCCAGTGCTCCGTTGATCAGGAATCGGAGGTCATCCTCCCCGTCAGTTAGGGGAATGGCCCCATCTGACCAGACGAGTTCCTCGCCCTCTGGCACGAAATCGAAGTCCCACTCCCGCTTGTCCCAATGCTTGGGAGCGCGCCGGCTGTACGCCTCCATCTGGTTGGGTTCTGGAATCGACTCGTTTGAGGAGGAGGATTGGAGGGAAACGGAAGTGGAGGAAGAGGACGACATGGCCATGAAAGGAGAGGGTTTTTTGGCTGAAGGCTAGTTTGGAGCAGAAGGATGAAGTGGCGAACCGTTCGGCATAGATAAATAAAGGGGGTGTAGTGGAGGTTTAATGCCGTGACGGTTCTCGAGGGCGTGATGCCGAAGTTGTCAATTCGTACAGAGAAGCCCAGGAGGCGAGGCGTAATATGGAAGATTCTGCGGCAGTTCTGCTCTGCCACGACATGACCCGACGAAAGAAAAGCGTAATGATTTTGGAAATGACATTTCCAAAACCAGGGGGGCATGTGTTATCACCAGAATTTGACCAAGTCAGAGGTGGGCCGTGATCAAGATGGGCTTGAAGAATATATATAGAAGGAATATGTGAATCGGCCTTACATGCAAAATTTGGGCTAGTTTGCCCATGTATCTGTAACATATTAGATTACGTGTCGGTTAGGAGTTAGAGTTTTACCCGTGCACGGTTAGGTGCACGCCTGAGTTAGAAAGTCCCCCGGACTATAAATATGTATCTAGGGTTTATGAAATAAACAACAACCAACGTTCAACACAAACAAATCTCGGCGCATCGCCAACTCCTTCGTCTCGAGGGTTTCTCCGGTAAGCACCATGCTGCCTAGATCGCATCTTGCGATCTAGGCAGCACAAGCCTACCTACGTTGTTCATGCGTTGCTCGTGTTGAAGCCTTTTTGATGGCGAGCAACGTAGTTATCTTAGATGTGTTAGGGTTAGCATTGTTCTTCGTGTCATATGCTGTCGTAGTGCAACCCTTATACATCTAGCCGCCCTTACACCTATCTTAGGTGTAGGGGCGGCACCCCGCTTGATCATAGTTTAGTAGATCCGATCCGTTACGGTTGCTCCTTGTTCTTCAAGGATTAGTTTAATATCCGCAATAGTTAGGCCTTACAAAGGGTTGGAGGATCCAGCGGCGTGTAGGGTGTAATTTGGTAGCCCTAGACAGGGATGTTCGGGGATCAACCTCGTGTTGGTTTTTAGGCCCTGTCTAGGATCGGCTTACGATCACCGTGCGCGAGCGCGAGGCCCAATCGTGAGTAGGATGATCCGATTATGCGGTGAAAACCCTAAATCATCGTAGATCGCATTAGCTTTATCTTGATCAAGCGGGACCACCATATATTCGTGCACCTCGTACGAATCATGGGTGGATCGGCTCTTTGAGCCGATTCACGGGATAACTCGAGAGCCGATCGAGGCTCGTATTTAACGTTTACGTGTATGCCATGCGAGGAAACTAAGCGAGGCATCATCCAACACCTTCCCGACCAGGTATAGGTCGGGTGGCACGCCCTTGCGACAGCATCGGACGTGTGACCAGAAGGCTTTGCGGGCCGTCGCTCTGAGGGACTGGGGCCAGCCGCAGCCCTAGTTGTTCCCGGCTCTACGGTGTTGCCAGTCGCTGCCCGCCGGTGGGTTTCTGACCGCAACACCGCCACCAAACGCTGCGCCTCGCTCTCCTCTTCATCCTGGCGGGAGGAATCGCCCAGAGGCGCTCCGAATCGACCTCGCCGATCTCGTTCCCCTCTCAGCACCGACGGCAAAAACCTTCGATGTCGGCGCCGACGGACCTCTTCCGGCGTCACCGACCTCCTCTTGACGTCCACGGTGAAGTTCTCGTCATCCTGGACCCCTCGCTCGCCTTCCTCCACCTTTGATTCGTCCTCCCCTCGCTGACCACCTCCGCCTCCGCGCAGATGTTCCCCGCCGGCGCCTCTCCGGCGACCCCCTAGTGCCAGCTCCACCCTCTCCTGGTCCGCGCCGACGAGGTGCAGCCGATGCTTCTACTCGCGCGTCCAGGGACGCTCGGCATCGACCGCGCCCATACCGCCTCGCCGCGGTGACCACCAGGCCTGCGACGCGCGCGGCATCGTCCTGGCATCGAACAGCTTCAGTGCGTGCGTGGACGCTCCGCAAGCGTGGCAGCCACGTCATCGCCGGACCCCACCCGTCAGCCGCTCGTGCTAGACCCCGCCACGGTGAGAAAACCCTCACCCCCCTCAGATCTGTAACTTTGCATCCGGCCCCCTGCCTGTTTTGTTTTATTAACCCGCAGCCCCAGCGCTGCTGCTTTTCAGCATAACCCCCTGAAACTATGTGAATCTAACCCGGGGTCCTTCCCCTGGATAGATTTTGTTTTCGGGTCCTTTCCTAATTAAAATAAACCTGTTTATCTATTTTTAAATGATAAAAACCATTATGCTAATAACTTTTAATTGGTAACTCGAAATTAAAAGTGTTATATATGAAAGTTGTTCAGAAAAATGAGAGGAACATGAATATGCCATCCATGCTTGCTGTTGCATAATGCATCATACAACCTCGTGATAGTTTGCATTATCACCTAATATGGAACATATGGAATATGTGGGATATTATATAAATGTTGTCCCGGTTCAATTTAACTTTGATGTAGCTCACCCCTGCCATGTTATGCCATGTTATACAACACTTAACTTTGCCGGTAGAAAATGAAACTCCAACCTAATTTGTTTGTCCGGGGTTCCGACTCCGCTTAATTTGGATAAGTTGCATCGCATCATCGCTGCCATGCCATGCATACCTGCATCATGCTCATGCCAGTTCTTTATCCGTAGTAGTAAGACTTGTATACGTTGTGTGTTCCAGCATTTGCTTCTTCCCGGATAGGATCACGAAGTGATGTTGTGAGATACGACAAGTTCTTCTGCAGCTTTTCACAGGCGAGCCCTCTCTCTTCACCTATTTACTCTCTCCCTCGCACTGCTATCCTTATGTTGCGATTCTTTATCGAGTCACATGTCCTCTTCCACTTGTTTACCATAATAATCCTATATGTATCATTCCTTACCCATAGTCGTTGCTTGATGTTTGAGCCTTGCGAGTCGTAGGCGTGTTTAGGCTCTGTTGTTTATCTCGATCTGTTATCGGGATATGTTGGGTTGTTGGGAGGTTATCACATGCTATATCAGTTGTTGGAGATACACATGCTTTACTTATTTGTTAACAACTAAAATTGTAAGCAGAGGCATATGTGAGCCCCTTTGCGAAAGCATCGGAACTTTGACTTGCTAATGTCCCCTAGGACCCGAGTTCGTGTTATCTGTTCCGAGATTGAGCGCTCTACCCATGCGTGGGGACGATTATTGGGACCCCCCTCACCCATTACCTTTTCTCAAGTCAGTTGAAATGGGGGCCACAACCTTGGTTTTATTTGGCGCATGCATGTTTATATCTTGTTGCCTTCGGGTGTTTACTTCTGTTGCCTTTGGGTGTTTATATTCTGTCATCGTACCCCGCGGAACGTTTAGCGAAGCGTGTGGTTTGCACGCCTAGCCGTTAACGCAAACCCCGAGTCCACTTCGGAGTACGGCCGGACTTCGTTACGGGTAGCTTAGTCGGGTGGCCCCCCTAGACTTTCTTGTTGAGCTAGGGAACGGTCTTGTTGTGAGACATCGCACTGTAGTAAGCGGGTCGAGCATCCGTATGGTTACATTTGGGCAACCCCTGCAGGGTGTACATTTTATCGATAAGCCGTGTCCGCGGTTATGGACGACTTGGAATTGTATAGCTTGATCATAGAACAACTTACACCGTTATCTTGTTGCTAATAATCTGTTAATAACTTGCGTTGTAATATAGCACTACTACTCCCTCCGGTTCATATTAATTGACTCTAATATGGATGTATCTAGACACATTTTAGTTCTAGATACATCTATATTGAAGTCAATTAATATGAATCGGAGGGAGTACAACCGATACCTAATAAAACTTGTCCACCGTTGAGTGCCTTTTACATTGCCTCTTCGCAATTGTTGAAGGGGATATGTGTATTTGGCTGGGTTATGTTTGTGTAGTATTTATCTATTACATTGTGCGCTCTCTTATCTTCTCTGATTAGACGGATGTTGTAGTGTGTCTCTATTGGTTATAGTTTTGCTGCCGCTAAACCTACCATATAGCCCCAGGCGATATATATCTATACTCCCCCGGCGAGCATAGCCATTTCTAGTCTCGCTAAGTACGTGCCGGAGTTCGTTCCTTGGTACTTACTCTCGCCTTTTCTTTTTCTCTTCTGTTCCCTCCCTTTTGTCGGCAACCGATGGCCCGACTTCGACAGGTACAAGATGACGACGTTAGCAAGGTTACCCTTCCGGCTTGGCCTGGGCAGGGTTATGGACGCCACTGGTTATCTTCAGGATATTTGTCCAATTTGTATCTTGTCCTTACTCGGACGTATTTGATCTTCTGTATGATTTGAATCTTTGTATGTATCTATTTGTATCTTGACTCGTTGGAGTCGTTGTTGTAATATATGTATCTTGTGGGCTCTATTGTAATCCTGTTGTAATGTTATCGCTCGTGTTAATTCCTCTGGCATCACGTGTGTGATTCGTCGCGCACGTCGTGTCGGAGGGCGTCTCTGAATCGATATCGTGCGGATTTCGGCGGGTTCGCTGGGATCCTCAGGATACCGGTTCCGGGGCGTCACATATTTCCTTTTTCTTTTGATCCCCTGCCGCCTTGGAAACGTTGAGTAAGCTGCTGACTAATGGGACCCGCATGTCATCCTCTATGTACAATCAACTTTTTTTTATTTTGATCTCAAGCCGCATTTGAAACGTTGAGACCGCTGCTGCTAATTAGGACCCGCATGTCATCCTCTATGTACAATAAAGTTTTTTTCTTGGATTATCTTTGGCTCCTGATACTTTGTCACTTGCCTTTTTCTTTCGATCTCATGCCGCCTTTGAAATGTTGAGTAAGCTGTTGGCTCATGGGTTCCGCATGTCATCCTCTACGAACAATAAAAGTTTCCTTTCTTGCAGTTATTTTTGACCCCTAATTTCTGGCTATTTGCCTTTTCCTTTTGATCTCCCGCCCCCTTTGAAACGATGAGGATGATGTTGGCAGGTCGGTCCCACATGTCATCCTCTGTGAACAATAAAAGTTCCCTTTGATGGATTTATTTTGAACCCCTAATTAATTTCTAGATATTTCCTTTTTTTCCTTTGATCCCCTGCCGCCTTGGAATCGTTGAGGATGTTGCTGCCTCATGGGTCCCGCATGTCATCCTCTCAGAACGGTAAATGTTTCTTTTCTTGGATTTTGTTTACCAAATGATTTTTGGCTTATTTTTCTTTCGATCTCCTGCCGCCTTTAAAACGTTGAGGACGCTGCTGGCTCACGGGTCCCACATGTCAGCCTCTATGAACAATAAACGCTGAGGATGCTGCTGCCTCATGGGTCCCGCATGTCATCCTCTTAGAACGAAAATGTTTCTTTTCTTGGATTTTTTACCAACAGATTTTTGGTTTATTTTTCCTTTCGATCTCCTGCCGCCTTAAAACGTTGAGGACGGCTGGCGGCTCACGGGTCCCACATGTCGGCCTCTATGAACAATATACGCCGAGGATGTTGCTTGCCTCATGGGTCCCGCATGTCATCCTCTCGGAACGAAAATGTTTCTTTTCTTGGATTTTTTACCAACAGATTTTTGGTTTATTTTTCTTTCCATCCCTGCCGCCTTTAAAACGTTGACGACGCTCGTTGGCTCATGGGTCCCCGATGTCGGCCTCCCCGTACAAGAAACATGTGATATCTTGATTATTTTGCGGACAATAAACAGTGTATTGCGCTCTGAGCTATTTCAAACGGATAAATTAAATCTTTATTTTTACATAAACAAACTTATATGTTGAATCTCCTTGTTTTTTTGTTTTTGCGAAGCATAGGACTTTCCTGTTTTTTTAGAAAATTCTGAACTTTCCTGTTTTGGAGTGGGCTGAAATTGTACGAGTCAAAAGGCCACGCGAAGGATAGTTCGAAGGCCCAGATGTCCAGATGCAGCCCAATTGAAATCTTTCTTTTTCTTGGATTTTTTTCACCCCCGGATTTCTGGCTACTTCATTTTTCTTTTGGTCCTGTGCCGCCTTGGAAACGTTGAGGCCGCTGCTGCAAAATGGGACCCGCATGTTATCCTCTATGTACAATAAAATTTCTTTTCTTGGATTATTTTTGGCTCCTGATATTTGGTCACTTGCCTTTTTCTTTCGATCCCGTGCAGCCTCTCAAACGGTGATACCGCTGCTGCTAAATGGGACCCGCATGTCATCCTCTATGTACAATTAAGTTTCTTTTCTTGAATTATTTTTGGCTCCTGATATTTGGTCACTTGCCTTTCTTTCGATCTCATACCACGTTTGAAACATTGAGGAACTTGAAGGCTCATGGGACCCGCATCTCATCCTCTATGTACTATAAAACTTTCTTTTCTTGGATTTTTTTGGCACCTCATATTTGGTCACTTGCCTTTTTCTTTCGATCTCCTGCCGCCTCTCAAACGGTGATACCGCTGCTGCTAAATGGGACCCGCATGTCATCCTCTATGTACAATCAAGTTTCTTTTCTTGAATTATTTTTGGCTCCTGATATTTGGTCACTTGCCTTTTTCTTTCGATCTCATGCCACGTTTCAAACGTTGAGGAACCTGCAGGATCATAGGACCCACATGTCATCCTCTATGTACTACGGAGTATAAAACTTTCTTTTCTTGGATTTTTTTGGCACCTCATATTTGGTCACTTGCATTTTTCTTTCGATCCCCTGCCGCCTCTCAAACGGTGATACCGCTGCTGCTAAATGGGACCCGCATGTCATCCTCTATGTACAATCAAGTTTCTTTTCTGGAATTATTTTTGGATGCTGATATTTGGTCACTTGCCTTTTTCTTTCGATCTCACGCCACGTTTGAAACGTTGAGGAACCTGCTGGCTCATGGGACCCGCATGGCATCCTCTATGTACTATAAAAGTTCATTTTCTTGGTTTTTTTTCACCCTCATATATTTGGCTATTTCCTTTTTCTTTTGATCCCCTGCCGCCTTTGAAACGTTGAGGACTCTGCTGGCTCATAGGTCCCACATGTCAGCCTGAATGAACGATAAAGCTTTCCTTTCTTGGAGTTTTTTTTACCCCCTAATTTCTGGCTACTTTCTTTTTCTTTTGATCTCAAGCCGCGTTTGAAACGTTGGGACCGTTGCTGCAAAATGGGACCCGCATGTCATCCTCTATGTACAATAAAGTTTCTTTTCTTGGATTATCTTTGTCTCCTGATATTTTGTCACTTGTCTTTTTCTTTCGATCTCATGCCGCTTTGAAACGTTGAGTAAGCTGCTGGCTCATGGGTCCCGCATGTCATCCTCTACGAACAATAATAGTTTCCTTTCTTGGAGTTATTATTCACCCCTAATTTCTGGCTATTTTCCTTTTTCTTTTGATCTCCTGCCCCCTTTGAAACGATGAGGACGCTGTTGGCAGGTCGGTCCCACATGTCATCCTCTATGAACAATAAAAGTTTCCTTTGATGGATTTATTTTGAACCCCTAATTAATTTCTGGATATTTCCTTTTTTTCTTTTGATCCCCTGCCGCCTTGGAATCGTTGAGGATGCTGCTTGTCGGGGGGAAGACCCCGGGTAGGGCAATGGACGCGGAGCAGCCGGCTGACCACTGGCCGGCTCGCGGCAAAGGCCGGCTGAGGAGCAGCCGGCTGGCGCCGTGGCCGGCTGGTCCGGAAGTCGGCTGGCTCTAGGTCCTAGTCGGCACGGCTACGGCCGCCAATGCTGTAGGCTGGGCCGGCTTCTACAAGCCATATCCGGCTGGGGTGCGTACCTCGGACCGACTCGAGGCTGGCGAGTCTTGCCTTGGAAGGAACCGGGTTGGTGATCCGGGTTCCCAAAGTCCACGCTCGACTTCACCTTCCGTAAAGCGCGGGGCACCGTGGAGCAATAGTGCCGCGCGCCGGACAGGCCATCATGGCTTACGATGCGCCGTACTGAGCTACGGTGGGCGACGGCGACAGGGGACGCTTCCTCTCCATACCGCTGGCCGTGGCGGCCGGATGGGACAGGCCATGACGCCTCAACGGCTCCGACGTCACCGCCTCGGGAAGGAGCGGAAGCCGAAGCCGGCCAAGCCGGCTAGTAGACTATAGGGTCTTATATGTAAAGTGCCGGTGCCTATATAAACCGCACTACCCCCTCTCGTGGAGGGACGATCGATCATTTACTGCTTTCACCTACCTACAGAGCTGCCCTGTGAGAGAGACCATCGTCTCCCTTAGCCTCTCAGGGCCAGCCGGACACAGCTCTAGGAGCACCATTGTACTGTGTGACATCTTATACACTCTAGCAGGAGTAGAGGTTTTACCTCCATCGGAGGGCCTCGAACCTGGGTACGTCGCCGTGTCGCTCGTGCCCATACCCGCTTCCGGATACCGCCGTGAGATCTCTCAGGAGCCCCTTCGATTAGCCACCCTATGGCATATGCCGTGACGATACCACGACAAGCCACTTCACAAATACATCCTTTTAATTTTGCCCCCTTAAATCGGCCAATAAAAATGAAAAGACTTTACGTGGAAAACCAAAAAAACTGTATTTGGCAAAGTATAGTTGAAAATACGAAGTTTTTCATTGATCTCTTAAAAAAGGGGTCATGATTCAAAAGTTCGCCATGCATGGTTCTTGCGGTAACCAAGCTAGCTCACCCATGTGGCAAGAAGCGAATCAATGTCCAACATGCATGGTACCAAAAATATATACCTTACAGAATGATTCTCGCTTCTCAAGAATATTTGCATGCCATGATGTTTGTTATTTTTCCTAGATAAAAGTAGTAATTGGCGACTTCTTGATTGCCTTGCTTGCTGATTTCAATAAGTTTGAACCTCATTTTGGCTTTATTTCAAATTTAGGCAAAAACTTCTTGGCAATCGACTTGTGATCTACTATACTTGGATGCAACCCGCATTTTCGTTGGCTAATGTTTTCCGATTCCACAACAATAGGGCACATCCCTATATCATCCCAAATTTTGAATTCTTATTAGTTTGGTTGATGACCACCATTCATATCCGAACTTAATTAATTGGAGTACAAATGATTTAGTTTATGGTTTCATGGTAAGCTAGTTTGACAAATTAACCTTCGAAATGGCGATTCGCCTACCATGCATGCATGTTTGGCCTACCTGGGAAATTTTGATTTGTGGTATTGTGCACACACTGCACATGATAGCGAATAAAAAAACACCTATTTGGACCCCTTTGGCCAGCAAGGGCATGTTTGGTTCCTAGCCACAATTTGCCAAGAAGCCAAAATTTGGCAGCCATATAGTTTATTAGGCATGTGTTTGGTTTTTGCCACAATTTGGCTTATCATGCTTTATTGCATGTATGGTCCATTTGTCATAGACTCAACTTTTTTTACAAAGTTTTGCCAAAGTTTGGCTTTAATATTTTAAGCCACAATTTGGTGGCTAGCCACACAATTTGGAGTATTTTTTTTGGCTAACCACACTTTGGCTTTGGAAAAAATGTGGCTACCAAACAGGGGTCCTAATAAAAATAAACAACACACTAATGTGTGGTAAACCAAACATCCCTAATTTGCAAAGTTGCATATGTGCAAAAGGGGGGAAATGCATGCATTATTCAGAAGTTGATTGTGGTTTTCGTAGTGTAACCAATTAATTAAGCTTACATATGGGAAGAGGCTAGCGAGGCGAACTCAAGCAGCTATGGTTCCAATGTTGTCAAGTTTGAAGTGGACAATGCATGAAGCTTGCTCAAATTAATGGGTAGAAAGCCAAAAGCAGTCCATATTTATTGTATATGTGTGTGAATAATGACTCTTCACCCCAAACCTCTATGTATGATTGGGTTTTATATTTTTTACTTGTTAGTAGTAAGTACATGTCATGTGATGGCTCCATGCACATGTTTCACAACTTTTTTTTGATTTGTTTCTACCTCATTTGGTTGGTTTCAAATTTGCTCAAACTTCCTATGCGTGCTATATATGTTGTACTATTGGGACCCATGTTTGGGCTTTGTTTGTGGTACCACACTTGCCGGGTACGTACCTCCAAGTATTTTATTCCCAAAAATTATGAATTCTAATTAAATGGTGAACTAAAAACTGATCATCTAAAGTTGGAAAATAAAATCCATATATAGCTCCACATCGAGATATTTGTATAAGGTAGACAAACTGCATTGCCACACATGCCTTATATAAGTTTGTTTTTTCTAGCGGAGTGGATTCCCTAATCACCCCACGGTTGTGACATTGTCAATGTTGTCATGATAAATAACATTGCGAGACTTTCCATCTTATTCTTTTTTGTAGAAATGATTGTCCCATTATGGCAAATGTCCCCATTCGTTTTTCAAATTAAGTAAACGTTATAGGATGAAAATTCACTGAATTGACAAATTTTCTAGATTTCTAACTATTTTAGCTCATTCAAACAAGTTTGCAATAGGCCGGCCTGTTGTCCGGTGACGATTTTAGAGTACAATTTGATCAACATCACAAAAAAGTGCTTTTAAGGTATCCTAGATGCCTTGGTAATCGTCGAACACTTTCAAAAAGTGACCATATGTGAGCTGTGGAAAAAAGAAAAGACCAAAGTTAATAATATTCCTTAACTATTCACATATCATTTGTCTTTTTTGTGCAAGCTAGAAAATTTCATTTTTTTGATGAAACTTCACGGATGCATACTCATCTGTGACCCGTGGAGGCGTGGAGCAATACACAACATAATATGTGTCCCAGTTTTGATTTTCTTCATATTTTTTAAAAGTGCAGAAGTGTGATATCCGATAATAGGATGCGGGTGCAACTAGTTGCAAATGAGATGCTATGCATGCTGATATGATATGTCTTTTGTCGTGGCCCCATCCTACTTCTGCATTTTCTTTACGGCCATATTTTAGTAGTTGCGACCTGGACGTGATCGGACTAGTCGATACCTGATAGTAGTCGTAGTACTGTACAACTTCTGCATGTGGCGTACAAGATGGTTGTAGAAGCCTCTAGAGTAGTAGTACTAGCTAACGGATAGTAGATTATATCTGGAGAAACTGACATAGCCATTGATATGACAAGACTATACCCGGATTTGGACGCATTGCAGTGGCTCCATCAATGTTCCGCTATGATGGTCAATTTTACTGCTACAGCAGATTGTCGACGCAGAGGATTCCTTGGCTTCCGCGCAAGACCCTTCCTAAAGAAGGCATCTGCTCTGGCCCGTTGATTCTATGTGGACGGTTCCAGATTGCTTTATGTGTTTTTTGTACAGTATCAGATACTAGGTTTTCCTTCCCTCCCTATTAGGGGTTGTTTGGTTTAGGGGATAGGTTTATGGGATGAGAGTATCCCCAACCACCTGGCTAGGGATAGCCAATTTTTGTTGTTTGGTTGTGTAGGAATTGAGTGTAGGACGAGATGTGGTTAGTGGTAGTATAGATTTTTTTGTTTGCTCGAAATGTTATGGGTGGCTATAAGATGGTGAGATTATCTCTGCACACATCAAATATACCACACATCCTATTTTTATAGCCCAAAAAAAACATAACCGGTGGTATGTGAATTGATATGGGTAAAAATATTACACAACCGTACAAATATTCAAATCCTATAGTCAAATCCTACATAACTCCTATAGTCAAATCCTACATAACTCCTATACAAATTGTACGAATCAAAGGATATGATTTCCCCCCTATATAGCTTGTTTGATTTGAAGAATTGAATCCTCCAAAATTTCTATGTATTGTTTTCTTATACTAGTACAACCCTATAGGATTTCTAATAAGAGGTTAGACCTCTTGGAAAAATTCATATGCAATTGTGACAACTATGCTATGCACTCTCAATCTCTAGTAGAAATTTCCTTTGGCTTTCCTATGATACCATCACACACCTAGCTTTACCAATTCCCGTAGATTTTCCCGTAGGATTCAAGGAGGCATATGTCATAGCGATTCTCCATTTTTCTATCATATGAATCTAACATGCCCTCTCAGTTTGAGTGATGCAAAGTGGCCACTATAAGATTTATTTAGTCAGATTAATTGGTCATGCATACACTAGTTGTTTTCTATCTTTCCCTACACATGTCAATTAGCGAAATTTATAAGTAAAATCCTAAAATTCAAATAAATTGCTGAAAATTGGAAATAATATTACAGTTGTAGCAAATTACTTAAATCGATCCAGAAAATATGTACATGGCTTCAAGAATCTTTTTGCCGAGCCCTTTCGTCAAACTGACATGGCCTTTGATTTGACAAGAGAACACTAATATTTTGGACCTGAATCAGAGTGGTGAAGGCGTACAGCTCGATCAATGCAATGGTATGATGGCTATGCAGCTATACCTATATAGAAGTAGACTACTACTCGTAGTAGACTTTGCGACACAGAGATTTGGCTTCCGCGGCCGACCCCGAACAAGATTCTTTTACATTGCCGATATATCTTTTCACTGACATTGAATCGCTGAAACTTGGGGTCCGCCTGTGGCAGGACCAGCCTGTCAATGGCCCAAAGTCTTATGTGCTCCCGCCCTTCGATTTTGGATGGACGGACAAGATTGCCCAGTCCCATCCCTGTCCTGTTCGTTCCAGTTTCATCCTCCTCCCCGGGGAACCCTCCCCGGAGAGCTCTACACCGACCCCTTCTATCCCCACCTGCTTGTCCCTTCCTTCTTCCTCCAGCGATTCATCCCTCGTTCAACAAGTTGTCTAAGAAGAACATGAAGAAGAGTAAGAAGAGGAAGGAGGCGTTGGTGTACGAGACTAAATCCGCGGTGAAATCCATCCCGCTGAAAGTCCTGCAAACTCCGACTTTGAAAGTGTACCAGCGGCGCCGGCGGACAGGCATGTCTGCGCTTCCATCGCAAGCTCAGTCTGCTTCGGGCTTGTTGGGTCAGGGCAGAGTAATCCAGCAAGAGTCCTGGTAGGTTTTTATCGCCATGTGCTTTCTTTGCTCCCATGAACGCAGATTACAGCAAGGCAAACAGATCCAACTATTTTTTTACCCGGGAGAACCAGCTATTTGACCGTCTTTCTTCCAGGGCCGCCCGTTCAAGTGTCGCCCTTCCTACCGATGCCGAGAAATCGCCCGTGTTTCGCCAAGATGGTGGGTACGAAGCTCCCGGTATGTTTCCATCGCCATGCCGAAGTTTCTCTGCCTTACGGCTGGCTAGCGGATCAAACAATTTAACCGTCTTTCTTCCATGGCGGCTGGTTTCAGCGCCATTCCTACCCAAGTTGAGAAATCGCTCGTTTCTCGCCAACACTGGTGGGTACGAAGCTCCTGGGTATGTTTCCATCGCCATGCCGGATTTTCGTTGAGTCCTTGCTGGCAGGCGGTGCCAACTAAACCGGCTATCATCTTCCGGGGCCGACGGTTCCAGGCTCGTGCTTTCTACCGCGAGGATCCACTTCGTACTTAGCTATCGAGGACCCGTTGTTTGATGAGCACTTGTTAGCTCTCAAGAGCATTAATAATGTATGCACTATATAATATATATCCATTGCTTTTTTTCTTCCTCTTCATCTCCGTACTGCATGAGGGCTTCTTTAATTCGTAGGACTCCTATAAGAATTGTGTAGCATTTAGATCCTATGGGATTTTTTCCTACATTAGTTGTTTGATTTATAGGAACATATCCTATAGGAACTAATCCTATAGGAATCTAGTAGTGCGAATAATATAGGAATAAAACATTAATTCAACTAGCCATGACATCTCAATCCTATGTTTGTTCCTTTTTCGAAATGGGGGACATACCACAGCCTCTGCATCAAAATGATGTATATGGCTGCTTTATTGCTTTCTTCGGTTCATACACAAATTATGACAACTTCTCACGGATCAGCTAGAGTCGACACAAAGATCCACCAACGAAACATAGAAAACAGCGGGTGCCAAAAAGGCAAAAACACATCAGTAAGTAATTCTATGAGGAAGCGCCGACCACCCCTGGCTGTAAAAATCCCGTGCGGCTGTCTCTAGTCAGTTGCACCCAGACTCCATGATATCCTGCTGATCCTCGGGCGGGAGATAAGAAACATACGGATCTAGTGAATAATCATAGGGATAACCTGCAAGAAGGGATGAGATTTAGGTTTATTAAACACGAATTCATTTTGTACATTCCAAATAGCCCATAAAATAGCGCATACACCCACTCTAATGTATACAAAATCCTATGCTTTTCCTAATCTTATGATTTTCCTATCCTGTGAATGAAAAAGGATCCCTGATTCGTTACTGGTGAATTTTTCAATGCGGGAAGGGATTATGAGATTATCGGCGACAGCCGCCGAGATCAAGGGCCAGAACATGCATAGGTTTGGTATCCTGAATGCAGAATCAGAGACGAATGCTCAGTCTCCGGGAGAGGAGCAGCCAGTGCGCGTGTATGCATCTTCGGCCGTGTATGTTTCCATTGCCGTGCCGCAGTTTCATCGCCTCCTTGTTGGATGCCAGATCCAACTACTTAACTGTCTTTCTTCCAGGAATGGCGGTTCCATCGTTGAAGAGGTTCCTATGGACAAGGACTTTGCAGCTCTCAGGCATATTGAAGAGGTTGGCACTCCATTTGTTTATTTCTCCCCCTCATCTGCACTCTGCATACTTCATTGCTGTTGAATTTGCAATGCAGGATGTGATAACACGATTCTCCGTGAAGCTCGGACCGGATCAAGGGCCACAACACCATCCTTCATAAGAAAATCCGCCACCTCGTGGGCAGGTGCATTTTAGATCGTGCCATGTCGGAGGAGAATGCCCGTTCCGTGCAATCTTCTTTTGATAAACGGTACTCAGACGTTGTCGCTGAGTGTAAGAAGTTGAAGAAGGAAGTCAAGGAACTACGCGCCCAGCCACCGATGAGTGTGGTCACTGACAAGGCTGGTCAGTGTGATTGCAAGTGTGACTGTGAAAGTTTTCGACAGGAAGTGGAGTTGCATGCTGAACATGCGCAATATTTCGAGACGAAGTACTTGAAAGTTCGCACGAGTGCGATAAGTTGAAGAAGGAAGTCGAGTGTCTCCGCTCCCGGCAGCCAACTATTGCGACATCGGGAGACCGGGGTGTGCTAATTGCAGCCAGAATTTTGCAATCAATGAAAAGTTGAATTTGGCTTTGCTTGTGCAATATAGCAAGACCTGTTCCTCCCCGCCTTCGTCTTTTGGCATAATTGCTTTGTCTTCGGTATTGACTCCGGAATGCTTCGTATATTTACGACGGTTTCTGAATTATGTACAACTTTTGTAATATTGGTCAAACTAGTTTTGACCAGGGTTTGTGTAGGGTGGTTGAATTTTTTTTGTTGGTCCAAATTGTGTTGTGTGGTCCAAATGTGATGTATCATCACACCACCATGTGCCCCGCCACCCCCCGGTTTTGGTAATGCCATTTGATACATGCTTCATAGAAGGAACATACATTTTTTCCGTTAGGGCATGAAAATTTTGAAAAATTCAAACAAAAATGGGAAGAGAGAATGGTAACATCATTTTCCACGTGTTGCCCCTGTGCCAAATTTTGGTTCATTTTAAGAATGTAAGGTGACAAATTACTCGAGGAAGCTAGTTGGAGTAGACGGGCATGGCCGGATTGGCATAGGGGATTTATTTTTTGAAGGATGTTATTTTTCATGGACAATATCTGACACAAACAATAAAATGTTAAGGTCTCATATTTTTCTGAATGATTGTGAATTACTTATGACGTTTAGAAGTATTGGTATACATGAGCCCCACATGAAGTTAAATGGTCCAAGAAAAAAAGGTTTCGTACACGTTTCTCAGAAAGTGGAAAATCGAGTACATGCACGACTTCACGCGTCCACAACTCGATACAGAGAGTCAGAGGCTATAAAATAATCGGCCTCATCGTCTCTCGCGAGCTCGTCCTCTCCCCTCCCCCACACTGTGAAAAACCCCCATCAACTCACCGCACCTCCGAGGCATCGACTTCCTCGTTTCCAACCGCAGCAGCATGAAGACAGGTCTTGCGTACGAGGCGGAGCAATCGGCGGCCGCTCGCGCAGAGGATTCCTCTGCGGTAGTGGCCGTCGCGGCGGGTGAGGCTTCACCGGGCACCCGGGCCGCTCGTCTCCTCTGCTTGTCGATTCTTCGACCTCGGTCGAAACGGGCGTCCTGGCCGTCGAGGAGAAGGTGGATAGCAACGCCGTTGCTCCCGCCGAAGATCCGCAAGGCGTTGCGAGGCCACCACGGCGAGGTCTTCCTAGACCCGGTGCTCGGACGCGGACCTCGACCCCTTCGACGATTTCGGCCCAAACGTTCGGTTCCGGGAGGATGTCGAGGGTGACGACGAGGAGGTACTTGCTCTTTTACCGAAACTGTCCCGATCCTCTTTGTGTCATATTACTGTTCACGTGGTTTGCACGAACCTGGTTCTTGATTGATTTGATCTCCTACCTTGTTCTTGTAGACGTACTTGATTCTACGGTTCGTACGGTCGGATTCTAGTTTAATTTCGACTAATCTGCCATGTAGTTGGCTTGATTAGTCATATAATTAATTTATGTGTTCATACTTAGTGGACTTGCAATTGTTGTGGCTTATGTTCATTGCTGTTCATAGGGTTTTCTCGTGATTTAGTATGATTTCTTCTGCCATTTACTTGTTCTACACATTTAATTTTAGGGTTTCTAAGGTTTGCTTATGATAGTGCGGTATTTATTCGATCTGTCATTAAACACCTGATTATTATGTACTTTATAATTCACAGGAATATTCTGATGACATGGACGACAACAAGGAGCGCAGGGACCAGAAGAGCCGCTACGTTCTGAAGCGGCTGAAGGGTGGTGAAATTCGTTTCCGCATGCGCGGGGAGCTATTTTGCCCATTCTGTGGCAAAATCCTCCAGAAGGACATCCGCAGCCTGATCCAGCATGCGACGGGTGTAGGCCTAAGTACATCGGGGAAGCACCGCCCTGCAACCAAGGCCAAGCACGCAGCATATGGCCTCTTCCTCCAGAATTACGTCTTGCCTGGCTTGTTCCCGGTCAACGCCCCTGTTGCTGGCCCTCATGCTCCTGGTCCTGTTTAAAGTTCATATGTGTAATCTTATTCCCTTTGGAAGTTCAGCATTAAACTCTACTAGTACAACCGTGGTGGTCTTGTGATGTAGTACTCTTTTGATGCATTTGTGATGTAGTAGGAGTAGTACTTTTTTTGAGCTGGTATAGTACTATCTAAGAAAAGTACTCCCTTCGATTCACATTCATTTTACACCAAGAAATATGGATCGGAGTGAGGGAGTAAATTAAACATGGCATCTCCTGCATGAAGCTTGACATATCGATCGGGTTGGCTAGAATGGCAATACAATGCTGCTCATTAGGCAAATGCATGCCATGTAAAGAAGTCTATACTTGACATAAAAAAGACTACATTGGGGATGAGAGTCAATTGGGGCATCTACAATACAGAAAATCTTGCTCGTAGCTGATTTTGGCTAAGAGAGTTTTTCTCACATTACATGTGCCACTTTCCTTGACTACATTGAGGAAGAGGAAAGAAGAGGACATTGTGGGCGAGATTGAACACCTTTTTTATGTGTTAAGCTGAGGCCTCGTTTAGCTGAGGATTTCGACTTAGGCCTAACAGCATGGGCGTACGCAGCGGGGGGGGGCACCCAGAATTGTTGAAAACGTTTTTGATACACCTAATTTAAGTGCTGAAAAAGGCCCAATAAGCTTGTCTCGTATCAAGGATCGACGAGAGACCAGGTGAGCGACCACACAATTCCCCGCCGCGCCGGCGCCAATCTCTCGCTTCGCCCTCTACGCTCTCTCCCGTCCGGGGCTGTCGCCCGCACTGTTAGCCTATCCGCTCGTCACTGCCCCCTTTCTGGACTCCCTCTGCACTTCTGAGGCTTGCGGATGGCCGCCGCTCGACGCTCAAAAAGAAGCGGGCTGGGGCTCGGCCGCCGCGGCGCTGGCCGCCGACCGCCATTGTACACCTTCCCCGGCTCTTCCCGTCGGCCGCCACACCGCTTGCGCTCTAGCAGGTCCACGTCCAGTGTCCGCTTCCGCCTCCCCATTCTCTGTTTCTATTTCCATGTGCTATCCTGTGTGTTAGTGTTAAGTGTTCAAAACTTAAAATTGCCCATATTCAGCTATTCTCCCCACATTGAAAAGTTTAGTTTTTAATAATTCCTAAAATAATGAATCGATGTTCAGAAAATGGGTGCTTGTTGTATGTCACAAAAATGTAAAGTACTGAAGATATTTTCCTCACTGAGTTGCATATATGTAGCAAAATGTTGAGGTGGTTGTGGACGATCTCAAAAACGCGGACACGCGGCGCCCGCCCCGCCGGCGGCCGGAGCGGCGGCGGCGAGACGGAAACCCTAGCGCGTGGTTCCACCGAGCTCCTTGTGTTGTACACATTGTTTCTTAGTTTTTCAGAATTTCAAAGTTGATCCGACTATTTTGGCATTCACCCTCCATATTAAGTCGAGCTTCTAAATATCTAAATATCCAAACAGAAATATTGGCATTCAATCTCAATATCCTAGGTTATCAACATTCAACTAAACGCAATGACAAGTCTCCCAATATAAACATCCCAACAGAGCCTTATATATTGTTCATTTGGCAAACGTTTTTCACAATTTTGACGGCGCAAATTTTTTTTTGGGGGTGTGCCCCCCTCCAATTCTTTGCTTGCGTCCGCCAGGCCTAACAGCTCAGCACACCCACAAATAAATCTCCTTGCGCGCACCACTGTCAGCAAAAATAACAAAATTAGCACGCAAGATTAAGAATGAAGTGAATTTAAGTAACTTGGTTAGCTTTTCAAGCAATATATTCAGAGAAAGAGCACACATGTTCGGCTCGAAATAATCGTAAGAGAAGAACAATAAATCTAAGGCACCCCACTTCATCGGAAGAAGGGCGCGACAACGCAAGGATTCATACCTTGAGTCGACGCTGGCTCGTAGAAGTGCGGTCGCGCCTCGAGGATGCCGGCGACGTCTCCACCTCGGTATCACATGTGACTGCTTCTCGACGGGCGGTGCGCCGCGCCATGTAGAAGATCTTTCAAAGAGGAGAGCCCGATGACGCTACGACGCCTCAACCTTGATAGCAACTGGCCTATTGCTCCGCAATGAGATGCGCCACATGCAAGATTTAGCGGATGCGCCAATTTCAGAGATATGTCATGATCGTTGTAACAATTTTCAACATGATGATGATTTGATCCTGCACTCGGCCTTGAACATAAGTACTAGTACAATCTCACAATTTTTTTATCATTATACTTTGCGAGATTTAGCGGATGCGCCAATTTTAGAGATATGTCATGATCGTTGTAACAAATTTCAACGTGATGATGATTTGATCCTGCACTCGGCCTTGAACATAAGTACTAGTACATTCTCACAATTTTTTTATCATTATACTTTGCGAGATTTAGCGGATGCGCCAAATTCAGAGATAGATCATGATCATGGTAACACACTTTTCAATGTAATGATGATTTGATGTTGCACTCGACCTTGAACATAAGTACTAGTACGGTCTCACAATTTTGTATCATTATACTTTGCAAGTTTTAGCGGATGCGCCCATTTTCGAGAGGTAGATCATGATCATGGTAACAAATTTTCAACGTGATGATGATTTGATGTTGCACTCGACCTTGAACAGAAGTACTACTACTGTCTCACAATTTCTTTATCATTATACTTTGCAAGATTTACCGGATGCGCCAAATTTAGAGATAGATCATGATCATGGTAACAAATTTTCAACGTGATGATGATTTGATGTTGCACTCGGGCTTGAACAGAAGTACCGTCTCACAAATTCTTTATCATTATACTTTGCAAGATATAGTGGATGCGCCAATTTTAGAGATAGATCATGATCATGGTAACAAATTTTCAACGTGATGATGATTTGCTGTTGCACTCGGCCTAGAAGAGAAGTACTAGTACGGTCTCACAATTATTTTTATCATTATACTTTGCAAGATCTAGCGGATACGCTAATTTCAGAGATAGAACATGATCATGGTAGTGACCGTTATTTATTGTTATGATGATTTGATTTTGCACTCGGCCTTGAACAGAGGTACTAGTACGGTGTCACAATTTTTTATCATTATACTTGGACGGTAGCCAAATTCAAAATCTCATAGCGGCAAATCTTCCCGCCCACAAAATACAAAAATTTCACACGCTTTCAAATTCCCATTCTACCCCTGTGGAGATGACAACAAAGTCGGTTGGTGGGGGGGTATGCCCGTCATTTTTGGATCACCACCTCCCTAGCCCGGAAACCCTCCCAAAAAAATTCATTTCCCTCAGACCACCCACCGGAACTTCCCAAGTCCCTCTCTCCCACCTCCACGACCACCGCACCGGAACATCCCCGCCGGACTTCCCTGGCCTACCCGAGGCCTCGCGATCCTCGTCATCCGGCTGCCTGCCGGAGCCGCTTCATCGACGCCGTCATCAACCGGACCGGATCATCCCCGCCGAACCTCGAAACCATATGCTCATCCGGCGAGTCTACCGCGGTCGCTTCGGCTGCGGTATCGTCCACCCCACCGGAGCCGCTTCGCCGGATCCGTCGTCCACCGCATCGGATCTTGCTCACCGACACCGCTGTGCATGAACCGGATCTGCTTCACCGGCGCCGTGCATGATCTAAACTCTTCTATTGTCGCTTTTCTATTGCTTGCCTGCAAGTTCTTGTTTAATCTTGGGGGAACCTGTTTGTGCTAACGACGCGCCGTTACGTTTTTGCAGATGAGATGAGTAACCATGAAGTGTAATGGCCGTCTCTCCAACCCCAAGTAGCACATGTAGCGTACTTCATCACCGGATCTATCAACCCCGGGAAGATCTGCTGTGACTCCCACGAGTGCTTCTCCTAATGTAAGTCCCTTGTTTTAGCGCCATGTTACGGGTTCGGATGCTTGTTTGTCCGAAGCTCTTTTAGTTCATTCCTAGCTATGACCGTAACACCTTGCTATTTTCTAGTTCATTGCTAACTTTAAGCGATTGAACATTTTGGTTTGCATTCCACTGCTTTCTGTAGATGTAGCCATCATAACTTCTATCTTGCTCGGTCGTTGTTACAAAAATTATAGGTATTATAGTAACATCCTGCTATTATTTAGTTCATGGCCAATTTTAAGTAATTGCACATGTTGGTTCGCATTCCACTGCTCTATAGCTTTTGGCATCGTAACTTCTATATTTGGTTTACATTGCACTGCTCTGTAGATCTAGCCATCATAACTTTATCTTCCTCAGTCGTTGTTACAAAAATTATGGCCTGCTACTATGTTGTTTGTGCCAATTTTTTACTCCATGAACATGTTGGCTTGCATTCCCTGTACTACGGGTGATGCCATTGTTTTGTATCTACTTCATTGTAAGCTAACAAAGTAAGGACTTAGTTTGGCATGCTATCACTCTGCTATCTAGCACTGTAGTACAAATAAACTTGTCATACTACTAGATAATAATTTTGCGTGCCATCTTGTTCTTCAAAAGCTGCATTATTGACTTGTTTCTCCGACTTGGCATGACGCTCACATATGGAATGCTGAACATATTGGTTTGCATTCCCTCTTATACAAGTTCACGGGTGATCCCACTATATTACGTATCTGGTCCATCCTAAGCTCCAGCATTAACTATCCTCTATGTGTTGCTCATTACAAGTTTATATCCCGAAACATCTTGATTTGCATCCCCTTCACTACAAGTTCTGGAGTATTATTTAGTTCACGGCCAAAATGAAGTAATTGCACTTGGCACATGTTGGTTCACATTCCCTCCTCTTTAGCTTTTGCCATCGTAACTTCTATTTTTGGTTTACATTCCCTGCTCTGTAGATGTAGCCATCATAACTTCATCTTGCTCAGTCGTTGTTACAAAATTTATAGCCTGCTACTATGTTGTTCATGCCAATTTTGTACTCCCTGAACATGTTGGTTTGCATGGGACTCGACAGTAGTAAGTCTGCTGTTTCATTTTAACGTGCTCTGTTATATTGGCTGTTGGTATGCGGCATGCACTCTTTGTTTGCTTATTGTGCGCATTACAATGATCTTGTTATAACGACGAAATGATGAGTTCCAAATTCTTTGGCAAACAATATTGTAGTGTCTTTGCCTTTCCATTGTTGCTGGTCTTAACTTGTAATGTCTTTGTTTCGGATATAGGTGTTGCATGGACAACTTAAAAGATTGCCGGATCGCTTCATTGAATTGCTAGGTTTAATTACCATTCAATTTCTCCGGGTTACGTAATATTTTTTCAAAGCCTTGCGAGTGATGTAATATTTAGTTAGTTTTTATAGTTCTTTCGCGCATTTTTTCTTTGGTGCTTGTGGTAAGTGAGGCTATCCGACAGAAATCAATGCTGCGTAAATATTCTCAGTATCTAAATCACAAATTCCCATCCCTTAAACGCCCCAATTAAGCGAAATCACATATGTGCCGGCCCGCAAAATCCTAAAGCGCCTATTGTGCCGGCATATAAACAGCAACTAAATGGGCTGGCCCACTTACTTATTGGGCCAGCCCACTTGATTTATCGTGGACCCCACACTCTACTTGGGCCGGCCCACTTGCTTCTGTTGTGGACCCCACTACCAAATGGGCCGGCCCATTAACAGGATAGTGGGACCCACATGTGTTTTGGCCGGCCCACTATCTTGTTGGGCCGGCCCAATTGCTTCTGTGGTGGACCCCACATACTAACTGGGCCGGCCCGTTAACAGGAAAGTGGGACCCACCTGTGTTTTTGGCCCGGCCCACTATCTTGTTGGGCCGGCCCAATTACGTTATGGTGGACCCCACTTACAAACTGGGCCGGCCCTTTAACAGGAATGTGGGACCCACCTGTGTTTTTGGCCCGGCCCACTATCTTATTGGGCCGGCCCACTTGCTATATCGTGGACCCCACTTGCTCAATGGGCCGGCCCTTTAACGGGAATGTGGGACCCACCTGTGTTTTTGGCCCGGCCCACTTTCTTGTTGGGCCGGCCCAATTACGTTATGGTGGACCCCACATACTAAATGGGCCGGCCCTTTAACTGGAAAGTGGGACCCACCTGTGTTTTTGGCCCGGCCCACTAACTTGTTGGGCCGGCCCACTTGCTATATGGTGGACCCCACATACTAAATGGGCCGGCCCTTTAACAGGAAAGTGGGACCCACCTGTGATTTTGGCCGGCCCTTGGCTTGTTGGGCTAGCCCATTTAATCTATTGTGGACCCCACGTACTAAATGGGCCGGCCCTATAGGAGGAAAATGGGACCCACAGGCTAATTGGGCCGGCCCAATAACTTCTTGGGCCGGCCCACTTGCTTTAAGGTGGACCCCACTTGGTAAATGGGTCGGCCCGATAACAGGAAAGTGGGTCCCACATGTTTTGTGGGCCGGCCCTTTTGCACTGTTGACCGGTCAAACGAGTGCATTCGGCCGGCCCACATGCTTAGTGGGCCGGCCCATTAATGTTTTGACCGATCAACCTTAGAGGTTAGGCCCGGCCCACGTAACTAATGGACCAGCCCGGCTATATAGTTGACCGGTCAAACTAAGTCGGCTGGCCCGGCCCGCAAACTTAATGGGCCGGCCCGCTTAAGACGTGGCGGGCCTCGTGTGGGCCTACCATCTACCACGGGGTTTCGGCGGTTAACGCCGTTAGCGCCGGTTAACGGCGTACGCCACGTGTCGTTTGCATGACGTCAGCAGTCAACGGGCTCCCGGAAACACTTCTGCAACGGTCCGATTTTCCGTGGCGGAAGGGCGCCCAAGCGCGACGGACCGAAAAAATCGTGGTAGGACTTTGCCTGACGCAGTTTCGACAACGGAACCCATATCGTCGGGTTAGGCCCATAGGCGACGAAAAATACCCCTTAGCGGACGATTTTGAGACGTTGTCTATTAGAACTTTTCTTGTAGTGCCTTATCAAGAAAAAGAAGACTCCGGACAGTGAGAAGGTAAAAAATCACTGGGACGAATTCGTGAAGTACAGCACGGAGTCAGAAGAATTTCTGAAAAGGTCGGAAACAAATAAGGCAAATGCTTGCGTTGAAGCTATATCACCAAATTACGGGTCCAGGTGGATACGGAGCTAACCGTCCTAAGTGGCAGGTAGCGAGGCGGACCGACCAGGAAAGGGATCGGATTAGGGACACACGGTTGGATCGAACGGTGTAAGGAGTGGTTCTACGGGATTGGGGGAACATTGCATCCGAAACAGGGAAGTGCATCTATAAGAAAGCTCATCCGAAGTTTCCCATTGAAGCCCTGGAAAAAGCACATAAGGACGTGGTGGAGGGAAGGTTCCAGCCCGAAAGAGAGAACGATGAGCTGACATGCGCCCTTGGGAACAAAGAACACGGCGGACGAACACGAGGCATAGAAGGCTCCGTTCCGTGGAAGTATGGCTTTCCTGCGGAAAGGAAGAGATTTCACGATAAAAGCCATGAGAGGAGAAAGGCAAGGGAAACAGACCGCATAGCGTCCTTAGAGGAGGGTATGAGCACCATGAAAGCCCAATTAACCATGGTAACCCAAGTACTTACATCCCAGATGGCTCAGGGGCAGGCTGTAGATCCTGCATTGCTCAATGCCCTCGTCCCGCTGCAATCTCAACAACACCGGAAAAGCAGCGTGGCTTCCGGTCGACGAGTGGATAAAGATGATGATGACCAGGTGGTCGAGCCTCCTCGCTACCCCCATGGATGATCTCACCGAGAGCCGTCCTTGTGAGCTGCATGTTAAAGTTTTCAACCTATTCTTCAAGGCGGCGGTCGGCATCCTCTTACCTACAAAGGTCTTACCATTGCCGTCCGGTCCAAGACGACTTTCTTGTTGTGATGGTGGATGAAGTGTTGACAGATTATGAGGGGTTGGTGCTTGAGCATCCTGCAGGTGAAGATGGGGAAATCAAAGAACCGGGAGAAGCCCGTAGAACCACCGTGCAATGGCGGAAGGAGAACATTGTGTTTCCGGGTGAGAAGCCACCAAGCGAGGCCAACTCGTCCGCCTCCTCCGCCACTGCGCAGTCTCCTCCGCGTGATGATTCTCCTCTCGCACGATGATGATTCCCCTGTGCATGAGCAGTCTCCTCCGCGTGAGAATACTCCGCCGCCTCCTCCTCCTCCTCGTCAGGAGACTCCGCCGCCTCCACTTAAGCAAAAGAGGAAGCTAATTGCGCCACCTCCTACAGCTCCGAAGAGATCATCAACTCCGATGAGGGCACGAGACTCCGAGTTGTTACCACATGAGCGAGGATCGAAGAGCAAAAGGCGTTTCTTGCGCCGAAGAAGATGTTTATTCCACAGCATACGGTGAAGCACTTTGCCGAGACGAGAATGAAGAGACCTGAGCCGAGAGCTGATTATGACCGCTCTCTTGGACGAGTCCTCTAGAGCGAGCAAAGAAGCAAAAAAGTCGCCCGGCTTGGACAGCGGGACATTCGAGGCCGTAGCCCACTTCGTCGTGGAGCCCTATCATGATCCGGAGACGGCATCGATGATCGAACGGGATGCTAGAGCTCAGGGAGCATCGGTTGAGTACGAAGATTACTATCCAACGGCTCAAGTGGTAAACAAGTATAAATACGGAAAAGATCTCGTCAAACCCGGCGAGCTCGCGCGTCTAGGGACTCGGATGCGAAGGTTGCATGACCGGTACCTGAAAGCCTCGTCGAAGAGGTGATCGCTACCTCACGGTGTATCTTAGAGATGAGCATTACTTCCGGGGGTCGAGGAGATAAACCTTGAGTTAGAAGAAGCTGTTTCGAGTTATTCAATCAAGACGCCCTCGACAAAGCTGTCATCGGTTGCTACTGCTCGTAAGTGATTTATTTATGTAATTAAGTCCGTAGCTCGGCGCTCATTCATTTGCACTAACAATTATCCTCACTATATTCTTTGTGTACGCTATACATTTAATTATGCAGAATGAAGAAGCTCGAATACAAAAGAGGCAAGCTCCTACCGCTGG
This sequence comes from Lolium rigidum, assembly GCF_022539505.1. Taxonomy (NCBI): domain Eukaryota; kingdom Viridiplantae; phylum Streptophyta; class Magnoliopsida; order Poales; family Poaceae; genus Lolium; species Lolium rigidum. Next base: position 353,579,574 of record NC_061514.1, on the reverse strand, counting down.
GGTTCATAGACCCAAACACAGTTCATGAAGTTACGGTTCGAGACTACCCCAAGGACACAGAGGACAACATGTTAATGTTTTTAGTGAAGCAAGCAAACAAACAGGATATATTCTTTCCCTACAACTTCAAGTGAGTGTTATATATAACATACATTATGCTTGTGCACCTTCCACTTTATTCTCGTAATCATTGAGCTATGCTTGTGCAGATTCCACTTTATTCTCCTAATCATTGATCTTCACAAAGGAGTCGTAAATGTCATGGACTCGAAACGTAAAGAATATGCGGAATGGGCGAACATGGCTGCCATCCTCCAGAGGTAATTTCAATCAATTTCGTATTGGCATCTTCATCTGTTCTAATTCGACGATATCATCAACTAATCAATAACTCATTTACTCATTATTTCTTGCCGGGCAGGGCCTGAAAACGGTTCATCAATACTGTTCCGGGTACATGGAAACCGGAGCTTACATTTCAAGATTACCCTGTAAGTAGTACTATATATATATGTCCGTGAAACTCTATATATATGATATTTACTTTCAATACGATGCTTGATTATTAGTTTGATCGAACTATTTTTTGGTAAAGTGTATGAGGCAGGAACCCGGGAATAACTTATGTGGATACTACGTCTGCACCTTCATTCGTGACATGGCCTGTCCCAAGGGTGGGGATGCCCGTATACACCACACTCGTGTACGATAACAAATTCTCACAATTATCTTAATTAGTACCATCTATTGTATTGAGTTCCATTCATATATTGATCTCCTTTTTTAAATATAGATGAAACGCCTGCGGGACACTTTCATAACGGATGCCCAAATACGAGCAATTCAAGAGTAAATCGCGGGATTCTTTATTACCGAGGTCATTACCCAAGGTGGAGAGCACTATGCGAAGGTCATAGATATGGAGGAACTCCGTAGAGGCTAATAGATTTAGTAAAGAGATCCGACTAGCTTTATATTGTAAATATGCATGCATTACGTGTACTGTTGACGATGTCTATATATATTCACGACGATATTTTGTGGTTTCTTGGATGATATATATGCATTGCTGAAACTCTGCCGCGGCAGAGAAATGCCCTGTTTCTCTGCCGCGGCAGAGAAACGCTGCTACAGTCGAAACCTGTGCCGTGGCAGAGAAATAGCAATTCTCTGCCGCGGCAGAGAACCACAGGCCCGGTTCGTACCACGAACCGGGACCAAAGGCCATCCACCGCGAGCTTCCTGGCCACACCACGTGGCGCCGCCTTTAGGCCCGGTGCAACTTTGAACCGGGACTAAAGGGTGGACCCTTTAGTCCCGCCTTATTGGTCCCGGTTTGAAAACCGGGACTGAAGGCCCAAATGGACCGGGCCTATAGCCCCGTTTTCCACTAGTGGAATGGTTTCCCTTGAATCCTCCATTGGGCTTATGTCCATTGTAGTTGTTGCCATTCCCTTTGCTGAACTAACCGTTAAGCTTGTGTGAGCTATAACTTCCACTTCCTTCAGATGAGTGGTGTTTCTTGTGGGAGAACTCGGTGTGGTTCTTGTTGCTGTTAAGCTTCCTCTTGCGGTTCTCTTCCTTCCTGATGTTGTTGTCCAAGGTGATGGCCTGATCAAGCAGTGTTTGATAGTTGGGGGCATACGCCACAGATAACGGTATCTTCAGGTCTCCCTTGAGTCCATTGAGGAATTTATCCTTCCTCTTAGCATCCGTGTCTATATCCTCAGGAGCATATCTGGATAGAGCACAGAAGTCGTCCATGTACTCCTTCAGTGTCCTACCTCCCTGCTTCAGGGTGCGGAACTTGTCCCTCTTCATGTTCATAATGCCCGATGAGATACTGTACGCTGGATGAAAGGGGGCTAGGTACATTGCAAGTCACTGAATCCCTGTCCGGCACCAGACGAGGTGACGGCGGCCAACGTGTACCATGATGGCGGGTGCATGCGGCACCGGCGCAGGAGCTGGCCAACGCGGGCAACCTAGGGCTGTCGAAGCTACGACGCAAGAAGAACATGAGTCCATCGGACGTTGGGCTATCTAGATTTTTTTTTCAAGACTACGCAAACACGTACCTTACTTTTATAGGAGGCAGAAAACAAATTTACAAGATTAGTCCTCTCACAACGTTCGACACACTTTGCATCTCAAAACTAGATAGCATTTCCTTGTTGGATAGTATTATGTCCGGTTGATGTCCATGTCCAGGGGTGTCCAATCCGATAGGATCCACCATGTTTAGGTCCAAAGCCCGTTGGATTATATAAATCCAGTTCCAGGTTTAATGTTGTGCCAAGGAGGTGTGAGATTTCAGCTAGCCAAGGCCATCTGGGGAGCACGAGCAACGGGCTAAGAGCATCTCTAGCAGAGCCCGTAAACTGGGCAAAATCGAAAAATAACCGCCAGTTTACGGGTTCGGTTTGAAATCGGCGCAGATCAGTTACTGTAAATGGGACGAAACCGAAAATTACAGGCCGAGACTGAAAACCAAACTCTGACCCCTATTTGTAGGGGTCGGAAGGTCGAACTGAACGCTGAACTGTACTCCTAGAGGTGTTTTGGCGGGCTAAAACTTCAGCTCGGAACAGTGCACTTCCACCGGAGGACTACCGGAATAGGACCAAATTCGACAAAATCCGGCCGAAGGACAACCAGATTTCGGTTGGACCATGCCTTGCGAGCTCGGGGAAGGGAGAGTGGGCAGCCGGCCGGCCACGAATTCGCCGGGCGCGGGTGGGGCGGCCCTGGAGGCGTCCGTGAAAGGGCGGGGCGGAGTCGAGCTCGCCGGGGTAGTGTTGGGCGGCGCGGGGCCGGTTGGAGCGGGACGGGGTAGCGCGTGGTGGGGCAAGGCAAGGCCGGGGCGGCGCGGCGCAGGACCGGGCGGGGCGAGGTCGGGGCGGCGCGCGGCGGCTCGTGGCGGGCCGGGCGGTGCGGGGCGTCTCGTGGCGGGACGTCGCCGGGCGGCTCGGGGCGGGGCCATGCCAGGCCGGGGCGGGACGGGGCCGGGGCGGGACGGGGCGGCGCCGGGAGGGGCGGGGCAGGGCGAGGCCGGGGCGGCGCCGGGCGGGACGGGGCCGAGGCGGCGTGGGGTGGGGCGAGGCCGGGATGGTGGCTGGAGCGGGGCGTGCTTGCACACAGAGGAAGAAGAAGGTTGGGCCAGGAAAGAAAAAGAAGGCATATTAAGGAATATTCTCTTTTACAGTTTTATTTTAGGGGCTCTGATCTACGCCGACACTTTTTCGACCCGTAAACATGAGTTCAGTGGCCTGAACTCGGTTACAGTTCGCAGGTTTACGGACTCTGTTAGAGATGCTCTAAGAGCAAGTTGTTCACGTGGCTGGCAGTTCAGCGCCGGATTTGGACCTCCGGCAGATGATTCAGACACGGTTTACAAGCGCACACTTCAGCTTGTTTCGTTTGAATGCACGAATAGGACACTCTGGAACATCTGCTCATTCAGTGTGTGGTCGCCAGAGAGGTTTGGTACCGATGTGGGCAAGTGCTGCAGATTAACCTCAGGGCTCCAGTGTTGAAGTGTATGAGTTGTATGTACTGTAACGTTCGCATGTAACTGTAAGTACTAGTCTTTAGGGAGGAGCTATGCACAATCGTGTACAATGTATACATATGTAACTGTATGTCTGTATCAGAGAAATAGATGTGGTGTTATTAAATTCTATTGTTCAGTTCAGAGTACACTGACATCCCAGCTCTTTTGGTGGCGCACATTGTCGAGAAGGGTCCTGAGGCAAGCAGGGAGGGTTGAGCAAAGTGCGGGAGTTCTTAGTAATAGGGCGAGAAAGAGAGTAGCTTTTTTCCCCCTTCTCTAGAGTGTTTTGGTGCCCTTTGTTTTGCATTTGGCGCCTCCTTTTGTAATTTTTTCAGCGTTACTCCCGGAAAAAATCCAAGTGTCCATACATGTTAAATCTAACGTGTTGTGGTCTAATAAGTGGCACATATAAGGTGTTAAGGTGGGGTCCCGGTGGGATTTCACTTTTAGTGTATTTTAGTGTATTCTGCTTTTTCTAGTTTAAATTTTTATGTCAAAATTCACACTAGAAAAATAAAATGTAATACAAGTGGGATTTAGATGGAATCCCGCTTGACACCCTAGGCACATAGCTGCTTCGTGTTGCGGAGAAGCAGCCCTGGGTTTGATGGCAGCTACACGGTAGCAAAATGAAACACCTAGAAGATTATATTAGTTTGGCCTGGTTTCAAAAAGGGATAGAGATCCACTATATGGTTTTTGCATGGTTCCAAAAGGTGAAGCCTGGCAGCCTCAAATTTCGCTAAGCAACATCTATGAACTGAGATTATTCTACCTGTAACATTTCTAACATTTCATTTGAACTTCACATTTGTACAGACTGGAGATGGAAAGACTTATATCATGGAGGTAAAGGGAACATCCTCGGGCTTAAATTTATGTCATGATTAATGAATGCGTCACTTGATCATTGGCTAAGTATATGTTTAATTTGGATGCTGACAGGGGCCAAACATCTTACTCTGCAATGATTATCACCTACATTGCTACATGGACTAATAGTAGATGAGAAGCTGATTCATGCTTGTGTATGCATCCCGTGTAAAGTTTCTTTTGTAAAATGCTGGTATAAAGGGGTTCAAGTTTTGTCTCCTTACATTTCAGGTACCTTCTTGACTTATCCAAGGACAAATTGCAAAACTAGAAGAGTAAAAGCCAAGGGAATTTCATTTCTGCAACAACGTAGGTCAGAAAGAAATGCATCCGTGCGTCCATTTTTTTTTCCATAAAAACTTCAAGTGTTTTGTATGTGTCCTTCGATGGCTTCTTTGCATGTCTGGTAACTGAAATTTTCATTGTAGTCGGTAGATACCTATTACGAATTGTTAGGATGCATTCAGCCGCTTTCGTGTAACCATTTCTGTTGTTTTTTTCTCGAGGCATGCATTCAACCGCTTTCGTGTAACCATTTCTGTTGTTTTTTTCTCAAGGCACCTTTACGTCTGCGCATGCCAAATATTTAGTGTCTTTTATGTAAAAATATTATGTTATTCAACATGTGCATTGCACGTGCACAATTACTAGTAAATAAATAAAGAACATACTCAAAGTGACTATGCATCCCATCCATATCTAGGAACATCTTATCTTAAGCAGATGCATTGTCCATTTCTATCAACAATTACTAGTAAGCAACTATCAGCCAACGATTCTAGTCATTCACGCAAGACATAACCACAATTCCTAAAAAGGAAAAACAGTACTCCCTCTGACCCATATTAGTTGTCACAGATTCAGTAGAACTCTATCCGCAGCAAGTAATATGGGCTAGGGGGAATAGAAAGGTTTTTCCCATCACAATCGCTTTCTGATTCAAGCAAGAATAGCTATCATGCAAAAAAAAATGTATCTCAGCAAAAACATTATCTCACATCTCAGGAAGAAAATCTCATAAAAACTTTTATCTCACATCTCAGGACGAAAATCTCATAAAATTACATCGTCTCCCTGCTCATCTTGGGGGCTGACCTCGTCGTCAACGGCGCCTTGGTCCTTTGCAGACCTCGACCTCATCTCCAGTCCTTGAGGCCTCCCAGTCCTTGGATGGCATTGCCACTCCTCTACCTCGTCACCTTGATGACAGCAGCGGTGACAAACGCCTCGTGCTCAAGGAAGTCTTGGTCGGCCATGGTTGAGCAGGAGGACGCGGCAGTGGTGGCGTCCTCTCCAACGCTGCCAGCAGCAGCAAGGACCCCATATGGTATTGAGTAGAGTAAACTGCATCGATAAGTACAAAAAAAAAAAAATGCATGACAGATAGCAGTAAACAAAGCTGCATGCTAATCAAAAGCAGGCTACATGTATCAGGACTATCATCAACGTGACAAAACGACAGATAATTCTTCTCCAAGTACTGGGCATTCACTTAGATGAGATATATGATACATTTGCAAGGAAATAAATAAATGATAATCCATAAATACAATGATGCAAGACAAATAAAAGTGCATGCCACCTTTGAACTGTTACATATGTCTGATGTCTCCCTAAACAACCTGTGAAACATACACAAGATAAAACAAAGACATAGAACAACAACAACAACAACAACAAACCAACAAAGTGAATCCAGTGTGTTTGTGGTGAAAGAGAAACAAGTGCATACAGAATATAAATTCAGTTTTGTATAGATTATTTTCAAATATCTAGCAGCTCATCATACTAAATATCAGGCATCTAGCGGAAGCAAATAACTACTCCACCTAGTAGTATGAAAAGTTCACAGCACACCAACACCATGTGTACAGTGACAAATAAACAATAGGAAATTGACCAAGAAATCATGCTCTGCTTCTTACCGACTTTGAATTGACTGATGGATTAACTTTTTTTTACCATGTGATGGATTAACTTTAGCAGCATAAACAGCTTCCATGTGGATTTTTAACTTCCTGAATTGTGAATTTACACCGCCAGATGAAACAGAATAATATAACCAAATAGTTGGCTTTTTAAATTTTTGAAATGGAGCAATGGCCTTTGGATGACGTAGGGAATGACTTCTTCTGAGTTTAATCACTTAGTTTCCATTTCTAAAATACCAACTTAAGTAAGTGTACAAGAATAGCCTGAATTTCGACTTTACAGACAATGATGAAGGTAAGATGTCAAACAGCTATGAGTGCTTTGTTAGACTGCATTTTCCAAAACAGAAATCATTTCCTAGAACAAAGTAGACCACAGAATTCATTTAACAGGACCAGACACACAATGCATTATCACTGGTGTAGAAGTTTTGCAATATGTGGAGCACTGAGCAATGCATAACTATAAAGCAAAAAAATACTATTTTTCCCCTTCCATTCCTAGATGACTAGTACATGCAGGTGCCTACTGATACTATTTCCTTCGGGACAGCTACATAACAACGGAATTCATGAAGCTAAATGAGTAGTACATGCAGGTGCCTACTGACACTGTTTCCTTCGGGACAACTACATAATAATGGAATTCATGAAATGAGTATTTAGCAATTGCTTATCTTTTTATCAAAAAACTCAGAATGCAGTATTAAAGAAATCGATATTTTTGCCCATGAATCGAAAACTAACAAGGAGCAGATATGCCCAATACTTAAAGCCAATAACTAGAGGGCTGAGCTGAATTATGATCTGAAGTAGTACAGCAAAGAAATACATCGACCTACTTTGTCCAGAAGATGTTGTTTTCCTCGCATTATCCTGATCCTTTCGATGATGACGAGTCAACTTGCAGAAAGCAGACCTTTAGATGCTCGACAAAGTTTGCCAAGCTGCTGTGCTTCTGCAAATAGCTTTGCAGCATGGATGTGGCCAACAGCATGCAGTGGATATGATCACTATGATTTCCACAATTTCAACTTGCTGAAGAAGATGGATCGTCCAAACATGCTACTACTAGTAAATTATAACCTCACAATGCATATAAACTCACTCGAGGCGATCAAAGATAGATTTTCCAAGCACACAACTAGTAGTAGTAATAATAATAATAACCTCACAAGTCTTGACTGATCACAAAGATATAAACTCACTCGAAGCGATCAAAGATAGATCATGCTAACATACTACTACTACTAACTACTACTACTCAGTCGAATCCGGTTTATAAAGCTTGCAGGTCTATTAAGAAAAACTTTGGCCACTAATTTGGTCAACAAGATATTATATGTCACAAAGGTTATACCATGAATATAAATTCAGTGGTATACCTTTTGTGGCATACGCCTCACATTTTGTAACTACTACTAAGAGTTGAAATATAATATTGCTGACAAGCATGGTTATTTCGCTCCAGTGCGCCGCATTTGTTTGTTCCACCAATCCTCCAAATCCTTGGAATAATTCTTCTTCAACCAATGCAGACCATAGGCCATGGCAGCTCCAGTAGAAAGCCCCGCGGAACATATACCTGCCGCGATAAAGAAACTAGTTTTTCTTTGCACTCTTCGGCACATGCGCCAATAAGGATCGCTGGGTCTTGGCTCGACTTGTGTAGACAGTTGATGCAGCAGCCTACTGTTTTGCCATGATATACTGAAGGGAGCCTTGTAAGTTCTTTCGAAATCGGCGACGAGATTGTACAACTCCTCTTTCTTCTCCTGGATATGGGACAAGCGACTCACCACGGTGTTGGTTTCATCCACTGCGGTGGCCTGCAAACACGGTTTCCACCAAACAGAAAAGTGAGGCAAATCGACGGGGGTGAAGAAAGATGTGAAAAATTTGCAAGAAACATAACGCACGCACCTTGGTAGGGGTGTGGAAGAGTCTTGTGGGCAACCGCCGCCCCTCCTCCGACACGATTGCCGTTTTGGACCGCTGGAGCACACCGCCGCCGAGCCTCTTCGCCGCGTACCGAAGCGCCGCCGTCATGCCTGGTTTCGACTTCTTGCGGATCCTCTACCTCCCTCTTCCTGATTGCACGTTTATTTATGGATCAGAAAGAGAGATCCCGATCGAATCCGCCTCCGACTTGTTGGGGAATTTCCAAGTTAGGGTTCCTGCCCCTCTTCCGTCTACGAGTCAAACAATGGACGCCTTGTTATCCTCCTTTCCTTTCTTCTTGTCTAGACCACACCACGAAGTCTCTAGGGCGGCCCAGAAGAATTCGGCCCGTTTGGTTTGCATGGACGCCCTCTACATTGTCGCCCAATCGGTTATCAGAACATCGCTAGCACAGGCCCGGAAGAACGCCCAAATTGGTAGTTTCCACAGGACCTGTCCTGTTGTTGTGCGATTTTGCATGTTCTCGTGCAACGGTTGCACGCGTGAAAAAGCGCGGAGACTTCGCGTTGTCTTGGCCTCGCTCCCCACTCCAGTCGTCGGTTCCCTCCCATTACTCTCCGTTGTCGCATCAACCGCCACCCAATGGCCTCCTCGCCACCTCCGCCTCCTTCCGCTCCAACTCCGACGGATCCCGCCGTCCGCCCGACGGCGATGAGGTCGAACGAGGCCCTCCGACGCATCGTCCGCGAGTACGAGGCCGGCGGCCGCGATTCAGCGGTGCAGATCGACACCGGCCGCGTACCGTGTCTAATCGACAGTCGTTGTTTGCGACCAGGCCCATCGACTGGTAACTCGCAGCGCGCCGTTGTCGCTCTTCACGCCGTAGGGATTCCATCGGTGGATCCCTCGAGTTCGGGGGGTTTCCAGCTCAGCCCCCTAGGGTTTCCGTCCTCGAGGGCAACGGCAATGGCAGCGGGTGCACCGGGCTCCAGCATGGAGATGGAGCCCCCGCCGGGGTTCGCGTCGACCCCGTTGGACCCGTCGATGCCATGGGGCATGCCGCGGCCGGCTGCTCCGAATGGCGTGTCGCGCTTCGCGCCGCCGCCGTTCAACCGACCACGTGCTCGTCGGCAGCCGATAGCTCCCTCGGCGCCTCGCTTCCTGACCGCGGCTCTGGCGCCCTACCAGCCGACGGGTGCTCCTGCTCCGCCTACACCTTGATACGTCTCAAACGTATCTATAATTTTTGATGCTCCATGTTTGTTTTACACCAATTTATATATGTTTTGCTTACACTTCGTTGCACTTTTATACATTTTCCAGCACTAACCTATTAACAAGATGCCACAGTGACAATTCCATGTTTTCTGTTGTTTTGTATTTCAGAAAAGTTGTACAGGAAATATTCTCGGAATTGGACGAAACAAAAGTCGAAGTCAATATTTTACCGTAACGAAGTCAGAGTCTGGAGAGGAGATGGAGAAAGGCCATAGGGCGGCCAGACCAACCCTAGGCGCAACCTGGGTGTGGCCCGCGCCTAGGGGTCGTGTGGGCCACCCTAGCCTCCACCGACATCGCCCCTCTGTCTTTTTAATCACGATCTCGGAAAAACCCTGAACACCCGAGCTTCCATCCACGAAAAGTTCCCTCGCGGCCGCCATCGCAGACCCTAGCTCGGGAGGGTTCTGAAGCTCTTCCCGGCACCCTGCCGGAGGGGGAGATCATCACCGGAGGCATCTACATCACCATGCTCGCCTCCGAAGTGATGCGTGAGTAGTTCATCCCTGGACTATGGGTTCATAGCAGTAGCTAGATGGTTGTCGTCTCCAATTTGTGCTTCATGTTTAGATCTTGTGAGCTGCCCTACATGATCAAGATCATTCTTATGTAATGCTACATGTTGTGTTTGCTGGGATCCGATGAATATGGAATACTATGTTGAGATTGATTATATATTCTTGGCATATGTTATTTGTGATCTTGCATGCTCTCCGTTGCTAGTAGATACTCTGGCCAAGTAGATGTTTGTGACTCCAAGAGGGAGTATTTATGCTCGATAGGTTCCTGCCTCTAGTTTTCTAGAAGAGTGACAATAACTTCTAAGATTGTAGATGTGATGTTGCTACTAGGGAGAAAACAACAATGTTTTATCTAAGGGTAATTCTATTGTTTACTTTACACACATTGCTAAATCCGATAATCTGTTGCTTGCAACTTAATACTCGAAGGAGTTCGGACGATAACCGGAAGGTGGATTATTAGTCATAGACGCAGTTGGATTACGGTCTATGTATTATGTTGTAATGCGCAAACGAATCTCATAGTAATCATCTTGTCATGTATAGTCGATATTCTGTCAATTACCCAGCTGTAATTTGTTCACCCAGCATGTTATTTATCTTTATGGAGAGACACCTCTAGTAAACTGTGGACCCTGGTCCTTTCCTTTACACTGATAAATTCAACCACTACAATCCTGCTGTGTTTACTTTATGCAAGCTTTGTTCTCTTTAATTATTGCCAACATCTCCTTCCACTCGATACATTTAATCCTTTGTGTTCAGCGAAACTGGTGAGATTGACAATCTCACTGTAAGTTGGGGCAAAGTATTTTGGTTGTGTTGTGTGCAGGTTCCACGTTGTTGCTGACGCCGGTAGTGCGCCCTGCCACTAGTCAGCTAGCAACACCTTCAGAAGTCACGCCTTTCTCCTACTGGTCGATTAAACATTGGTTTCTTACTGAGGGAAAACTTGTTGTTGCGCTCATCATACCTTCCTCTTGGGGTTCCCCAATGGTGTGCAATCTGCGCTCATCACGCCTCCACCTGGATTTGGAGTGCGAGCTCCTTGAGGACATGCCGGCGCCGGTGTCAAGGGTACTCCTCGGCAATGCCCTCCGTTTGGGGCTTGGGGTAGACGGAATCCTGTAGGCTGACACGAGACATCGGTTATCAAACAAGCGGGGGAAGCGATTTACCCAGGTTCGGGGCCCTCGATGAGGTAAAACCCTTACGTCATGCTTGTCTGATCTTGATTATGAAAATATCGGGTTACAATGGGGTGCCGAAGGTTTCGGCTGTGATCTCGTCGAGAAGCTAAGTTCTACGGGGACCTAGCTCTAGACTTATGGTGGCTAAGATTGCTAAGATTGCGTGTGTCCTTGGCAGCCCCTCTCCTGGCCCTTATATATGGAGCCAGGTCTCGAGAGATCTGTCCGGGTACGACTAGGTTACAAAGGGTCCTAGTTCTAGACTTTCCTTGTATTCTCCGTCTCTTCGTCTTGTTCTTCAAGGAATCCTCTTTGGCACCGACGTAGTGGACCACCTTGCCATCGAGCGCTTTCATGGGGCCTCCAGTTGGGCCGTACATGATAGGGCAATAATTGTTACCCGAAGGGTAATGCCCACGTCAGTAGCTCCCGAGTGTCTAGCCGAAGATATTTCGGGTAGAGACTAAAGCATGCCTCCACCGAATGTTATCATCTCTTGATAAATCTTGTCCTCCTTGTAGCAGCATCATCTCCTTCTATCGGGTGCGCGTCTAGTGCTCCCGATGGGAGTAGCCCCCGAGTCTAGGTGCGGATGCTTACAACCGTGCGTAGACTCAAGTTGTGCCACTCGAATGTTTTCTTCTGCCGAAGTTTTCTGCGGGTCTTCATAAGTCAACCGATACATTTATATCGGGGCTTCAATCTTTCAAGTAAGGTTTAATGCGTAAAGGATATCGAGTAACATGCCCAGATTTGCTGGTTAACTGCCGATGGCAAAACAATGCTACTCTACACAGAATCAAGTCCCCGGGCATGATCCTGGAGTGCAAAAAAGTTTGTCAGGTGCGCAATCGGCACTCCCGATGGGAGTAGCCCCCGAGTCTGGGCACGGGCGCTTGCAACTGGGTGCAGACTTGGGCCAAACGATTCGATCTTTCTTCGAGTCTAAATTTATCGGGTGCGCGTCCAGCGCTCCCGATGGGAGTAGCCCCCGAGTCTAGGTGCGGATGTTTGCAACCGTGCGTAGACTCAAGTTGATCCACTTAATGATTTTAACATTTCCTCGGATGCTTCAATCAGAGTCGACACCTTTCATGACATCACTGATAACGTTACCACTGCTGTGGTTTGATTGACGAGACGTGACCTGACGGGCCCACCCTACTTTTGTGTGGTTTGTTTTAGGAAATGACCAGTGCTTGTGCATTGACCGAGGTGCCTCCTCGATTTCCGCACATAGTGGGAATAATGGGCTGCCGATTCCGTTTTCCTTAGAGCGACACGTGTACGACTGGATCTCTTTCCACCTCCCACGATGGCTTTGGAGTTATGGCCACGATTTCCCACCAGCTCGTGCTATAAATAAGGGGCCTTCCCATTATTTTTACTTTTCATGCTTCCATACTGCTCATCTTCTTCCTCAGCCTTTCCTCTCACCTATGTTCCTACTCTCAAGAACTCCAGACGCTATGGGCAAGAACAAGGGTACTGGCGCATCAGGCACGAGCAAGGTCAGCCGCGATTGGTGCGCCTCCACCATTTCCAACCGCGAGGTGAACAAGCTGCGCACCCTTGGCCTCATCTTGTCATCCGATAACGACATTCATCTCCCAGGTCCATCTTCTCGCCCAAAGCCTCCTAAAGGCTTCACTGTTATGTTCGTCGCCTTCTTGTTTCGTGGGCTTTCTCTTCCTGCCCACGAATTTCTTTGTTCCCTTCTCTTTTTCTATGGGATCTAGCTCTGGCAGCTGACCCCAAATTCCATTCTTCATCTCTCCATTTTCATCACTGTATGCGAAGCTTTCCTCGGTATTGACCCCCACTGGGGTTTATGGAGGAAAATCTTCTATGTCAAGCGCCATAATGGCAATGACGGCCCTCCCGTCGTTGGTGGCGTCGGCTTTGTCGTTAGAAAGGAGGTTGATTGCGTCGACTTCCCGATGAAAGAATCCGTCCATGGCTGGCGCCAGAAATGGTTCTACCTGTGAGATATCCCAGCACCTGGGCGGCGCTCCAACCTTCCTCCATTTGAAGACGTTTTGGTGGCTCAGCCGAAGAAGTCCTGGTGAAACATCTTGTCTCCCGAAGAAAGTGCTATAGTTGATAAGCTGTTCGAACAGGTTGTAGACCTAAAGAACACTGGAGGCCTAACGATGTGCGGCACTGAGGTAGTCTCGGTCTTTCTAAAGCGTCGGGTGCAGCCGTTGATGTCCCGGCCTCACAAGCTGTGGATGTATGTTGGTAAGGACGACAAGTCAAGAGTCAGCTCAGCCGACCTGTCGGATGACGAACTCCGCGACAAGGTACGTCGCCTTAATCGCTTCAGCCAGAAGGACAACATTGTCCTGACTTCGGCTCGCCCTCCATATGATCTCAAGCACCTTTCGGCTGAGGTAATCTTCACTGTGCCTGCTTTGATCACTATTGTTATTCCGTCTTTTGATCTTCTATTAATTTTTTCACCTGTCAACAGGCTTCCACCGTAGCTCAATGTTATCCTCCTACAGAAAGTGGGGTAGAACTAGAGGACGACGATGACGACTCCGAAGAAACCGAAGATGCTCAGCACACCCTCGAGGATAGCGACGTCCAAGGAGACGAAGCCCCCAAAGACGATGTTCTCACCAGGAGTAGGCGGTGCTGGAGGATAAATGAAGACTTGATCACAATGGCTGAATCGAGTCCTAGTGGACAAGATGATGATGCCAATGAAACTGCGTCGCCTCCCCCTGCTGTGAAGAGTTCGACATGCCTTTTTGCTACCGAAGATGACTTAGACCTGTGAGTATCTTATTTTTCTCTTTGTAACTATCCTTCTTTATTTTGCATGATGGATGTCCTTGCTTTCAAGCAGCTCTGATGATGATGATGAACTTCCTCTCACAAAGAGGGCTAAGTTACTCTCCGGAAAGGCTGAGTCAGCCAATGAATCGAATCCTTCACCTGCCGATCCGGCGCCGCCCTCAAGGATGACCGTGGTGAAGATTCCGGTGTCGAAGGTCATTCCTCCTGACAGCACCCCCGTTCCTCCAGCTGCCCGTGATCATGTAAGTAAACCACTTAGCTTCACTTTCCTCTTTTGCGGTGGATTTCCACACTCGGCTGAGACTCTTTATCCTTTCCTTCGCAGCCAATTTATGCAACAGTTGACGCTGTGACTGATACGTCTCAAACGTATCTATAATTTCTTATGTTCCATGCTACTTTTATGATGATACTCACATGTTTTATACACATTATATGTCATTATTATGCGTTTTCCGGAACAAACCTATTGACGAGATGCCGAAGGGCCAGTTGTTGTTTTCTGCTGTTTTTGGTTTTAGAAATCCTAGTAAGGAAATATTCTCGGAATCGGACGAAATCAACGCCCAACATCTTAGAATTCCACGAAGCTTCCAGAGCACCCGAGAGCCACCAGAGGGGGGCCACAGGGCCACCAGATGATAGGGCGGCGCGGCCCAAGGGGGCGTGCCCCCCTACTGTGTGGAGCCTCCGTCAGCCCTCCGACTCCGCCTCTTCACCTATTTAAAGGCCCTCGACCTAAAACCTCGATACGGAAAAGCCATGGTACGAGAAACCTTCCAGAGCCGCCGCCATCGCGAAGCCAAGATATGGGGGACAGGACTCTCTGTTCCGGCACGCCGCCGGGACGGGGAAGTGCCCCCGGAAGGCTCCTCCATCGACACCACTGCCATCTTCATCAACGCTGCTGTCTCCCATGAGGAGGGAGTAGTTCTCCATCGAGGCTAAGGGCTGTACCGGTAGCTATGTGGTTAATCTCTCTCCTATGTACTTCAATACAATGATCTCATGAGCTGCCTTACATGATTGAGATTCATATGAGTTTTGTATCACTATTCATGTGTTACTCTAGTGATGTTATTAAAGTAGTCTATTCCTCCTCCATGGTGTAACGGTGACAGTGTGTGCATCATGTAGTACTTGGCGTAGGTTATGATTGTAATCTCTTGTAGATTATGAAGTTAATTATTGCTATGATAGTATTGATGTGATCTATTCCTCCTTCATAGTGTGATGGTGACAGTGTGCATGCTATGCTAGTACTTGGTGTAATTGCAATGATCTATCATGCACTCTAAGGTTATTTAAATATGAACATCGAATGTTGTGGAGCTTGTTAACTCCGGCATTGAGGTGCTCTTGTAGCCCTACGCAATTAGTGGTGTTCATCATCCAACAAGAGAGTGTAGAGTGGTTTTATTATGTGATCAAAGTTGAGAGTGTCCACTAGTGAAAGTATGATCCCTAGGCCTTGTTTCTAAGCATCGAAACTCCGTTTATTTACTGTTATGTTGCATGTTTACTCGCTGCCATATTTTATTCAGCTTGTTATTACCACTCATATACATCGATACTACTTGTATTTCACTATCTCTTCGCCGAACTAGTGCACCTATACATCCGACAAGTGTATTAGGTGTGTTGGGGACACAAGAGACTTCTTGTATCGTGATTGCGGGGTTGATTGAGAGGGATATCTTTGACCTCTTCCTCCCCGAGTTCGATAAACCTTGGGTGATCCACTTAAGGGAAACTTGTTGCTGTTCTACAAACCTCTGCTCTTGGAGGCCCAACACTGTCTACAAGAATAGAAGCACCCGTAGACATCAAGCACTTTTCTGGCGCCGTTGCCGGGGAGGAAAGGTAAAAGGCACTCATACTCCGGTCCCAGGTAACTAAGTACTTTTCTGTTGCCGTTGTGTGTGTGTGCTCGAAGCTATTTCCTTTAGATCCTGCAATTGCATCTTTTTGTTTCTTGTTTTACACTAGTAAGGCATAATGGACAACAATGAGCTTCTTATTCTATTTCCTGAGTTAAGACATGGATTGTTTGATGCGAAAATTAAAAAACCTATGGAACCTTATTTGCATGCTAGTAGTAATATTAGTATGAACGCTTTGAACACCATTGTTGATAATGATATAGAAAATTCTAAGCTTGGGGAGGTCGGTTTTGATGAAAGTGATCTCTTTAGCCCTCCGGGTATTGAGGAGAAAGTTTATGTTGATTATGATATGCCTCCCATATATGATGATTATAATGATAGTGATCTTTTGGTGCCGCCTACTATGGAGGATAAAGTTTATTATGATGATATTATGCCTCCTATATTTGATGATGAGAGTAATAATGATAGCTACTTTGTTGAATTTGCTCCCACTACAATTAAGAAGAATGACTATGCTTATGTGGAGAGTAATAATTTTATGCATGAGACTCATGATAAGAATGTTTCATTTGATAGTTATATTGTTGAGTTTGCTCATGATGCTACTTGGATATTATTATGAGAGAGGAAAATATGGTTGTAGAAATTTTCATGTTACTAAAACACCTCTCTATATGCTGAAATTTTTGAAGTTACACTTGTTTTATCTTTCTATGCTTGTTGCATTATTCTTCATGAATTTGTTTATTTACAAGATTCCTTTTCATAGGAAGTGGGTTAGGCTTAAAAGTGTTTCATACTTTCTTTTGATGCTCTCTTTTGATTCAACTCTTATTTCTTGCGAGTGCATCATTAAAATTACTGAGCCCATCTTAATGGCTATAAAGAAAGCACTTCTTGGGAGATAACCCACGTTTTTATTTTACTACAGTACTTTTGTTTTAATATTTGAGTCTTGGAAGTTGTTACTACTGTAGCAACCTCTCCTTATTTTATTTTATTGCATTGTTGTGCCAAGCAAAGTCTTTGATAGTAAGGTTGATACTAGATTTGGATTACTGCGCAGAAACAGATTTCTTGCTGTCACGAATTTGGGTATGATTCTCTGTAGGTAACTCAGAAAAATCTGCCAATTTACGTGCGCGATCCTCAGATACGTACGCAACTTTCATTCAATTTGGGAATTTTCATCTGAGCAAGTCTGGTGCCTCTTTAAAATTCGTCTTTACGGACTGTTCTGTTTTGACAGATTCTGCCTTTTATTTCGCATTGCCTCTTTTGCTGTGTTGGATGGATTTCTTTGTTCCATTAACTTCCAGTAGCTTTGAGCAATGTCCAGAAGTGTTAAGAATAATTGTGTCACCCCTGAACATGTGAATTTTTGATTATGCACTAACCCTCTAATGAGTTTGTTTTGAGTTTGGTGTGGAGGAAGTTTTCAAGGGTCAAGAGAGGAGGATGATACAATATGATCAAGAAGAGTGAAGAGTCTAAGCTTGGGGATGCCCCCGTGGTTCATCCCTGCATATTTCAAGAAGACTCAAGCATCTAAGCTTGGGGATGCCCAAGGCATCCCCTTCTTCATCGACAAATTATCAGGTTTCTTCTCTTGAAACTATATTTTTATTCGGTCACATCTTATGTACTTTACTTGGAGCGTCTGTGTGCTTTTATTTTTCGTTTTGTTATTTTCATTCTCTGAATAAATGCTTGTGTGGGAGAGAGACACGCTCCGCTGGTTCATATGAACACATGTGTTCTTAGCTTTTAATGTTCATGGCGAAGGTTGAAACTGCTTCGTTAATTGTTATATGGTTGGAAACAAAAAATGTTGCATGTGGTAATTGGTATAATGTCTTGAATAATTTGATACTTGGCAATTGTTTGCTCAAACAGATCATGTTTAAGCTCTTGCATCATGTACTTTGCACCTATTAATGAAGAACTACATAGAGCTTGTTAAAATTTGGTTTGCATGATTGGTCTCTAGAGTCTAGATATTTTCTGGTTAAGGTGTTTGAACAACAAGGAGACGATGTAAAGTCTTATAATGTTTGCAATATATTCATATGTAAGCTTTGCTGCACCGTTTCATACTTGAGTTTGCTTCAAACAACCTTGCTAGCCTAGCCTTGTATTGAGAGGAATTCTTCTCGTGCATCCAAATCCTTGAGCCAAAAACTATGCCATTTGTGTCCACCATACCTACCTACTACATGGTATTTCTCTGCCATTCCAAAGTAAATTACTTGAGTGCTACCTTTAAAATTCTATTCCTTTGTCTTTGCAATATATAGCTCATGGGAAAAATAGCTTAAAAACTATTGTGGTGAAGAATATGTAGCTATGTATCTTATTTCTTAATAAGTTGCTTGTTGAGCGGCAACCATGTTTCTGGGGACGCCATCAACTCTTTTACCTTTGTTGAATATCGTGTGAGTTGCTATGCATGTTCGTCTTGTCTGAAGTAAGGGAGATTTTCATGATCATATGGTTTGAGTATGCATAATGTTAGAGAAGAACATTAGGCCGCTAACTAAAGCCATGATTCATGGTGGAAGTTTCAGTGTGGATAACTAATCCTCAATCTCTTATGAGAATTTTAATTGTTGTTGAATGCTTATGCATTAAAGAGGAGTCCATTATCTGTTGTCTATGTTGTCCCGGTATGGATGTCTAAGTTGAGAATAATCAAAAGCGAGAAATCCAATGCGAGCTTTCTCCTTAGACCTTTGTACATGCGGCATAGAGGTACCCCTTTGTGACACTTGGTTGAAACATGTGCTATGCAATGATAATCCGTGTTAATCCAAGCTAATTAATTAGGACAAGGTGCGAGCACTATTGGTATACTATGCATGAGGCTTGCAACTTATAGGATATCTTATACATAACACTTATGATTTATTACTACCGTTGACAAAATTGTTTCTTGTTTTCAAAATGAAAAGCTCTAGCACAAATATAGTAATCCCTGCTTCCCTCTGCGAAGGGCCTATCTTCTACTTTATTGTTGAGTCGTTTTACCTACTTCTTTCTATCTTAGAAGCAAACACTTGTGTCAACTGTGCATTGATTCTTACATGTTTACTTGTTGCACTTGTTATATTGCTTTATGTTGACAACTATCCATGAGATATACATGTTACAAGTTGAAAGCAATTGCTGAAACTTAATCATCCTTTGTGTTGCTTCAATGCCTTTACTTTGAATTTATTGCTTTATGAGTAACTCTTATGCAAGTCTTATTGATGCTTGTCTTGAAAGTACTATTCATGAAAAGTCTTTGCTATATGGTTCATTTGTTTACTCATTATCTTCATCATTGCTTCGAATCGCTGCATTCATCTCATATGCTTTACAATAGTATTGATCAAGATTATGATAGCATGTCACTTCAGAAATTATCCTCGTTATCGTTTACCTACTCGAGGGCGAGTAGGAACTAAGCTTGGGGATGCTTGATACGTCTCAAACGTATCTATAATTTCTTATGTTCCATGCTACTTTTATGATGATACTCACATGTTTTATACACAATATATGTCATTATTATGTGTTTTCCGGAACTAACCTATTGACGAGATGCCGAAGGGCCAGTTGCTGTTTTCTGCTGTTTTTGGTTTCAGAAATCCTAGTAAGGAAATATTCTCGGAATCGGACGAAATCAACGCCCAACATCTTAGAATTCCACGAAGCTTCCAGAACACCCGAGAGCCACCAGAGGGGGGCCACAGGGCCACCAGATGATAGGGCGGCGCGGCCCAAGGGGGGGCGCGCCCCCCTACTGTGTGGAGCCCCCGTCAGCCCTCCGACTCCGCCTCTTCGCCTATTTAAAGGTCCTCGACCTAAAACCTCGATACGGAAAAGCCACGGTACGAGAAACCTTCCAGAGCCGCCGCCATCGCGAAGCCAAGATCTGGGGGACAGGATTCTCTGTTCCGGCACGCCGCCGGGACGGGGAAGTGCCCCCGGAAGGCTCCTCCATCGACATCACCACCATCTTCATCAACGCTGCTTGTCTCCCATGAGGAGGGAGTAGTTCTCCCTCGAGGCTAAGGGCTGTACCGGTAGCTATGTGGTTAATCTCTCTCCTATGTACTTCAATACAATGATCTCATGAGCTGCCTTACATGATTGAGATTCATATGAGTTTTGTATCACAATTCATCTATGTGTTACTCTAGTGATGTTATTAAAGTACTCTATTCCTCCTCCATGGTGTAACGGTGACAGTGTGTGCATCATGTAGTACTTGGCGTAGGTTATGATTGTAATCTCTTGTAGATTATGAAGTTAATTATTGCTATGATAGTATCAAAGAAAGAATCCTAGTCTATGCCTCGTTTGTCTCTCCAGCCCTAGTGCCTAGAGATGTTGTTTTTGGCAAGTTTTCCACTGTAGGAGGGGTGAGGGAATCGTGGACTGCTCCAGTTTTTATTCTGTCTGCTGATTTTGCTGAACAGTTGCCCGCTGATGAGGACCCCATGCCGCCTGACCGTAATCCGCATCCGATGCCAGGAAATTTACAGCCGAACCTGAATTTGTTTGTGCAACCGCAATTTCCCGAGATTGGATGGGATGCTGTCCAGGATCAACCAGAAGAGCCAATAGATGAACCTATGCAGGCAAATGAGAATCAGATGGTGGATAATCAGCAGTCAATGGTCCTGGATCTTTCAGATAATTCTAGTAGTTCAGTGAATATGGCGGATGCTGTGCAAGGGCCAGGAAATTTTAATGTGCTTCAAGTTGGACGGGTGGAGCTTCGTCCAATTTTGCCGCCTCACATGATGTGGGGTAAGCTGATGTTAAGCTTGCTGCCAGAGCTATATGCCAACACTATCCCTCTGTCCATGCAAATGTCGCCTTTTCGCAATATCAAGAGAACCTGGGACACGGCGTTTCAGTTTGGAAGCATTTGTGCATCCGCACTCGCTAATGATAAGAGAATCTTTCTCACGGTTAAGCCAAGAGCTGCTCAAGGAGATTTCGTTTCACAGCCGCAAGACATGTCTGCTTTTGATGCCTCTGATGAACAAGATTGTCAAGACAATAGTCTCTGCGAGGTCTTGGACACTGGCTCCATTTCATCTACAGAGGCAAGCTTACCTGATGATGCCATGTCTCCTGTATCGTCTTTCTCTCTGGGTTTGCTATCTGTGCCTTCTGGTGTCAAGGTTCGTAAGCGGAGGATTGCTACGCCTGCTGATCCTGCTTTTCAGCGTGTCACCCGCAGTGTTTCATCGGGCAAGGGCTTCAGGGCGGCACCTATCAAGGAGTTACAGCCACGGCCAATGAAGCGTACAAGAAAAGTTCAGTCCTCCTCTGTTGTCGTGGCTTCTGTGCGTAGGTGCTCGGATGGACAGAGATCAACTGACAAGAAGAAGGATGAGCCTGATGCAACGTCGGCGGCGATGGTGGCAATTCCTGTGATGCAACGTATTGGAGAACTGCTGCAGATGGACCCTGATGACCTGACGGAGGCGAAGCTTACAGCGAAGCCGTGTGATGATGATGCCTCATCCAATAAATCTGATGATTAGTGCACCTGTACAATGTCATGGGTACAGTGGTCGTCTTGAGTGCAGGGGTTTTATGTCAGATGTTCATCTATGTGTTTATGTTTATTTCAGTGGCACTCCTCAGTTAAATGTTGCTAAGTTGCTTTTGGTTCAGCTTGTAAGGTGGGTTGGCTACGCTGATCCATTGATGACACTTATGAACAATGGTAGTAAATGAATTATCGCTTTTGGTCAGTTTTGGGTTGGAATATTAGAGGTATAAATGCTGAAGCTAAGCAGTTAAAGGTCAGGGAAAAAATGGAGGAAAGTAATTGTGCTATTCTATGCTTGCAAGAGACGAAGAAAGAATCTTTTGATCGCAAATTTATTAGAGGGTTTTGTCCACGTCGTTTTGATAATTTTGTTTGTTCTCCGTCTGTGGGAGCATCTGGGGGGATGTTGGTTGTTTGGAGTTCGGCAATGTTTTCTGGAACACTAATTGACCTCCAAAAGTTTGGTATAATAATCAAATTCACTTCGGTTCATTCTAATCAACAGTGGACACTTGTCAACATTTATGGTCCATGTCAGGGGGAGGACAGGGACAATTTTGTCCAGTGGCTTTATAATTTGGATGTCCCTGATGATGAGGACTGGTTGTTCATGGGGGATTTCAACTTCATTCGTTCCCAGGACAACAGAAATAAGCCAGGCGGTGATATGAATGACATTTTTCTGTTTAATGAGATAATAAGTCATTTAGGACTACTTGAATTGCCACTTAAAGGCCGATCCTTCACTTGGTCAAATATGCAGAAAGAACCACTTTTGGAACAGTTGGATTGGTTTTTCACGTCGATAAATTGGACAGATTCTTACCCCAATACTTTGGTTCACCCTCTTGCAAAAACAACTTCAGATCATGTCCCTTGTAATGTAATCATTCAAACCTCCATCCCTAAGGTTAGATTGTTTCGTTTTGAGAATTTCTGGCCAGAGCAGCCTGGTTTTATGGAGTGTGTGTCTAGTGCATGGCAGAAAGAGTATACAGCAAGTAATGCGGCGTCCTTGCTTGTTAAGAAGCTAAAAGGGCTTAGAGCTTGTCTCAAGAAATGGAAAATTAGTTTGTCCAAACTAAAGGATTTAATTGCCAAATGTAATATGGTTATTTTGTTCTTTGATAACTTGGAAGAATATAGGAACCTGTTTTTGCCTGAGGACAATTTTCGGAAGATGGTTAAGCAGCATCAGGATAAATTGTTGCATGCTCAGTACAGATACTGGAAGAAGAGATGTACCATTCGATGGATCAAGCAAGGGGAGGAGAATACAAAATATTTTCATGCAATGGCGACAGAAAGGTATAGGAGAAATAACATTGCATCTTTGATGACAGAAGATGGAAGGCAAGTCAATAATCATGAAGAGATGGCAGGTATTGCTTGGAGTTGTTATAAATCTAGGATGGGTTCTTCTCAAGGTATTGATATGAAGTTTGATTTAAATGTTATCTTGCAAAGAGTGGAGGGACTGGATGATTTGGCAGTGCCTTTCACTGCTGAAGAAATGGACAAGGTAGTTAAAGGAATGCCTGTTGATAAGGCTCCAGGACCAGATGGCTTCAATGGTTTGTTTATGAAGAAATGCTGGCATATTATCAAGCAAGATTTCTATAATCTGGCTAATGAGTTTTGTCAGGGCACTATTAATCTTGAGCATATTAATACTTCATACATATCTTTGGTCCCTAAGAAGCGATCAGTGAGAGTATTAATGACTATAGACCAATTTCCTTGACAAATTGTTGTCTTAAGTTTCTAACGAAAATGGCGGGCGACGGGTTTCAGAAGGTCATCATGCAATGTATACATAAGAACCAATATGGGTTTATTAAAAGTAGGACAATTCATGACTGTCTTGCTTGGACTTTTGAATATATTCATCAGTGTAAAGCCTCTAAGAAGCCAGTGGTAATTTTGAAACTTGATTTTGAGAAGGCCTTTGACACCATTGAGCATGAGGTGATTTATAAGATTTTGAGGAAGAAGGGTTTCAGTAAAGAATGGATTGCTTGGGTAAGAATGATTCTTGAGTCTGGTATATCTTCAGTCTTGATCAATGGGGTTCCTGGCAAACAGTTTAGATGTAAAAGGGGAGTAAGACAGGGTGATCCCCTTTCTCCTTTGTTATTTGTTCTTGGGGCAGATTTGCTGCAATCAGTGGTGAATGACTTGTTACAGAGAGGTCTTATTTCTTTGCCCATTCATACTGGTGATCCAGACTTCCCAATTATTCAGTATGCAGATGACACCTTGTTGATAGTTCCTGCTGACAGTGTTCAATTGTCTGTCCTCAAGGAAGCTTTACAGGATTTCAGCTCTTCAACTGGCTTGAGAGTTAATTTTCACAAGTCCTGCATGTTGCCCTTGAATCTATCTGATGATGAGGTGGCTGTGTTAGCCAGGGATTTTGGTTGCCAGAGTTGGGGTGATGCCTTTTACATACTTGGGGTTGCCTTTGGGGACTACCAGGCCATCTATGCAGGATTTGTTACCAATGGTTGATCGTATGGAGAGGAGACTGACGGCAAGCTCTTCCTTGCTAGCATATGGTGGGAGGCTACAATTAATTCAATCATGTCTAAGCTCGATGCCTATTTTTTTCCTGTGTACCTTGAGCATACCTGTTGGCATTATCAAACAGCTTAACAGGATTATTCGGCAGTGTTTGTGGAGAAAGAAAAAGGGGGAGTGTACTACTAATCAGTCCTTGGCCTCATGGGATATGATTTGTAAACCCAAACAGAGTGGGGGTTTGGGAGTGATGGATTTTAAATTGCAGAATGAGGCACTCTTGTTAAAGCACTTGCATAATTTTTTTAACCATGCTGATTTACCATGGGTCCAGCTGGTTTGGAACTATTATCCAGAAGGTGTGCCTCATGCTTCTAAGCTTTGTGGATCATTTTGGTGGAGGGATGTGATGAAATTGTCTGATTTATATAGATCTGTCACCTCTGTTACTGTTAAAGAGGGAAGTACAGCACTATTACAGGCAGATAAATGGAATGGGATTTGTCCTCAGGAGAAGTTCCCAAGGCTCTATTCTTACACTATAAATCAGACTCTATCTGTCAAGGAGGCATTATTAATCCCTGATATTCATGATTTGTTTGAAAGACCACTATCTCAACAGGCAGCCATGGAGTTAGTAGAATTGCAGAGCTTTATACAAAATGTTGACCTGCAACCTAATGGGAAAGATGAATGGCGAACTGTTTGGAAAGATGGCGATTACACTGCACAACGCTTTTATCGTCACGGATTCAGCAATCTTACTTGTGATAAGGTATACCATTGGATATGGAACAGTAAGTGTTTGCAGAAGCTTAAAGTGTTTGCATGGTTGTTAATGAGTGATAGACTTAACACAAAGGATATGTTGAAAAGAAGACATTGGAATGTCACGTCGGATCATCATTGTGTTCTCTGTTTTTCTCATGCGTATGAGGACAGGATCCATCTGTTTTTTGATTGTGTGTTCAGTCTGAGGGTTTGGGCTTATCTCGCGATTGATTGGTCCATAGGAGTGACCATTGAAGAGAAATTTAAACATGCAAGGAAAGAGTTTGGGAAGCCTTTCTTCACGAGAGGTGGTCATCTTGGCAACCTGGCACATTTGGAACCAGAGGAATGGATTGATTTTTCAGCAGATAAGACCATCTTTCAGATCATGGAAGAGAGACTTTATTAATGGATTGTCTCTGCATAAGCATAGGATTAAGAAAAATGATTTAGCACAGTTCCAGGCTTGGATTTTTTCTTTACCTTAGACTTTAGATTTTTGCCTTGTATATATTGTACATATGTAACTCTTTTTGGCTTTTTATTTAAATAAATTGCTGTGAGGCTTTGCCTCACAGTTCCTCTTCAAAAAAGAGACTTCTTGTATCGTGATTGCAGGGTTGCTTGAGAGGGATATCTTTGACCTCTTCCTCCCTGAGTTCGATAAACCTTGGGTGATCCACTTAAGGGAAACTTGCTGCTGTTCTACAAACCTCTGCTCTTGGAGGCCCAACGCTGTCTACAAGAATAGAAGCACCCGTAGACATCAGTGACTGATTTTGCTGATCAGTTTACTCGCCTGGAGTACGAGAATGTTCAGCTTCGGAAGACCATCAAAATTTCGGCTGACCAAGTGCTAGAGGCTAACAAGCTCACAGCCGATGTCCAAAATGAAAACATCTTGCTGAAAGATTAACTAAAGAAGTAGAAAAAGAAGATGAAGGACGAGCATGATGCCAGACGCGAGGCTGCTGTCGCTGCCGATAAAAAGGAAGGTGCCCTCCGCGAGTCTATCACGAATTTGCTTAGTAAGTTCCTTCATGCTTAAATGCAAGATATTTCTGCCATACTATCCTCCGGATTGCTTATTCGCTATTTTTCAGGTGCTGCCGACGTGCCTATCAATCGAGCACACAAGCTTCAGGGGGACTCGATGTCTGATGCCCTTTCCCTTGCCACTGAGGCCAATATCCAAGTCCTTGGTCTGTTGCAAAAAACTAAAGGAGCACTGTCGAGGTTATTCTCGATGATATTCCCGAAGATAAAGCAAGACAAGACTCTTGGCGAGATGGCAGACGCTTTCTTCATCGACCCTTCTGAGCCTATAGAGGTACTTAAGCGGCGCTCCCGTTTGTTTGGGGCGGTCCTTACTTTCCAACTGCTGATGCGTCATGGAATAGGCTCTGAACTAGAAAAGTTATCCAATGCATTGCCTGTAGATGACAACAACTGCCTAGTCAACCTTGATCCCTTCAAACAATCGGTAGTGATATGCGCTAATCAGCTTCTCAAGCTAGTTGATGAAGCGAAGACCAAAGTTGCGCCTGAAGCTACTCCTGCCTCATCATCAGCTCTCCCCTGATTAGACTCTTGCTCTATTGCTGTAATTAAATCTTGATATAATCTAGACCTATTTTATACTGGCTCTATTGCCAGTGTCAGCACTCTTTTGAATGTAATATATGTGCAGCGCTCCTGATCGGAGTTTCTACCAATGCTTTTCTGAACTGAGAGTTGTGCTGCAGATCCTTCCAACTTCTTCTCGTGCTGATTCTTCTTTAAATTCTTCGACTAACGGAGAATCCGATCTTGTTCGCCGTTTGCGTGATTAAATAACCCGACTAAACAAAGACATAGTCACCCTTCATGCGATGGCAGCATTGGTAAAGAGAAAAAGCGAGATGGCTACTGCAATCGAACAACATGCTCTTGACCGTCTCCGTGTTGCTACTGAAAGCTTGAGCTGTAAGTATCATTCCATCCTTCGATTTTTATCGAAGCTTGCATTCTCCTTGACCGATTTTTTCTTTTCAACAGTCGTGGCCTCTGACGAATCGGAAGAAAACAAGCGGATCCATGAAAAGATCGAAGCAATGACTAATGTTGCTCACCCGAAGCACGAATTGTGGTCCCATCGACCGAAGGCTGTTGTCGTGGCCAAGTTTGAGCATCGAGCAGAGAAGGTGCATTACTACTTTGATAAGTATAATGCTCATCTTTCGATGGTATGGAGAACTTTGTTTCCTTTAGACCAAGCACCCGAGACTTTATCTGCTTTGTTTACTCGATTCAAGACTCTAGAAAGGATTCGATTGTTGGTGCGAAGGAACTTCTGGACGGCGCCGAACTTGCTCTTGCTTCAGTTTTAGCATGTCATCCGACCTTAGATTTGGAGGCCATAGCAAATACCAGTAGGAGATTAGACCAATATTATGATATTGCTAGAAATCCCGCATATGTTATCATCTCCCGGATGGAAACAGGCATCGAGAGGGATCTGAAGGCTCGAGAAGACCAAGCAAACCTGCCATAAAGTTATGTACACATATATATGTAATGACCTTGCGTTGCAAGGGGTAATCCCGTATGTAACTTGATGTGTGTTTTATACATCATGTACTTTTGGTGAATTTGCTAATTCAATTAATAATTTTTTGACAAGGCCGGCTGAGTGATGAAGTCAGCCTGCTCACCCGACGACTCTGTTGTAATTGCAAGTTTTTGCGGAGTCGATATGTAAGTTTTGTAAGAGCGACACCCGTCGATTAAACGGGGGATTTATGCACTTGGCTTCGTTACACGGTGCACCGGTTTGAGCCTTGTTTGTAATAATATGTCCATCGACTGCAGCACTCACGTATTTTCTCGAGGCTTGGATGGGTTGTTGCGTATCGATAACTACAGCTCCGAATGGGAGTATTAGTTAATGATACTGTAAGGACGTATTTTTAGCCAAAGCTCCCGATGGGAGTAAGAGCCAATAACGGAAGACCCGAACAGTTGTTCGGGTAAGAATGCTTGGTACAATAAGGGTGGAAACTCAATCAGAAATTTTATTCATAATATAAGACAAGCTGAAGAGCTGCCATGTAACAAGTAAAGGATAGCCGTATCCTATGCGTAGAATCGTCGCAAACGTGCAACATTCCAAGGATTTCAACGTCTTCACCCGAGGCTGGATTCTTGAGACGATAAACTCCCCCTGGTATCACTTTATGTCGGGGGGGAAGACCCCGGGTAGGGCAATAGACGAGGAGCAGCTGGCTCAAGGCCGGCTGGCCCGCGGCAAAGGCCGGCTGAGGAGCAGCCGGCTGGGGCCGTGGCCAGATGCCTTGGGAGCCGGCTGGCTCTAAGTCTTAGTCGGCCTGGCAATGGCCGTCTGCGCTGTGGCTGGGCCGGCTTCTACAAGCCATATCCGACTGGGTTCTTATACCCTGACCGACTCGAGGCTGGCGAGTCTTGCAGGAGAAGGAGCTGGGTAGGTGGTCCGGGTTCAAAGGTCCACGCTGACCTCATCTCCCGTAAATTAAGGGGCACTGTGGAGCAATAGTGCCCCTCGCTCGACAGGCCATCATGGCTCACGCCGCTTCGTACCGGCTGCAGGGCATGATGGCGACAGGGACTCTTCCTCTCCATACCGCTGACTCCGGCAGGCGGATGGGACAGGCCATGAGGCCTCAACGGCTCCTGATGTCAACGCCTCGGGAAGGAGCGGAAGCCGAAGCCGGCCAAGCCGGCCACTAGGTTCTAGGGGCTTCCATGTAAAGTGCCAGCGCCTATATAAGCTGCACTACCCCCTCTCGTGCGGGGGATCGATCATTCCTTACTCATTCTAGTCTTAGCGCTGTCCTGTGAGAGAGACCATCGTCTCCCTTAGCCTCCCAGGAGCAGCCGGATACAGCTCCAGGAGCACCATTGTACTGTGATACATCATATACACTCATAGCAGGAGTAGAGGTGTTACCTCCACAGGAGGGCCTCGAACCTGGGTACGTCACCGTGTCGCTCGTGCCCATACCCGCATCCGGATACCGCCGCAAGATCATCTAGGAACCACTCTCTTTAGCCACCCTATGGCATATGCCGTGACGATACCACGACATTTGGTGCCCACCGTGGGGCCTTCAGCGTCTGCGGCCGGTGTCTTCATCCGGACGGGCCTCACCATCACCAGCGGCGAGCAAGTCGCTTCAGGCTTGATCTGGAGATTCGGCTCCGTCGACTGCGTCAGCGACAACGCTGGCTGCTTCACCGACAGGCCCTTCCCTGCCGGCAGCAGCGTCATCTCCTTCGGCGGACACGACGTCTACGTCGCAACCGTCGCACCGCCGCGCTACCCACGGCAGGTGCTGCGCTGCGCAAGCCCTCCTCCAGGAGCCGGCGCCAGCAGCGCTCTCGCAAGCCCTTGCATCGTGTAGGTCATGACCACCGGCGACGAGCAGCCCACCAAGTCCACGCGCGTCCGCGGCCCCAACCTGGAGCGCAACATCGACGGCCACGCGTCCGGTGATGTCTACGGGAGCTTCTATTCTTGTAGACAGTGTTGGGCCTCCAAGAGCAGAGGTTTGTAGAACAGCAGCAAGTTTCCCTTAAGTGGATCACCCAAGGTTTATCGAACTCAGGGAGGAAGAGGTCAAAGATATCCCTCTCATGCAACCCTGCAACCACAAAGCAAGAAGTCTCTTGTGTCCCCAACACACCTAATAGGTGCACTAGTTCGGCGAAGAGATAGTGAAATACAGGTGGTATGAATAAGTAGTAGCAACGGCACCGGAAAAGTGCTTTGCCCGGGACGGTAAACAACGT
>NC_061514.1:353487356-353549878 GCF_022539505.1 Lolium rigidum | reverse complement strand
GTAGTAACACAAGAAAACAAGTAAACAAGCAGCGATAGCAGATATTTAGGAACAAGGCCTAGGGATTAGACTTTCACTAGTGGACACTCTCAACATTGATCACATAACAGAACAGATAAATGCATACTCTACACTCTTGTTGGATGATGAACACATTGCGTAGGATTACACGAACCCTCAATGCCGGAGTTAACAAGCTCCACAATAATGCTCATATTTTAGTAACCTTTAGTGTAAGATAGATCAAAAGACTAAACCAAGTACTAACATAGCATGCACACTTGTCACCTTCATGCATATGTAGGAGGAATAGATCACATCAATATTATCATAGCAATAGTTAACTTCGCAATCTACAAGAGATCATGATCATAGCATAAACCAAGTACTAACACGGTGCACACACTCGTCACCTTTGCACACGTGCAGGAGGAATAAACTACTTTAATAACACATCACTAGAGTAGCACATAGATAAATTGTGATACAAAACATATTGCAATCTTAAAGAGATATAAATAAGCACCTCACTATGCCATTCAACAGTGAATAAGTATTCTGTGAAATATAGCCTAAGAGACCCACACGGTGCACACACTGTCACCTTTACACACGTGGGACAAGGAGTCTCCGGAGATCACATAAGTAAAACTCACTTGACTAGCATAATGACATCTAGATTACAAGCATCATCATATGAATCTCAATCATGTAAGGCAACTCATGAGATTATTGTATTGAAGCACATAGGAGAGAGATGAACCACATAGCTACCGGTACAGCCCCGAGCCTCGATGGAGAACTACTCCCTCCTCATGGGAGCAGCAGCGGTGATGAAGATGGCGGTGGAGATGGCAGCGGTGTCGATGGAGAAGCCTTCCGGGGCACTTCCCCGCTCCGGCAGGGTGCCGGAACGGAGA
Source organism: Lolium rigidum (assembly GCF_022539505.1). NCBI lineage: Eukaryota > Viridiplantae > Streptophyta > Magnoliopsida > Poales > Poaceae > Lolium > Lolium rigidum. The sequence goes on along the minus strand of NC_061514.1, from coordinate 353,548,958 downwards.
CTCCTGTCCCCGGATCTTGGCTTCGCGATGGCGGCGGCTCCGGAAGGTTTCTGTGGTTTTCGTCGAACGCCCCGAGGTTTTTAGGTCGGGGGCTTTATATAGGCGGAGAGGCGGCGCAGGAGGGCTTACGGGGGGCCCACACCCTAGGGGGCGCCCCCCTTGGCCGCGCCGGGGTGTGGTGTGGTGGCCCCGCCCCCTTCTCCGGCGGTTCTCGTGTGTTCTGGATGCTTCCGGTAAAATAGGAACCCGGGCGTTGATTTCGTCCGATTCCGAGAATATTTCGTTACTAGGATTTCGAAACCAAAAACAGCAGAAAACGAGAACCGGCACTTCGGCATCTTGTTAATAGGTTAGTTCCGGAAAATGCACGAATATGACATAAAGTGTGCATATAACATGTAGATAACATCAATAATGTGGCATGGAACACAAGAAATTATCGATACGTTGGAGACGTATCAGCATCCCTAAGCTTAGTTCTCGCTCGTCCCGAGCGGGTAAAACGATAACAAAGATAATTTTCGGAGTGACATGCCATCATAATCTTGATCATACTATTTGTAAAGCATATGTAGTGAATGCAGCGATCAAAACAATGTGTATGACATGAGTAAACAAGTGAATCATAAAGCAAAGACTTTTCATGAATAGCACTTCAAGACAAGCATCAATAAGTCTTGCATAAGAGTTAACTCATAAAGCAATAATTCAAAGTAAAGGTATTGAAGCAACACAAAAGAAGATTAAGTTTCAGCGGTTGCTTTCAACTTATAACATGTATATCTCATGGATAATTGTCAATGCAAAGCAATATAACAAATGCAATATGCAAATATGTAAGAATCAATGCACAGTTCACACAAGTGTTTGCTTCTTGAGATGGAGAGAAATAGGTGAACTGACTCAACAATGAAAGTAAAAGAATGGTCCTCATAGAGGAAAAGCATCGATTGCTATATTTGTGCTAGAGCTTTGATTTTGAAAACATGAAACAATTTTGTCAACGGTAGTAATAAAGCATATGCATCATGTAAATTATATCTTATAAGTTGCAAGCCTCATGCATAGTGTACCAATAGTGCCCGCACCTTGTCCTAATTAGCTTGGACTACCTGGATTATCACCGCAATACATATGCTTTAACCAAGTTTCACAAAGGGGTACCTCTATGCCGCCTCGTACAAAGGTCTAAGGAGAAAGCTCGCATTTGGATTTCTCGCTTTTGATTATTCTCAACTTAGACATCCATACCGGGACAACATAGACAACAGATAATGGACTCCTCTTTTAATGCTTTAAGCATTTGACAACAATTAATTCTTTTCTCATTAGAGACTTGAGGATATTTGTCCAAAACTGAAACTTCCACCATGAATCATGGCTTTAGTTAGCGGCCCAATGTTCTTCTCTCACAATATGCATGCTCAAACCATTCAACTCAGTGTAGATCGCCCTTACTTCGGACAAGACGAACATGCATAGCAACTCACATGAAATTCAACAATGAGTTGATGGCGTTCCCCAGTAAACATGGTTATCGCACAACAAGCAACTTAATAAGAGATAAAGTGCATAATTACATATTCAATACCACAATAGTTTTTAAGCTATTTGTCCCATGAGCTATATATTGCAAAGGTGAATGATGGAATTTTAAAGGTAGCACTCAAGCAATTTACTTTGGAATGGCGGGAAAATACCATGTAGTATAGGTAGGTATGGTGGACACAAATGGCATAGTGGTTGGCTCAAGTATTTTGGATGCATGAGAAGTATTCCCTCTCGATACAAGGTTTAGGCTAGCAAGGCTTATTTGAAACAAACACAAGGATGAACCGGTGCAGCAAAACTCACATAAAAGACATATTGAAAACATTATAAGACTCTACACCGTCTTCCTTGTTGTTCAAACTCAATACTAGAAATTATCTAGACCTTAGAGAAACCAAATATGCAAACCAAATTTTAGCATGCTCTATGTATTTCTTCATTAATGGGTGCAAAGCATATGATGCAAGAGCTTAAACATGAGCACAACAATTGCCAAGTATCACATTACCCAAGACATTTATAGCAATTACTACATGTATCATTTTCCAATTCCAACCATATAACAATTTAACGAAGGAGAAACTTCGCCATGAATACTATGAGCTAAGAACACATGTGTTCATATGAACCAGCGGAGCGTGTCTCTCTCCCACACAAGCATGATGTAATCCAATTTATTCAAACAAAAACAAAAACAAAAGCACACGGACGCTCCAAGTAAAGCACATAAGATGTGACCGAATAAAAATATAGTTTCAAGAGAAGGAACTCGATAATTTATCGATGAAGAAGGGGATGCCTTGGGCATCCCCAAGCTTAGACGCTTGAGTCTTCTTGATATATGCAGGGATGAACCACCGGGGCATCCCCAAGCTTAGACTTTTCACTCTTCTTGATCGTAGTATATCATCCTCCTCTCTTGACCCTTGAAAACTTCCTCCACACCAAACTCGAAACAACTCATTAGAGGGTTAGTGGACAATAAAAATTAACATGTTCAGAGGTGACACAATCATTATTAACACTTCTGGACATTGCATAAAGCTACTGGACATTAATGGATCAAAGAAATTCATCAAACATAGCAAAAGAGGCAATGCGAAATAAAAGGCAGAATCTGTCAAAACAGAACAATCCGTAAAGATGGATTTTATTAGGCCACCAGACTTGCTCAAATGAAAATGCTCAAATTGGATGAAAGTTGCGTACATATCTGAGGATCACTCACGTAAATTGGCATAATTTTCTGAGTTACCTACAGAGAATTAGACCCAGATTCGTGACAGCAAAGAAATCTGTTTCTGCGCAGTAATCCAAATCTAGTACTTACTTTACTATCAAAGACTTTACTTGGCACAACAAAACACAAAACTAAGATAAGGAGAGGTTGCTACAGTAGTAAACAACTTCCAAGACACAAATATAAAACAAAGTACTGTAGCAAAATAACACATGGGTTATCTCCCAAGAAGTTCTTTCTTTTTAGCCATTAAGATGGGCTCAAGCAGCTTTAATGATGCACTCGCAAGAAATATTATTTGAAGCAAAAGAGAGCATCAAGAGGCAAATTCAAAACACATTTAAGTCTAACATGCTTCCTATGCATAGGAATCTTGTAAATAAACAAGTTCATGAAGAGCAAAGTAACAAGCATAGGAAGATAAAACAAGTGTAGCTTCAAAAAATTCAGCACATAGAGAGGCATTTTAGTAACATGAAAATTTCTACAACCATATTTTCCTCTCTCATAATAAATTTCAGTAGCAACATGAGCAAACTCAACAATATAACTATCACATAAAGCATTCTTATCATGAGTCTCATGCATAAAATTATTACTCTCCACATAAGCATAATCAATTTTATTAGTTGTAGTGGGAGCAAATTCAACAAAGTAGCTATCATTATTATTCTCATCAAGTGTAGGAGGCATAGTATAATCACAACAAAATTTACTCTCCATAGTAGGTGGCACCAAAAGACCACTATTATTATCATCACAAATAGGAGGCAAAGTATCATCAAAGAAAATTTTCTCCTCAATGCTTGGGGGACTAAAAAGATCATAAAAACCAGCTTCCCCAAGCTTAGAACTTTCTATATTATTGTCAACAATGGTGTTCAAAGCGTTCATACTAATATTACTACCAAGCATGCAAAGAAGATTTCATAGGTTTTTTAATTTTCGCATCAAACAATCCATGTTTTAAATCAGGAAATAGAATAAGAAGCTCACTCTTGTACATTATGCCAAACTAGTGTAAACAAGAAACAAAAAGATGCAATTGCAGGATCTAAAGGAAATAGCTTCGAGCACACACACGACGGCAACAGAAAAATACTTTACCTGGGACCGGAGTATGAGTGCCTTTTTACCTTTCCTCCCCGGCAACGGCGCCAGAAAAGTGCTTGATGTCTACGGGAGCTTCTATTCTTGTAGACAGTGTTGGGCCTCCAAGAGCAGAGGTTTGTAGAACAGCAGCAAGTTTCCCTTAAGTGGATCACCCAAGGTTTATCGAACTCGGGGAGGAAGAGGTCAAAGATATCCCTCTCATGCAACCCCGCAACCACAAAGCAAGAAGTCTCTTGTGTCCCCAACACACCTAATAGGTGCACTAGTTCGGCGAAGAGATAGTGAAATACAGGTGGTATGAATAAGTAGTAGCAACGGCACCGTAAAAGTGCTTTGCCCGGGACGAGTAAACAAGCGAGTAGTAACGCAGCAAGTAGTAACACAAGTAAAACAAGTAAACAAGCAGCGATAGCAGATATTTAGGAACAAGGCCTAGGGATTAGACTTTCACTAGTGGACACTCTCAACATTGATCACATAACGGAACGGATAAATGCATACTCTACACTCTTGTTGGATGATGAACACATTGCGTAGGATTACACGAACCCTCAATGCCGGAGTTAACAAGCTCCACAATAATGCTCATATTTTAGTAACCTTTAGTGTAAGATAGATCAAAAGACTAAACCAAGTACTAACATAGCATGCACACTCGTCACCTTCATGCATATGTAGGAGGAATAGATCACATCAATATTATCATAGCAATAGTTAACTTCGCAATCTACAAGAGATCATGATCATAGCATAAACCAAGTACTAACACGGTGCACACACTGTCACCTTTGCACACGTGCAGGAGGAATAAACTACTTTAATAACACATCACTAGAGTAGCACATAGATAAATTGTGATACAAAACATATTGCAATCTTAAAGAGATATAAATAAGCACCTCACTATGCCATTCAACAGTGAATAAGTATTCTCGTGAAATATAGCCTAAGAGACCCACACGGTGCACACACTCGTCACCTTTACACACGTGGGACAAGGAGTCTCCGGAGATCACATAAGTAAAACTCACTTGACTAGCATAATGACATCTAGATTACAAGCATCATCATATGAATCTCAATCATGTAAGGCAGCTCATGAGATTATTGTATTGAAGCACATAGGAGAGAGATGAACCACATAGCTACCGGTACAGCCCCGAGCCTCGATGGAGAACTACTCCCTCCTCATGGGAGCAGCAGCGGTGATGAAGATGGCGGTGGAGATGGCAGCGGTGTCGATGGAGAAGCCTTCCGGGGCACTTCCCCGCTCCGGCAGGGTGCCGGAACGAGACTCCTGTCCCCCGGATCTTGGCTTCGCGATGGCGGCGGCTCCGGAAGGTTTCGTGGTTTTCGTCGAACGCCCCGAGGTTTTTAGGTCGGGGGCTTTATATAGGCGGAGAGGCGGCGCAGGAGGGCTTCGGGGGGCCCACACCCTAGGGGGCGCCCCCCTTGGCCGCGCCGGGGTGTGGTGTGGTGGCCCTGCCCCCTTCTCTCGGCGGTTCTCGTGTGTTCTGGATGCTTCCGGGTAAAATAGGAACCGGGGCGTTGATTTCGTCCGATTCCGAGAATATTTCGTTACTAGGATTTCTGAAACCAAAAACAGCAGAAAACAGGAACTGGCACTTCGGCATCTTGTTAATAGGTTAGTTCCAGAAAATGCACGAATATGACATAAAGTGTGCATATAACATGTACATAACATCAATAATGTGGCATGGAACACAAGAAATTATCGATACGTTAGAGACGTATCATCCGGCTCGGGCCCAAAGCAGCCGGCGCCACCATCCCGGCTGGACGAAGTCCGGGCGAAGCTGAGCTCCCCGCTCACCGCAGGCGGCGATCTACCGCCATCGAGGCGGACCTGGAGGCGCACCGCCAGCTCCTCCTCGGGCAGGCCGAAGAGCTGGCCACTGCCAAGCGCCAGCTGGAAATCAGCCGGCGCGAGTACAACCGCGCTCACGGCTTCACGCCAGGCGGCGACAACCCCAGCCGAGCCGGCCAGATTCGCCGGCGAGGAGGCAGCCTAGCCGCCGAAATCGACCGCGATGGCGCGGAAGCGCCGGCTCCGTCCGTGGAGCTGCCTGTGTATAACACCCCCGACAAGAACATGCTCGCAGCCGAAGCCGCTGCAGAAGAGCTGAACCTCCTCGAAGGAGAAGAGCCGCGCCGCCAAACAAAGCGGGTAGCTGAGCTGTGCCACGCCGCAGCCGAACAGGCAAGGGACCCCAGGTACGCCATTGCTCCCAGAGCTCCTCACGCTCGTGGTGCCGCAGGCAACAGCAGGGACGCCCCCATTGTCACGGCCGAGTCCTCCTCGCCTGCACCAAGCCGCCGAGACTCCCGCGCCACCCCCGCAGGCTCTAGCCGGACGAGCCGGCTGGACAGCGGCAACAGCGGCCGCAGCCGGCCTCCACCAAGCCGGAACCAGGAGCAAGACTCCGAGCAGTCGGCGCACAGACGCCAATACCGGCCGGCTCCAGAAGCAAGCGGCGCTCGCCAGCCGGCACACTCCCGGCTGGGCCCGCGCATCGAGCCGGCTGACGCCCGAGACCGCCTCGACCGGCTGGTTGAATCCCGCATCGCGGAAGAGGAGGGGCCAGCCGGCCCAAAGTGCTTCGGGCCCCGCATCGCCAACGAGCCCATGATCGACGGCTTCCAACTCCCGCGCGACACCCCCAAGTGAGACGGCACTGCCAAGCCGGAGGACTGGCTGCTGGACTACTCCACCGCAGTCGGCATCGCCAGGGGCAACAAGCGCTGGGCGGTACGCTACTCCCCCCTGATGTTGGTCGGCTCCGCCCGCACCTGGCTCAACAACCTGCCAGCTGGCAGCATTAACGGTTGGCTGGACTTCGAAGAAGCCTTCATCAGCAACTTCACCGGCACCTACTGCCGGCCGGGTCGCCCCCAGCAACTGGAAATGTGCAAGCATGGCCCGGACGAGACGGATCGCGCGTACCTGACGCGCTGGTGCGAGATGCGCAACTCTTGCGAGGGTGTGCACGAGATCCAAGCCATCAGGTTCTTCATGGGAGGCTATCGGCCCAACACCATGATGTGGCACAAGCTGCGCCGCAGCGAACCCAAGACCATGGCGGCCCTGATGGCCATCGCGGACAAGTACGCGCTGGCTGATGAAGCCGGCAAAGCGCCGGCTGAAGCATCGCCGGCTCCGTCCAGATGGGACCACCACAAGCCGGCCGAGAACAAGCCGGCCGAGGGCGCCTCTCATGGCAGCCGGCGGGACAACTACCGCGGCAAGCGGCACAGTGACCAGCCGGACCGCCGGTACGGTTCCGCCCATGTGGCAGCCGTGTCGGACCATGCGGCGGCTGGCGGCAGCCGGCGCCAGAAGCAAGACCGGCCCTGGAAGCCGAAGTTCACCTTCGAGCAAATGCTCGACTCGCCGTGCAAGTACCACAGCGGCAAGAAACCGTCCAACCATACCACCCGCGACTGCCACTTCATGAAGCGGCTGACAAGCGGCGAACCGCTTCCACCTCCACCCCTGCCTCCTCCAGCCGGCAGGCCGGGTGGCCAAGCCGGCGCAGAGAACGCCAACCTCAAGCACCACGAGGCTAACCAAGTGCATCATGGCCGCTACCTGGCCAAGGATGCCACCTACATCATCTTCACCTCCGAGCCTGAGGACAAGACGAGCCAGCAGAGCCGTTCCCTCGAGGTCAACGCGGTCATACCGCCGGTCCCCAAGTACCTAAACTGGTCAGAGCAGGCCATCACATTCGATCGCCGCGACACACCGGCTGTCCTGCCGAAGCCGGGCAGCTACGCCATGGTCCTCGACCCCACCATCGGCACAACCCGGCGCAGCGTGCGCTTCTCGCGTGTCCTCATCGACGGGGGCAGCAGCATCAACATCCTCTACCGCGACACCGCCCGCAAGCTGGGCATCCAGGAGGCCGAGTTGCGCCCCACCCCCACCATCTTCCATGGCATCGTGCCAGGCCACTGCTGCCAGCCGATCGGCCGGATCACGCTGGAGGTGATGTTCGGGAAGCCGGATCACTTCCGCACCGAGAAGATCGAGTTCGAGGTGGTGGACCTCGTCAATCCCTACCACGCGCTCCTAGGCAGGCCGGCCCTGACCAAGTTCATGGCGGTGCCCCACTATGGGTACCTGAAGATGAAGCTGCCTGGCCCAAAAGGGGTCATCACCGTAGCCGGCGACTACCGCCGCTCCATGGATTGCGCCACGCAGAGCTCCAAGATGGCCCAGACGCTGGTCATCGCCACTGAGAAGCAGCTCATCCACGACGCTGTCGCCTTGGCCAAGGCCGCGCAGTCGGACATGCCGGCTGTAGGCAACCCGGCTGGGACGACTCACTTCCAGCCGGCCAACAACACCAAGAAGATCCTGCTCGACCCAGCGCAGCCGGACAAGTACGTCACCATCGGTGCCAGCTTGAGCAGCATATAGGAAAGCGAGCTCACCAGCTTCCTCCGTGAGAATCAGGACATCTTCGCATGGTCTCCAAGGGACATGCCGGGTGTGTCGAGGGAGTTGGCTGAGCACCACCTCCACGTCAGGCCAGAGGCCAAGCCGGTGAAGCAACCCCTCCGCCACTTCGCCGAAGAAAGAAGGAAGGCCATCGGTGAAGAAATCGCCCGGCTGCTCGCAGCCGGCTTCATCATGGAAGTACTACACCCGGACTGGTTGGCGAACCCGGTCCTAGTCCTGAAGAAGAATGGCTCCTGGCGCATGTGTATCGACTACACCAGCCTAAACAAGGTGTGCCCAAAGGATCCCTTCCCCCTGCCGCGCATAGATCAAGTCATAGACTCGACTGCCGGCTGTGAACTGTTGTCTTTCCTAGACGCCTATTCAGGCTACCACCAGATTCCTTTGAATCCGGATGATCAAATAAAGACTTCGTTCATCACCCCGTATGGGGCTTATTGCTATACGACTATGCCGTTCGGCTTGAAAAATGCAGGCGCCACCTACCAAAGGTGCATGCAAAAATGTTTGCAGGATCAAATCGGCAGAGATGTTCACGCATATGTGGACGATGTCGTTGTAAAAACCAAGGAGACGCATACCCTCCTTGACGATCTGAGAGAAACCTTCACCAATCTGCGAAGATTCCGGATGAAACTCAACCCGGCCAAGTGCACGTTCGGCGTGCCAGCCGGCCAACTCCTAGGCTACCTCGTCTCTCAGCGAGGGATTGAAGCCAACCCGGAGAAGATCAGTGCCCTCGAGAAGATGGAACTGCCGCAGTGCCTCAAGGACGTCCGGAAGTTCACCGGTTGCCCGGCCTCCTTGAGCCGCTTCGTCGATCGGCCGGGGAGAAGGCACCGCCCCCGTACCGATTCGCTGAAGAAATCGGACAAATTCGTCTGGTCACCACAGGCGGATGAAGCCTTCCGTGACTTAAAGCGCGTGCTCTCAACCGCGCCCATCCTCGCATCGCCGGCTTCAATGGAGCCGATGTTGTTATACATCGCTGCCACCAATCATGTGGTTAGCGTCGTCCTGGTGGTGGAGCGCAAAGAAGCCTGCAAGGAGCAGTCGGTTCAGCGCCCAGTCTACTACCTCAGCGAGGTGCTTTCCCAGTCGAAGCAAAACTACCCCCACTACCAGAAGGTCACCTACGGCGTGTACATGGCGGCCAAGAAGCTCAAGCACTACTTCCAGGAGCACCCCATCAAGGTGGTGGCCACGGCACCCTTGGCGGAAATCATTTGTAGCAAAGACGCCAATGGCCGGGTTGCCAAGTGGGCCCTGGAACTGGCGGCTCATACCATCCTCTACGAGCCACGCACGGCCATCAAGTTGCAGATCCTCGCGGACTTCTTCGTCGACTGGGCCGAGATGCAATACCTGCCGCCTGTGCCTGACTCCACACACTGGAAGCTGCACTTCGACGGCTCGAAGATGCAAAACGGCTTGGGAGCCGGCATCATCGTCACCTCTCCCAAGGGAGACCGGCCGGACTACGTCCTACAGATCCACTTCGCCGCATCCAACAATGTGGCGGAGTACGAGGCGCTCATTCATGGGCTGAAGCTGGCCAAGGAGATAGGCGTGCCTCGCATCCTTTGCTTCGGCGACTCCGACTTGGTTATACAGCAAGCATCCGGCGATTGGGACGCGAAGGACGCCAACATGGCCTCATACCGCTTCCACGTCCAGCAGCTGTTCGGCTTCTTCGATGGTTGTGGATTCCATCATGTGCCGCGAGCAAACAACGAGGCGGCCGACGCATTGTCCAAGATAGGCTCAACCCGGCAAGCAATTCCGCCGGGTGTTGCCTTGGCGCATCTGCGGAAGCCGTCCATCATACCGTCACCGGACTCGGATTCCATATTCGTGCCGGCTGACCCGGGGGCTCCTCAGCCGAACCCGGGGGCTTCGTCGCCCAAGTCGGGGGCTTCTCAGCTAAACCAGCCGGTTCCACAGCCGAACCCGGGGGCTTCTCAGTCCAACCCGGGGGCTTCTCAGCCGAACTCGGGGGCTTCTCAGCCGAACCCGCCGGCTTCACAGCCGAACCCGGCGACCATGCAGTCGAACCCGGAAGCTCCGAAGATGGAGGCTCTGATGGTCGGCGTATTTGAAATAAAATGCGTACCATCATGGGCACAAGAATTCCTCTCCTACCTCACCGATGGTGTGCTGCCCCATGACAGGGTTTAAGCTAGGCAGATTGAGAGAAGGGCCAAGGCCTATACCATCATCAACCACGAGCTGTACAAACGCAGCGTAAGTGGGGTGCTCCAGCGGTGCGTCGAGCCAGCTGAAGGGATTGAACTCCTACGGGAAATCCATCAGGGAGAGTGCGGCCACCACGCCTCCTCCAGAGCCATAGTGGGCAAAGCCTTCCGGCACGGTTTTTACTGGCCGACTGCGCTCAGAGACGCAGAAGAACTGGTGAAGAAGTGAAATGGCTGCCAGCGCTTGATACGTCCATTTTGCATCACTATTTTATATCATAATTTACTGTTATTCATTGATATATTTCATATTTAGAGATGATACTTATGTTATTTCACCTATTTTGCATGTTTCATGATTATTGGAGAATCGCTCACCGGAGTCAGGATTCTGCTGGAAAAAGCACCGTCAGAATGCAATATTTCAGAAGATCAACAATTGACGGCAATTACACTGAAGATCTTATTTTTCCAGAAGACGAAGCCAGCCAAAAGGAGGGACCGAGGAGGGCCACCATGGGCCCCCATAGGCCGGCACGGGCCCTGCCCTGGCCGCGCCGCCTGGTGGGGAGGGGGCCCACAGCCCCCTTCGGCCGCCTCTCTTTCGCGTACTTCCTCGCCCCGAAAACCTAAGCTCCAGGGGATAATCGCGAAGAGTCACAGCCGCCTCTGCGGGGGCGGAAAACACCAGAGAGAAAAGAGCTCTCCGGCAGGCTGAAATCTGCCGGGGAAATTCCCTCCCGGAGGGGGAAATCGACGCCATCGTCACCGTCATCGAGCTGGACATCATTGGGATCATCATCACCATCATCTCCATCATCATCACCGCCATCTCCACCGCTGCACCTCGTCACCGCTGTAACATCTAGGGTTGAATCTTGATTGTTTGGTAGGGGAAACTCTCCCGGTATTGATTACTCCTTGTTATTGATGCTATTGAGTGAAACCATTGAACCAAGGTTTATGTTCAGATTGTTATTCATCATCATATCACCTCTGATCATGTTCCATATGATGTCTCGTGAGTAGTTCGTTTAGTTCTTGAGTAGGTGAAGTCTAAATGTTAGTAGTGAATTATGTTGGGTAATATTCAATGGTTTGATATTTAAGTTGTGGTGTTATTCTTGTAGTGGTGTCATGTGAACGTCGACTACATGATACTTCACCTTTATGGGCCTAGGGGAATACATCTTGTATTCGTTTGCTAATTGCGGGGTTGCCGGAGTGACGAAACCTCGAACCCCGTTGGTATATCGATGCGGGAGGGATAGCAGGATCTCGGAGTTTAAGGCTGTGGTTAGATTTATCTTAATTACTTTCTTGTATTTGCGGATGCTTGCAAGGGGTATAATCACAAGTATGTATTAGTCCTAGGAAGGGCGGTGCATTAGCATAGGTTCACCCACACAACACTTATCAAAACAATGAAGATTAATTAGCTATATGAAGCGAAAGCACTATACTAAATTCTCGTGTGTCCTCAAGAACGTTTGGTCATTATAAGTAAACAAACCGGCTTGTCCTTTGTGCTAAAAAGGATTGGGCCACTTGCTGCAATTATTACTCTCGCATTTTACTTACTTGTACTTTATTCATCTGCTATATCAAAACCCCCTGAATACTTGTCTGTGAGCATTTACAGTGAATCCTTCATCGAAACTGCTTGTCAACACCTTCTGCTCCTCGTTGGGTTCGACACTCTTATTTATCGAAAGTACTCGCGATACACCCCCTATACTTGTGGGTCATCAAGACTATTTTCACGGCGCCGTTGCTGGGGAGTGAAGCGCGATTGGTAAGTGGAATTGGTAAGGGAAACCTTTACTGTACGTGCTGATTTTATTTCTGCCTGCTGCTATAATTCATTATGGAGAGGTCTTCTCTTGAATTCCTCTTTGGAAAATCTATTACTACTGCAAAGGTAGTGGATGAGGCGCCAGGTGAGAAAGAGGTTCCATACAAAATACCTATGAAAATTATTGAACGAGTTGTGGATACCGCTATGAAGGGGATGGAACTGTCCATCCTGGAGATCATTTACTGTTTTTACATGAATTATGCGGGTTATTCAAATGTGCAGGTATTGCTATGGATGAAGTTAGGAAGAAACTATTCTCTATATCGCTATCTGGTAAAGCAGCGCATTGGTATAAATTGTCTGAAGAATAGGGATTCTCTTGATTGGGAGGACATTGTGCCTTTATTTTATTCTAAATTCTATCCTCCAAGTGAAATTCACAAAGATCGGAACCGCATATATAATTTCTGGCCTCATGATGGAGAGAGTATTGCCCAAGCATGGGGGAGATTGAAGTCGTTAATGCTCAAATGCCCCATTCATGAGCTTCCTGGTAATATTATCATTGATAATTTCTATGCAAGACTTGTCTTTTCAAGATAAGACCTTGCTGGATACTTCTTGTTCCGGATCATTTACACGCAACAAAGAAGAGTTTTAAAGGGACCTTCTTGATCGGATCCGGGAGAATACCGAAGGATGGGAGAACGACAAAGATAGAGAGTCGGTATAAACTATGATTATAAATGCATTGAAGTTTTTATGGATACTGATAAATTTCGTATTATGAGTGCTACTTATGGTCTTGATTCTCAAGTCGTTGCAAATTTTTATAAAGCTTTTGCCTCTCACTTTGAATTGCCTAGGAAGAATTTTGATAAGTATCATGAACCTTATAAGATAAAACTGATTCATCTATAAATAAATGTGTTGTAATTGAACCTGTTGATCATATTCTTCCTGAAGCTTATATTGAAAAAACTCCTTTCCCTGCTAAAATGAAGGAGTATTCTGTTATAACTAGTGCAGTTAATAAAAGTGCAAAGAAACCTATAGAACCCGAAGAACAAATAAAGGTTGAACCTGCTATTGCAATAGTTAAAGATCTTGTGACTGAAAATGTAGAAGATGGTCATATTATTTTCTCGTGAAGATGCTTCTAATATTGTTTCGCATCCTAATAAGTCTAGGAAAGCCAGTGTTCCTATGCTCTCGTTAGAATTGGTGATCATTGTTATTATGGTTTATGCGACATTGGTGCAAGTATTAGTGCCATTCCTTATGAGCTTTATACAGAGATCATGCATGAAATTGGTTCTTGTGAACTTGAAGATATTGATGTGGTTATTCGGCTAGCTAATATAGAAACTCTCTCCTATTGGTATTGTTCGAGATGTGGAAGTTCTATGTGGTAAGATTAAATATCCTGCTGACTTTTTGGTACTTGGTTCTGCTGCTAGTAAGTCTTGTCCTATTATTTTTGGTAGACCTTTCCTAAATACTTGTGGAGCTGTTATAGATTGCAAGAAGGAAAAAATTGTGACTAAATTTGCTGGTGAATCTTATGAGTTTAATTTCTCTAAATTTGCCAAAACTCCTTATAAAGCTGATTTGCCTAATAATGATTTTAGAGTTGAACAATGAGCGTCTATTGCTCTTGCTCCTAATAATCCTTTGCAGCAACATTTGGAGGATAGTGAGAGTGAAGTCTTTAGGGAAGAAAGGAATGAGCTTGATGAAATTTTCCTTCGTCAACCTATTCTTAAACATGACTTGTTGGTTGAAGATTTAGGTACAACACCACCACCAAAGGAAGATCCTGTTTTTGATTTAAAACCGTTGCCTGATAATCTTAAGTATGCTCATATTGATGATAAGAAAATATATCATGTTATTATTAGTTCTAAGCTTTCATATTTTGAGGAAGAAAGGTTATTGGAAATATTGAAGAAACACCGAGGAGCTATTGGCTACACTCTCGATGACTTGAAGGGGATTTCTCCCTCTATTTGCCAACATGCTATCAACATGGAAGATGATGCAAAGCCTGTTGTTGAACATCAACGTCGTCTAATTCCTAAGATGAAGGATGTGGTAAGGAATGAGGTATTAAAACTTCTTGAAGCTGGTATTATATATCCTATTGCTGATAGTAGATGGGTTAGTCATGTGCATTGTGTTCCTAAGAAAGGAGGAATGACTCGTTATGCCTAATGATAATGATGAGCTCATCCCTCAAAGAGTAGTTGTAGGGTATAGAATGTGCATTGATTATCGAAAAGTTAATAAAGTTACTAAGAAAGATCATTACCCTTTACCCTTTATTGATCAAATGTTAGAAAGGTTGTCTAAAAATACTTATTTTTGCTTTCTTGATGGTTATCCTGGGTTTTCACAAATTGCTGTTAAAACTAAAGATCAAGAGAAGACCACTTTCACTTGTCCCTATGGAACTTATGCTTCTAGGTGTATGCCTTTTGGTTTATGTAATGCTCCTGCTACTTTTCAAAGATGCATGTCTGCTATTTTTCATGGCTTTTGTGAGAATATTGTAGAGGTATTCATGGATGATTTTTCTGTCTATGGAAATTCTTTTGATAATTGCTTGCGAAACCTTGATAAAGTTTTGCAGAGATGTGAAGAAACTAACCTTGTTCTTAATTGGGAGAAATGCCACTTTATGGTTAATGAAGGAATTGTATTGGGACATAAAATTTCCGAGAGAGGTATTGAAGTTGATAGAGCTAAAGTTGAAGCAATTGAGAAGATGCCCTATCCTAGGGATGTTAAAGGTATTCGTAGTGTTCTTGGTCATGCTGGGTTTTATAGGAGATTTATTAAAGACTTCTCCAAGATTTCAAAGCCTCTTACTAATCTTCTTCAAAAAGATGTACCTTTTGTTTTTGATGATGATTGTAAGGAAGCTTTTGAAACTCTAAAGAAAGCCTTGACAACTGCTCCTGTAGTTGAACCTCCTGATTGGAATTTACCTTTTGAAATTATGTGTGATGCTAGTAATTTTGCTGTAGGCGCTGTCCTTGGATAGCGAGTAGATAAAAAATTGAATGTTATTCATTATGCTAGCAAAACTCTTGATGCTGCTCAAAGAAATTATGCTACAACTGAAAAAGAATTATTAGCTGTAGTATTTGCTTGTGACAAGTCTAGATCTTATATCGTTGATTCAAAAGTTACAATTCATACTGATCATGCTGCAATTAGATACCTTATGCAAAAGAAAGATGCTAAGCCAAGGCTTATTAGATGGGTGCTTCTTTTGCAAGAATTTGATTTACATATTATAGATAGGAAAGGTGCTGATAATCCCGTTGTCGATAACTTATCTAGATTGGAAAATATTGCTTATGATCATGTTCCTGTTAATGATAGTTTTCCAAATGAACAATTGGCTGTAATAAAGGTGAGATCGCGAGATAGTCCTTGGTACGCTGATTATGCTAACTTTATTGTTCCCAAGTACTTGCCTCCAACCTTTTCAGCTCAGCAAAGGAGGAAATTCTTTTATGACTTGAGGCATTATTTTTGGGATGACCCACACTTATATAAAGAAGGAGTGGATGGTATTCTGCGAAGATGTGTTCCCGAATATGAACAACAAGAGATATTTAGTAAGTGTCATGGTAGTGTTTATGGAGGACATCACGCCGGAGATAGAACTACGCAAAAGGTTCTACAATCAGGTTTCTATTGGCCAACTCTCTTCAAAGATGCAAGAAATGCCTATGAATTATACTCTTGTTATTGAACCATTCGATTGTTGGGGATTTGACTTCATGGGTCCTTTCCCTTCTTCAGAAGGTAACACTCATATACTTGTTGCTATTGATTATGTTACTAAATGGGTGGAAGCCTGATACGTCTCAAACGTATCTATAATTTCTTATGTTCCATGCTACTTTTATGATGATACTCACATGTTTTATACACATTATATGTCATTATTATGCGTTTTCCGGAACTAACCTATTGACGAGATGCCGAAGGGCCAGTTGCTGTTTTCTGCTGTTTTTGATTTCAGAAATCCTAGTAAGGAAATATTCTCGGAATCGGACGAAATCAATGCCCAACATCTTAGAATTCCACGAAGCTTCCAGAACACCCGAGAGCCAGCAGAGGAGGGCCACAGGGCCACCAGATGACAGGGTGGCACGGCCAGGGCCTGGGCCGCGCCCCCCTATTGTGTCACCGCCTCGTCAGCCCTCCGACTCCGCCTCTTCGCCTATTTAAAGGTCCGTGACCTAAAACCTCGAGACGAAAAAGCCATGGTACGAGAAACCTTCCAGAGCCGCCGCCATCGCGAAGCCAAGATCTGGGGGACATGAGTCTCTGTTCCGGCACGCCGCCGGGACGGGGAAGTGCCCCCGGAAGGCTCCTCCATCGACATCACCGCCATCTTCATCAACGCTGCTTGTCTCCCATGAGGAGGGAGTAGTTCTCCCTCGAGGCTAAGGGCTGTACCGGTAGCTATGTGGTTAATCTCTCTCCTATGTACTTCAATACAATGATCTCATGAGCTTCCTTACATGATTGAGATTCATATGAGTTTTGTATCACAATTCATCTATGTGTTACTCTAGTGATGTTATTAAAGTTCTCTATTCCTCCTCCATGGTGTAACGGTGACAGTGTGTGCATCATGTAGTACTTGGCGTAGGTTATGATTGTAATCTCTTGTAGATTATGAAGTTAATTATTGCTATGATAGTATTGATGCGATCTATTCCTCCTTCATAGTGTGATGGTGACAGTGTGCATGCTATGTTAGTACTTGGTGTAATTGCAATGATCTATCATGCACTCTAAGGTTATTTAAATATGAACATCGAATGTTGTGGAGCTTGTTAACTCGGCATTGAGGTGCTCTTGGAGCCCTACGCAATTAGTGGTGTTCATCATCCAACAAAAGAGTGTAGAGTGGTTTTATTATGTGATCAATGTTGAGAGTGTCCACTAGTGAAAGTATGATCCCTAGGCCTTGTTTCCGAACATCGAATCTCCGTTTACTTACTGTTCTGTTGCATGTTTACTCGCTGCCATATTTTATTCAGATTGTTATTACCACTCATATACATCCATACTACTTGTATTTCACTATCTCTTCGCCGAACTAGTGCACCTATACATCTGACAAGTGTATTAGGTGTGTTGGGGACACAAGAGACTTCTTGTATCGTGATTGCAGGGTTGCTTGAGAGGGATATCTTTGACCTCTTCCTCCCCGAGTTCGATAAACCTTGGGTGATCCACTTAAGGGAAACTTGCTGCTGTTCTACAAACCTCTGCTCTTGGAGGCCCAACACTGTCTACAAGAATAGAAGCACCCGTAGACATCAAGCACTTTTCTGGCGCCGTTGCCGGGGAGGAAAGGTAAAAGGCACTCATACTCCGGTCCCAGGTAACTAAGTACTTTTCTGTTGCCATTGTGTGTGTGCTCGAAGCTATTTCCTTTAGATCCTGCAATTGCATCTTTTTGTTTTTTGTTAAACACTAGTAAGGCATAATGGAAAACATCTGTGAGCTTTTTGTACTATTTCCTGAGTCAAGACATGAATGGTTTAATGCGAAAATTAAAAAACCTATGGAACCTTATTTGCATGCTAGTAGTAATATTAGTATGAACGCTTTGAACACCATTGTTGATAATGATATAAAAAAATTCTAAGCTTGGGGATGTCGGTTTTGATGAGCATGATATTTTTAGTCCCCCAAGCATTGAGGAGAAAATTTTCTTTGATGATACTTTGCCTCCTATTTATGATGATTATAATGATAGTGGTCTTTTGGTGCCGCCTACTATGGAGAGTAAATTTTATTGTGATTATACTATGCCTCCTACACTTGATGAGAATAATAATGATAGTTACTTTGTTGAATTTGCTCCAGCAACAACTAATAAAACTGATTATGCTTATGTGGAGAGTAATAATTTTATGCATGAGACTCATGATAAGAATGTTTCATTTGATAGCTATATTGTTGAGTTTGTTCATGATGCTACTGGAAATCATTATGAGAGAGGAAAATATGGTTGTAGAAATTTTCATGTTACTAAAACACCTCTCTATATGCTAAAAAAATTGAAGTTACACTTGTTTTATCTTTCTATGCTTGTTGCATTATGCCTACATGACTCGTTTATTTACAAGATTCCTTTTCATAGGAAGTGGGTTAGGCTTAAATTTGTTTTCAATTTGCTTTTTGATGCTCTCTTTTGCTTCAACTACTATTTCTTGCGAGTGCATCATTAACATTGCTGAGCCCATCTTAATGGCTATAAAAAAAGCACTTCTTGGGAGATAACCCATGTGTTTATTTTACTACAGTACTTTTGTTTTATATTTGAGTCTTGGAAGTTGTTACTACTGTAGCAACCTCTCCTTATCTTTATTTTATTGCATTGTTGTGCCAAGTAAAGTCTTTGATACTAAAGTCAATACTAGATTTGGATTACTGCGCAGAAACAGATTTCTCGCTGTCACGAATTTGGGTATGATTCTCTGTAGGTAACTCAGAAAAATCTGCCAATTTACGTGAGTGATCCTCAGATATGTACGCAACTTTCATTCAATTTGAGCATTTTCATCTGAGCAAGTCTGGTGCCTCTTTAAAATTTGTCTTTACGAACTGTTCTGTTTTGACAGATTCTGCCTTTTATTTCGCATTGCCTGTTTTGCTATGTTGGATGGATTTCTTTGTTCCATTAACGTCCAGTAGCTTTGTGCAATGTCCAGAAGTGTTAAGAATGATTGTGTCACCTCTGGACATGTGAATTTTTGATTATGCACTAACCCTCTAATGAGTTTGTTTTGAGTTTGGTGTGGAGGAAGTTTTTCAAGGGTCAAGAGAGGAGGATGATACAATATGATCAAGAAGAGTGAAAAGTCTAAGCTTGGGGATGCCCCCGTGGTTCATCCCTGCATATTTCAAGAAGACTCAAGCATCTAAGCTTGGGGATGCCCAAGGCATCCCCTTCTTCATCGACAACTTATCAGGTCACCTCTAGTGAAACTATATTTTTATTCCGTCACATCTTATGTACTTTACTTGGAGCGTCTGTTTGTTTTTGTTTTTGTTTTTGTTTGAATAAAATATGATCCATCATGCTTGTGTGGGAGAGAGACACGCTCCGTTGTTGCATATGAACACATGTGTTCTTAGCTTTACTTTTAATGTTCATGGCGAAGGTTGAAACTGCTTCGTTCATTGTTATATGGTTGGAAACAGAAAATGCTGCATGTGGTAATTGGTATAATTTCTTGAATAATTTGATACTTGGCAATTTTTGTGCTCATATAGATCATGTTTAAGCTCTTGCATCATGTACCTTGTACCCATTAATGAATAACTACATAGAGCTTGTTAAAATTTGGTTTGCATGATTGATCTCTAGAGTCTAGATATTTTCTCGGTTGAGGTGTTTGAACAACAAGGAGACAATATAAAGTCTTATAATAGTTACAATATGTTCATATGTGAGCTTTGCTGCACCTTTTATACTTGAGTTTGCTTCAAACAACCTTGCTAGCCTAGCCTTGTATTGAGAGGAATTCTTCTCGTGCATCCAAATCCTTGAGCCAAAAACTATGCCATTTGTGTCCACCATACCTACCTAGTACATGGTATTTCTCCGCCATTCCAAAGTACATTACTTGAGTGCTACCTTTAAAATTCTATTCTTTGTCTTTGCAATATATAGCTCATGGGACAAATAGCTTAAAAACTATCGTGGTGAAGAATATGTACTTATGTGTCTTATTTCTTAATAAGTTGCTTGTTGAGCGGTAACCATGTTTTCTGGGGACGCCATCAACTCTTTTACCTTTGTTGAATATCATGTGAGTTGCTATGCATGTTCGTCTTGTCTGAAGTAAGAGCGATTTTCATGATCAAATGGTTTGAGTATGCATACTGTTAGAGAAGAACATTGGACCGCTAACTAAAGCCATGATTCATGGTGGAAGTTTCAGTGTGGACAATCAATCCTCAATCTCTTATGAGAATATTAACTGTTGTTGAATGCTTATGCATTAAAGAGGAGTCCATTATCTGTTGTCTATGTTGTCCCGGTATGGATGTCTAAGTTGAGAATAATCAAAAGCGAGAAATCCAATGCGAGCTTTCTCCTTAGACCTTTGTACAGGCGGCATAGAGTACCCCTTTGTGACACTTGGTTGAAACATATGCTATTCAATGATAATCCATGTTAATCCAAGCTAATTAGGACAAGGTGCGAGCACTATTGGTATACTATGCATGAGGCTTGCAACTTATAGGATATCTTATACATAACACTTATGATTTATTACTACCGTTGACAAAATTGTTTCTTGTTTTCAAAATAAAAGCTCTAGCACAAATATAGTAATCAATGCTTCCCTCTGCGAAGGGCCTATCTTTCACTTTATGTTGATTCAGTTTACCTACTTCTTTCTATCTTAGAAGCAAACACTTGTCTCAACTGTGTGCATTGATTCTTACATGTTTACTTATTGCACTTGTTATATTGCTTTATGTTGACAACTATCCATGAGATATACATGTTACAAGTTGAAAGCAATTGCTGAAACTTAATCTTCCTTTGTGTTGCTTCAAAGCTTTCTACTATGAATTTATTGCTTTATGAGTAACTCTTATGCAAGTCTTACTGATGCTTGTCTTGAAAGTGTTATTCATGAAAAGTCTTTGCTATATGATTCATTTGTTTACTCATTATCTTCATCATTGCTTCGAATCGCTGCATTCATATCATATGCTTTACAATAGTATGATCAAGATTATGATAGCATGTCACTTCAGAAATTATCTTTTTTATCGTTTACCTACTCGAGGGCGAGTAGGAACTAAGCTTGGGGATGCTTGATACGTCTCAAATGTATCTATAATTTCTTATGTTCCATGCTACTTTTATGATGATACTCACATGTTTTATACACATTATATGTCATTATTATGCGTTTTCCGGAACTAACCTATTGACGAGATGCCGAAGGGCCGATTCTTGTTTTCTGCTGTTTTTGGTTTCAGAAATCCTAGTAAGGAAATATTCTCGGAATCGGACGAAATCAATGCCCAGCATCTTAGAATTCCACGAAGCTTCCAGAACACCCGAGAGCCAGCAGAGGAGGGCCACAGGGCCACCAGATGACAGGGTGGCGCAGCTAGGGCCTGGGCCGCGCCCCCTATTGTGTCACCGCCTCGTCAGCCCTCCGACTCCGCCTCTTCGCCTATTTAAAGGTCCCTGACCTAAAACCTCGAGACGAAAAAGCCACGGTACGAGAAACCTTCCAGAGCCGCCGCCATCGCGAAGCCAAGATCTGGGGGACAGGATTCTCTGTTCCGGCACGCCGCCGGGACGGGGAAGTGCCCCCGGAAGGCTCCTCCATCGACATCACCACCATCTTCATCAACGCTGCTGTCTCCCATGAGGAGGGAGTAGTTCTCCCTCGAGGCTAAGGGCTGTACCGGTAGCTATGTGGTTAATCTCTCTCCTATGTACTTCAATACAATGATCTCATGAGCTGCCTTACATGATTGAGATTCATATGAGTTTTGTATCACAATTCATCTATGTGTTACTCTAGTGATGTTATTAAAGTACTCTATTCCTCCTCCATGGTGTAACGGTGACGAGTGTGTGCATCATGTAGTACTTGGCGTAGGTTATGATTGTAATCTCTTGTAGATTATGAAGTTAATTATTGCTATGATAGTATTGATGCGATCTATTCCTCCTTCATAGTGTGATGGTGACAGGTGTGCATGCTATGTTAGTACTTGGTGTAATTGCAATGATCTATCATGCACTCTAAGGTTATTTAAATATGAACATCGAATGTTGTGGAGCTTGTTAACTCCGGCATTGAGGTGCTCTTGTAGCCCTACGCAATTAGTGGTGTTCATCATCCAACAAAAGAGTGTAGAGTGGTTTTATTATGTGATCAATGTTGAGAGTGTCCACTAGTGAAAGTATGATCCCTAGGCCTTGTTTCCGAACATCGAATCTCCGTTTACTTACTGTTTAGTTGCATGTTTACTCGCTGCCATATTTTATTCAGATTGTTATTACCACTCATATACATCCATACTACTTGTATTTCACTATCTCTTCGCTGAACTAGTGCACCTATACATCTGACAAGTGTATTAGGTGTGTTGGGGACACAAGAGACTTCTTGTATCGTGATTGCGGGGTTGCTTGAGAGGGATATCTTTGACCTCTTCCTCCCTGAGTTCGATAAACCTTGGGTGATCCACTTAAGGGAAACTTGCTGCTGTTCTACAAACCTCTGCTCTTGGAGGCCCAACACTGTCTACAAAAATAGAAGCACCCGTAGACATCAAAGCCATAACCACAAAAAGTGCTGATGGTGAGACCTCTTTAAGAATGCTTTTAGATATTATTTTTCCTAGATTTGGAGTTCCTAGATATCTTATGACTGATGGAGGTTCTCATTTTATTCATGGTGGTTTTAGAAAAACTCTTGCTAAATATGGTATTAATCATAGAATTGCTTCCACTTATCATCCTCAAACTAGTGGGCAAGTAGAATTATCAAATAGAGAGATTAAATCTATCTTGCAAAAGACTGTTAATAAATCTAGAAAGAACTGGTCTAGTAAATTGAAGGAAGCACTATGGGCTTATAGAACTGCTTATAAAAATCCCATGGGTATGTCACCGTATAAAATGGTTTATGGGAAAGCTTGTCATTTACCTTTAGAACTAGAGCACAAAGCTTATTGGGCTGTAAGAGAACTAAATAAAGATCCTAAACTTGCCGGTAAGAAGAGATTGCTACAATTTAGTTCTCTAGATGAATGGAGAAGTGAAGCTTATGAAAATGCTAAACTATTTAAAGAGAAAGTTAAGAAATGGCATGATAGAATAATTATCAAAAGAGAATTTAATGTTGGAGATAAAGTCCTATTGTATCGGTCGCGTCTCAGATTTTTTGCAGGGAAATTACTCTCAAAATGGGAAGGACCATATGTCATTGTGGAGGTGTATCGTTCAGGAGCAATTAAAATTAGTTCTCTGCAAGGTAACGCCACGCAAGTGGTGAATGGACAAAGACTCAAGCATTATATCTCTGGTGATTCTTATAATGAAGATGTTGATGTTATTCGAGTGGTAACTCCGGAAGCTTTCATCAAAGGCCAAATTGACAGTTCTGCAGAGTTCGACCTTGAATAGGTAACAGTACTGGTAATAAAAAGTCCGCGTTTAACTTTCCGAATAATTTTTTTGCTATGTGGGAAATATGAAAAATTACGAGATCGAAACAGAGTGGAAGAGACGCACGAGGGCGTGCCCCCATAGGCCGGCGCGGGCCCCAGCCTGGCCGCGCCGCCCTATGAGGACAGCCCCTCGCTGTCCCTCTCCGACTCTGGTTCGACTTGGTACTTTCCTTCTGTCGTGAAAATTTCTGCTATATAATCCCCCGGACCCCTGGAGGTCCGTATATCGTTTTCTCGTCGCGTTTTGTTTCGAGCTGTTTTCTGCCAGGATCTGCGTTGGATCTAGAGCCAGCATGTCTTCGTCTGGAACTCCGAAGGACAACTTCTTTGAGGACGTCGTCAACCCGTACATGAACGAGCTGAAGATGCACCCCAAGGAATTGCTGCTCGTAGATGGAGAGTTGCAGATTGAAGATGTCCGGGGTCCTAAAGGAGAAGGAAGTTTGGAGGACAGGATGGAGAAATTAGAACAAGAGGTCTTCAACTACAAGAAGATGGCTGAGCGTGAAGTGGACATCTTCCACAAAATTGTGTCTGAACTTATTGATGGACACAAGAAGGAGACTGCAAAGCTGTGGGACGATATCTTCTCGCTTCACGACACTACCAACAAACTCCAAGCTCAACTCTATGATGTTCAGAATCAAAACTGTGAGTATGAAAACAGCTTTAAACACATAAGTTATGCTACTAGTTTCAAGATTCCGGAGACCAAGATGTCGTTTGTTGATGGAGAGCCTCTTCCTTGGAAGTCTGATGATGGGAAGAATTCACCACCGCCGAAGGAGTAATTCATCATTGGTATTGGCACCCCCTTGGTTTGTTCCAAGCTTGGGGGAGTGCCGCGGTATCGCATCATCACTATCTTTTACCTTTTTACTATCAAGTAGTGTCATATCATGAGTAGGGAAGTTATCATATAAGATGTGTTGCGGTATGGAAGTATCTCTCTTTAGTTGGTTACCTATGTATCCCTTGGTGTGAGTTATCGTTATGGAATATTAATGAGAAGTCTTATCATTTACATATTGCACATCTTATTTTAGTTTGCAATTTCTATTATATGATCGATCTTGTTGTTAGTATTGGTATCACTTTGGGAGCATTGAGTAAATCTATTTGGTTTTGGCAAACTTAGCATTGGTCAATAGCAACAACACTTTGAGTTTTAAGTAGAAAGAGGAAGTACGTGTAGATATGTTATTTCATTATCTTTTTTTCTTGTTAGCTCCTAGCTTAGTATTCTGAAGCTAAAATTGTTTGTGCTTACAAGGAAGATGCATGATTATTTCTATCACATGTATATTTGTTTGTTTCCCTCAACTCTTATGCTTCCTAATCAACCTTGCTAGCCAAAGACCTGTACTGAGAGGGAATGCTTCTCGTGCATCCAAAACCTTAACCCGAAACCTATGCCATCAGTGTCCACCATAACTACCTATCATGTGGTATTTTCTGCCATTCTAAGTAAATACTTCATGTGCTACCTTTAAACAATTCAAAAATTATTACCTCTTATTTGTGTCAATGATTTATAGCTCATGAGGAAGTATGTGGTGTTTTATCTTTCAATCTTGTTGGGAAACTTTCACTAATGGACTAGTGGCTTCATCCACTTATCCAATAATTTTGCAAAAAGAGCTGGCAACGGGGTTCCCAGCCCCAATTAATTAACTTTCATTAATAATTCTCTTCACATGTTTTGCCCTGATTCATCAGTAAGCAACTTAATTTTGCAATAGACACTCCTCCATGGTATGTGAAATGTTGGAAGGCACCCGAGGATTCGGTTAGCCATGGATTGTGAAAGCAAAGGTTGGGAGGATTGTCATCCTTAAATAAACTAAAGTACATGTGTAAACAAAAGAGAAGGGGGATGATCTATCTTGCTGGTAGAGATAACGTCCTTCATGGGAGCCGCTCTTTGGAAGTCTGTTTGGCAAGGGGGTTAGATTACCCACTACCATTCGTTGACAACAACAAACACCTCTCAAAACTTTACTTTTATGCTCTCTATATGATTTCAAAACTTAAAAAGCTCTAGTACATGATTTAATCCCTGCTTCCCTCTGCGAAGGGCCTATCTTTTACTTTATGTTGAGTCAGTAAACCTATTTCCCTCTATCTTAAGCAAGCAATTGAGTTGTTGTGATCAAACCATTTATACTGTGATCTACTTAATCATGTCTTTTATTCTTCCTTGTTTAGTACAAGTTTTATCCGAATGAATATAGCTTTGAAGGTTATCAATGATTATGAGGAGATTATTATGATTGAGTATGCAAGTTTTGCCATATAAGCTTTAATATAAGAGTGCCGCTCGATAAATAAGTATAATCTATTAAATGTTCTCTGACCAAGAACGAAGTTTGCCATCACCAATTATGATTTCTTATGCACCTTTATTTGTGATTACCTTCTACTTGTTTCAAGTTGAATTATATGAGGAAGTTGTTCAGTAGAATGTCTTGTGTGAATTAATATGATGCTTCTTGTCCGTATTTTATTTATCGACTCTTCACTCCAGAAACATGTGGCCTTGTTTACTGAGTTCAGTTTCGCTTGGGGACAAGCGAAGTCTAAGCTTGGGGGGAGTTGATACGTCCATTTTGCATCACTATTTTATATCATAATTTACTATTATTCATTGATATATTTCATATTTAGAGATGATACTTATGTTATTTCACCTATTTTGCATGTTTCATGATTATTGGAGAATCGCTCACCGGAGTCAGGATTCTGCCGGAAAAAGCACCGTCAGAATGCAATATTTCGGAAGATCAACAATTGACGGCAATTACACTGAAGATCTTATTTTTCCAGAAGACGAAGCCAGCCAAAAGGAGGGACCGAGGAGGGCCACCATGGGCCCCCCATAGGCCGGCGCGGGCCCTGCCCTGGCCGCGCCGCCTGGTGGGGAGGGGGCCCACAGCCCCCTTCGGCCGCCTCTCTTTCGCGTACTTCCTCGCCCCGAAAACCTAAGCTCCAGGGGATAATCGCGAAGAGTCACAGCCGCCTCTGCGGGGGCGGAAAACACCAGAGAGAAAAGAGCTCTCCGGCAGGCTGAAATCTGCCGGGGAAATTCCCTCCCGGAGGGGGAAATCGACGCCATCGTCACCGTCATCGAGCTGGACATCATTGGGATCATCATCACCATCATCTCCATCATCATCACCGCCATCTCCACCGCTGCACCTCGTCACCGCTGTAATATCTAGGGTTGAATCTCGATTGTTTTGTAGGGGAAACTCTCCCGGTATTGATTACTCCTTGTTATTGATGCTATTGAGTGAAACCATTGAACCAAGGTTTATGTTCAGATTGTTATTCATCATCATATCACCTCTGATCATGTTCCATATGATGTCTCGTGAGTAGTTCGTTTAGTTCTTGAGGACATGGGTGAAGTCTAAATGTTAGCAGTGAATTATGTTGGGTAATATTCAATGGTTTGATATTTAAGTTGTGGTGTTATTCTTCTAGTGGTGTCATGTGAACGTCGACTACATGATACTTCACCTTTATGGGCCTAGGGGAATACATCTTGTATTCGTTTGCTAATTGCGGGGTTGCCGGAGTGACGAAACCCGAACCCCCGTTGGTATATCGATGCAGGAGGGATAGCAGGATCTCGGAGTTTAAGGCTCGTGGTTAGATTTATCTTAATTACTTTCTTGTATTTGCGGATGCTTGCAAGGGGTATAATCACAAGTATGTATTAGTCCTAGGAAGGGCGGTGCATTAGCATAGGTTCACCCACACAACACTTATCAAAACAATGAAGATTAATCAGCTATATGAAGCGAAAGCACTATACTAAATTCCCGTGTGTCCTCAAGAACGTTTGGTCATTATAAGTAAACAAACCGGCTTGTCCTTTGTGCTAAAAAGGATTGGGCCACTTGCTGCAATTATTACTCTCGCATTTTACTTACTTGTACTTTATTCATCTCGCTATATCAAAACCCCTGAATACTTGTCTGTGAGCATTTACAGTGAATCCTTCATCGAAACTGCTTGTCAACACCTTCTGCTCCTCGTTGGGTTCGACACTCTTATTTATCGAAAGTACTGCGATACACCCCTTATACTTGTGGGTCATCAGCGCTTCGCCAAGAAAAGGCACTCGCCGGCTTCCGCCTTGAAAACCATCCCCATCACCTGGCCATTTGCCGTATGGGGCTTGGATATGGTGGGCCCTTTCAGAACTGCGCGAGGCGGCATGACACACCTCTTGGTAATGATTGATAAATTCACCAAGTGGATCGAAGCCAAGCCGATCAAGAAGATGGACGGCTCCACAGCCGTCACATTCCTCAAGGAAATAATCGTGAGATACAGCTACCCCCACAGCATCATCACCGACAATGGCAGTAACTTCGCCGAATGTACCTAGCGTCCGTGGCGCATTGATGTCTACGGGTGCTTCTATTCTTGTAGACAGTGTTGGGCCTCCAAGAGCAGAGGTTTGTAGAACAGCAGCAAGTTTCCCTTAAGTGGATCACCCAAGGTTTATCGAACTCAGGGAGGAAGAGGTCAAAGATATCCCTCTCAAGCAACCCTGCAATCACGATACAAGAAGTCTCTTGTGTCCCCAACACACCTAATACACTTGTCGGATGTATAGGTGCACTAGTTCGGCGAAGAGATAGTGAAATACAAGTAGTATGGATGTATATGAGTGGTAATAACAATCTGAATAAAATATGGCAGCGAGTAAACATGCAACGGAACGAGTAAATAAACGGAGTTTCGATGCTTAGAAACAAGGCCTAGGGATCATACTTTCACTAGTGGACACTCTCAACTTTGATCACATAATAAAACCACTCTACACTCTCTTGTTGGATGATGAACACCACTAATTGCGTAGGGCTACAAGAGCACCTCAATGCCGGAGTTAACAAGCTCCACAACGTTCGATGTTCATATTTAAATAACCTTAGAGTGCATGATAGATCATTGCAATTACACCAAGTACTAGCATAGCATGCACACTGTCACCATCACACTATGAAGGAGGAATAGATCACATCAATACTATCATAGCAATAATTAACTTCATAATCTGTTATCACCCGAATTTGACCGGATCAGAGGTGGGCCGCGATTAAAGATGGGCTTGAAGAATATACATGGAAGAAATACATGAATCGGCCTTATATGCAAAGTTTGGGGTAGTTTGCCCGTGTATCTGTAATATAGTAGGATACGTGTCAGTTAGATACAATTTGGCTCGTGCACGGTTGGGATTATTCCCACGTTAGAAAGTCTACGGACTATAAATATGTATCTAGGGTTACTGAAATAAACAACAATCACGTTCACCACAAACCAATCTAGGCGCATCGCCAACTCCCTTGTCTCGAGGGTTTCTTCCGGGTAAGCATCATGCTGCCTAGATCGCATCTTGCGATCTAGGCGTACACGTTTATTCGCTGTTCATGCGTTGCTCGTGCTGAAGCCTTGTTGATGGCGAGCAACGTAGTTATCATAGATGTGTTAGGGTTAGCATTGTTCATCATATCATATGCTTTCGTCCGTGCAACCCTTAGACGTCTAGCCGCCCTTACACCTATCTTAGGTGTAAGGGCGGCACCTCGCTTGATCATTATTTAGTAGATCCGATCCGTTATGATTGCTCCTTGTTCTTCAAGGATTAGTTTAATATCTGCATAGTTAGGCCTTACAAACGGGTTGAAGGATCCAGATGGCACGTAGGGTGTAGTTTGCTAGCCCTAGACAGGATATTCCGGGGATCAACTTCATGTTGGTTTTTAGGCCTTGTCTAGGGTCGGTTTATGATCACCGTGCGTGGCCGCCGAGCTCAATCACGCGTAGGATGTTCCGATTATGTGGTGAAAACCCTAAATCGTAGTAGGTCGTTTTAGCTTTATATTGATCAAGCAGGACCACCATGTGATCGTACACCTCGTACGAATCATGGGTGGATCGGCTCCTTGAGCCGATTCACAGGACAACCTGAGAGCCGATCGAGGCTCGTATTTAATGTTTACGTGTATGCCATGCAGGAAACTAAGCGAGGCAAATCCATCACCTTCCTGGCCAGGTATAGGTCAGGTGGCACGCCCTTGCACCAGCATCGGACGTGCGTGCCGAGTCTTTGCGGGCCGTCGCTCGAGGGACCAGGGCCAGCCGCAGTCCTGGGAGCCTCCCGGCTCTACTGTGTTGCCCGTCGCTGCTCGCCGGTGGGTTTCTGACCGCAACACATTCTGGCACGCCCAGTGGGACAGTCTTCGACATCAACCGCATCGCCATCTACATCTGAGATGGCGGAAGGCACTCCAGTCACGTACGAGGATCTCACTGAGGAGCTCAAGAAGAAGTATGACGAGGTCAAAGCGATCCTCGAAGCCGACCTCATCGGCTCTTTCCAGAGAACCCGCTCACACGGCATCAGGTGGAAAGGGTTCTCACCTAAAGGCGCGCTCGATGGAGTGGACCTGTCCGCCCCGTCGGAAGAACGCACCAGGTCTCTGCGTCAGGAGATTAATTTTATGGTAGCTCATTCGCTGCACCGCCATTCTGAGAGCCTGGTGAACACTTTGGAGCGTGTCGCTCTTCGGGTGATCCAGGAAATCATGAGGCATCAGTACTCTCCGTCAGGACCAGCTCTAGAGACTCACGAAGGAGAGATGCCACTCCAGTCCTGACCACCGCTGCCATTCGCGTTGGCAGCACCAGAAGTGCCGAGTTCACCGGCATACGTCGTCTACAAGATCGGTGGTGACCCTAGTGATTACCAGTTCTTGCATGAGGCGCCTAAGGAGATCCCTCACGGATACACGTGCACATACGTGCCGACCGCAATGAATCGGGCACTCACAAACCAGACCGCAACAGACAGGGACTTCGGAACGAGCAGGAGGAACTTCGGGAACAGATCTTGAGAAGCGGACGTGGCTAGCTAAGTATGCCACTCCGATAAACCTCCGGAGCCCAACTCCTGCAGTTGGCTCAGAGCTTGAGAAGCAAGCATGGCTGGCTAAGTATGCCACTCCGGCAAATCTTCGCAGTTCGACTCCTGCAGCCAGCACCGCGGATCAGATCGGTACAATCTTGAGAGACCCAGTTCGGCATGGTGCCGAAAAGGAGGGCAATCGGCTATTCCAAGCCGTACCCCAACGAGTAGGAGTTGATCCCGCTACCACCCAAATATCGGCTCCCTGAATTCTCCAAGTTTAGTGGATCAGATGGTTCCAGCTCCATCGAGCATGTGAGCCGATATTTGGCACAGCTGGGCACGATCTCAGCATCAGATGAGCTGCGTGTGAGGTTCTTCGCACAGTCCCTCACGGGATCGGCTTTCGGGTGGTACACATCGCTGCCACCAGACTCAATCCGGACTTGGAAGCAGTTGGAAGAGCAGTTCCACATGCAGTATCACTCGAGGCTTCCGAGGCTGGCATTGCCGATCTAGCACAAGTACGACGAAGCGCGGAGAAACAGGTGTCGAATACATCCAGCGCTTCAGGACCGTTAGGAACCGATGCTATTCGGCTCGTGTGACCGAAAAAGAAGCGGTCGAGTTGGCGGTGGTGGGTCTCGCATCACCGATCAAGGATGTGGCCTCCCAAGCGTACTACCCTTCACCGGCGCACATGGTGCGTAAGCCGTCATTATATGAACAGCGCCACCCGGATGTATACCAGGATAAATTCAAGCGTGCGGTGGTCCTGGTTGAGGCGGATGAAGATGAAGGCTCCGCGGGAGATCAAGAGGTAGCAAGGGCTGAATGGACTCGGGGGCAAGCCCCGTGTCCCGCAAGTGGGTTAAGCCACAAGGTCCTCGCAAGAGGGTTTGACTTCGACGTGACCAAGGCTGAGCAAATTTTTGACCTCTTACTTAAGGAGAAGCAGCTAAAGGTACCCGAAGGCCACAAGATCCCCACGGCGCAGGAGCTGAATGGAAAGCCATACTGCAAGTGGCATAACACGTTCACCCATGCCACCAACGACTGCAGGGTGTGGCGTCAGCAGATCCAAATGGCGATAGAACAAGGGCGCCTAATTTTCAGCCAGTACGCCATGAAAGTCGACACACACCCCTTCCCCGCCGTTAACATGGTGGAGTGCACTTACCCTGGGAAGTGCCAGCCAGGTTTTTCGTTCAACATCAACATGGTAGGACCTGGACACCACCCTGGTAAGGACAGAGACGAGGGCAGCTGCTCTCATAGCAAGGACACAGAGGAAGCCGTTCCACGCGATCGGCTCCGGCACGATGGCAAGCGCTACGTCACAGAGGGAGAAGTGAAGAATGTGAGATATCACCGACCCCTCTCTGATCACCTCCTCAACAAATACGTGAGTCAATACGACCAACGCCGACGGTACAACAACGATGACGAAAGAGATCGTCTGGCTAGGTACGCCAGGAGACATCGTCGGCATGATCGCGACGAGGAGAGATATGAGCGCCACGCCAAGGAAGAATCAAGAGAGCAAGACGACGTAGATAGGCACTGGGACTGTCCCTTCTTCAGACACTGCTGGGATTCAGGAATGAGTCGATTGCCTACAATCGGCAACTGCCCAGAATGTAGACAGAAGAAGAAGGATGCAGCTAACGTGTCCGTGTTCAAACGTCTAGGGCCTCTCCCACCTCGGAACAGGTACGCTGAGTCCTCTCGGGTGGAAGATCTCGAGGAATTAGAAGACGATGAAGAAGAACAAGATAAGTACCACCGGCCAAGGTGGTGCCCTGATGGACTCAGCCGTTCCCAAAAGCGTAGGGTTCAGCGACTACGTGGTTTGGAGGAAGCCGAAAGGTTATACCTGCACACGTTAAGGAAGGCGCGGCCGGATCTGGCCGCGAAAATTCAGCGAACTCGGACGAAGAAGGACGGCCACAAAAGAAAGAGTGGCGCCCGGACAAAAGAAAGCCGATGATGAGACATCGGCCGGCACAAACATGGTGTTCATCCTTCCGACGGATTTTAGTGCTCCAGGATTAGACGAAGCACCCGTGGCACAACTTGACCGCGGCCCACGGCCGCTTATCTTTGAGAAGCCACGAGAAAGAAGCTACGGACATCCGAAGGCCCCGTACTTGCGAGGTTATATCAATGGGCAGCCTCGTCAACAAGATGCCTGGTGGACACCGGAGCGGCAGTCAACATTATGCCATACTCCATGCTTCGTCGGTTGGGACGCTCTAGCTCGGACCTGATCAAAACCAATGTTACACTGAGCGATTTCAACGGCCAAGCATCTGACGCACAAGGTGTTCTGAACGTGGATCTGACCGTAGGAAGGAAAACCATCCCTACGACGTTCTTTATTGTCGATAGCAAGAGCACCTATGCTGTCCTGCTAGGGAGAGATTGGATCCACGCCAATCGTTGCATTCCATCCACGATGCACCAATGCTTAATACAGTGGGATGGAGATGAAGTAGAGGTCGTCCACGCAGATTACTCAGCTGAGATTTCAACGGCTGGCATGAACGTTTGGGAGACGACAGGCCAAGAGCCACTCTCAGGCATCAATTTGGACGATTGCGAGCGCATCGACGTGACGAAGGACGGGGTTAGGCTGGTCGTATCCACCGGCCTGACCGTATAGCAAGAACAAATCTATGGACTAACGTGGCGAGGCCGATCCTTGTGATCGGCCCCAAAGATCTACGGGCGAACATTGCAAAACCTTCTTTGAGCGATTCAATCAACATGGAGGCCGATTCCAGCAATCGGCCAAAATTATCCTCACCATACGTTCTGCCTGTGTTCAACGTCGATCTAACGGGCAACGGGTTTACGTCGGCTGATGAGCTGGAAGAAGTCAACATTGGTCTTAACGGAGCCGACGTTCAGATACAGTGCCTTGGCTAACTACAGAGCCGATATCCGCAGTTACCTGGCAGATTCGGCTCGGGGGCACCTAATCAGATGAACATGTGCGATACATGTGCAGTGAAATATTGGGGGCCGATAGAAAAATCGGCCAGTAAAAAAAAATTCTCACGATGTACAGCCGATGCACAGACATCGACTTTAGAGCTAAGAAACAAAGCCGATGCATAGCCATCGACTCTAGTACAAATTACACAGGATCTACCAGCTGCATGTTCAAGACGCGGGTTTCGACCAAGTCGGTCTTCAGTTCAGCTTCGAGGCCTTCTGCTTCCTTGAGGGAGTGAACAATGAGCTGATTTTGTTGCCCGAACCTTCTCTTTGAGAACCTCCAACCCTTTGCGCAAGGTCGCCAGTTCGGCAGTGCTGTCAGAGGTGTCAGTTTTGGCGTACAAGGCAGCCTTTGCTCATTAAGCCGTTGGTGTTTCGTCTGCAATATCGGCTTTCAATGGAAGAAAAGGTGATCGACTCTGGTGTATCTACTGTCGTCTTGGCCAAGTTAGCCGCCTTCTCAGCTACACTCATAGGAATTGCTGGGACCAGAGTGGCTGACCTTCTCTTGGAGGCCGATGGTGGCAAGTTTGGCTGGCTCTGCGTGGTGGTTTTCTCAGATTCACTCGAGCTCGGGTCCATTTGTCTGAACTGTATGTCCTCACCGCCGTTCTCGCCTTGACTGAGGCTCGGGGGGCAGCTGACCTGGTAGATACTCTGTTTTTAGAAGCCGATTGGGGTGTCATCGGCTGGCCCTGCATCATAACCTTCTTCAAAGGTGGTGAGTTCTTGCAGGAGAGAATCACTGGAGCTGGTGGGAGGAATTTAAAGGGGGATCCATCATCATTGACAGGCTTTGGGCCATCTTGTTGCTGCAAAGAAACAGAGCAGGTTTATAAAGCATCACTGGAAACTATCGCGAGGAGATTTGCGAGCGAGTGGCACCTGTTCTGCAGAAGTATCAGTTTCAGCGTCAAGTTGTTTCAGCAACGGTCCTAGGGCTCTCCTGAAGGCATGGGTTTTCCACATTATCCACCAGATTTCAAGGTCATCAGTCGAAGAGATGAAGGGTAGATTGTGAGGGACCGATGCGTTGCCATCGGCTCATTGAGCATTGGCTAAGTTGACAATCGGCAAAGTCAGTATGAGGGGAAATCGGCTAAATTAGCATAAAGGAAATCGGCAAAATCAAATTGGAGGAAATTCTTCATTGATAATGGGGTTCCTTACATAAAGAGCTGATTGCTCTCAAAAGAAAGTACCAGGGGATACATTGCCCCATCTACTACTACTGATCCTATGCTAAGGGTCCTATCTATGGGCCGTCGCTTCCCTCGTCGTCGCCGTCGTCGCCGCTGTCGGCGCTACTCCCGGCGGGCTCGTCATCGCTGCTGCCGCGGCCGCCGGCAGGGCCCTCGTTGTCCTCGTCTTCCTCGTCAGCGTCGTCGTCGCTGTCGAAGTCGCCGAGGTTCCCCGGCCAGGGGCAGAAGCGCTTGGCCGGCGGTTCATCGGAGGAGGTGTCGTCCTCCTCCTCCTCCTCCTCCTCCTCGGAGGAGGTGAAGTCGTCCCAGGAGAAGCGATCGTCATCGCTCTCCTCCTCCGTTTCCCCGTCGGCAAGGAAGCGGAGGTCACTTTCCCCGTCGGTCGAGGACTTGTCGTCCTCAGACCAGACGGAGAAGTCGTGATCGGACTCGTCCCCGTCTTCGATGGCGCGGCGGATGTTGGCCTCGTGGGCCTCCTCCGGGTCCCACTCCGGCGTCGGCTCGCGGGAGGGGGATGACTGGGTGGAAAGACCCGATGAGGCAGAGGAGGAAGAAGACATGGTGGGAGAGGAGGGCTTTTGGGGTGCTAATGCGAAGGGGATGAAGAAGCAAACTGTTTGGAGCGGTTAAATAAAAGGGGATATAGTGGTGATTCAATGCCACAACAGTTTCCGAGGAAGTGGTGCCCAAAGAAAAAAAAATTTGCCAGGTCACGCGGAGAAGTTGAGAAGGCAAGGCATCATGATGGATACTGCGACGATTCTGCTCTGCCACGACATGACCCGACGAAGAAAAAGCGAGTGATTTTGGAATTGTCATTTCCAAAACCAGGGGGCATGTGTTATCACCCGAATTTGACCGGATCAGAGGTGGGCCGCGATTAAAGATGGGCTTGAAGAATATACATGGAAGAAATACATGAATCGGCCTTATATGCAAAGTTTGGGCTAGTTTGCCCGTGTATCTGTAATATAGTAGGATACGTGTCAGTTAGATAGAATTTGGCTCGTGCACGGTTGGGATTATTCCCACGTTAGAAAGTCTACGGACTATAAATATGTATCTAGGGTTACTGAAATAAACAACAATCACGTTCACCACAAACCAATCTAGGCGCATCGCCAACTCCCTTGTCTCGAGGGTTTCTTCCGGGTAAGCATCTTGCGATCTAGGCAGTACACGTTTATTCGCTGTTCATGCGTTGCTCGTGCTGAAGCCTTGTTGATGGCGAGCAACGTAGTTATCATAGATGTGTTAGGGTTAGCATTGTTCATCATATCATATGCTTTCGTCCGTGCAACCCTTAGACGTCTAGCCGCCCTTACACCTATCTTAGGTGTAAGGGCGGCACCTCGCTTGATCATTATTTAGTAGATCCGATCCGTTATGATTGCTCCTTGTTCTTCAAGGATTAGTTTAATATCCGCATAGTTAGGCCTTACAAACGGGTTGAAGGATCCAGATGGCACGTAGGGTGTAGTTTGCTAGCCCTAGACAGGATGTTCCGGGATCAACTTCATGTTGGTTTTTAGGCCTTGTCTAGGGTCGGTTTATGATCACCGTGCGTGGCCGCCAGGCTCAATCACGCGTGGGATGTTCCGATTATGTGGTGAAAACCCTAAATCGTAGTAGGTCGTTTTAGCTTTATATTGATCAAGCAGGACCACCATGTGATCGTACACCTCGTACGAATCATGGGTGGATCGGCTCCTTGAGCCAATTCACAGGACAACCTGAGAGCCGATCGAGGCTCGTATTTAATGTTTACGTGTATGCCATGCAGGAAACTAAGCGAGGCAAATCCATCACCTTCCTGGCCGGGTATAGGTCAGGTGGCACGCCCTTGCACCAGCATCGGACGTGCGTGCCGAGTCTTTGCGGGCCATCGCTCGAGGGACCAGGGCCAGCCGCAGTCCTGGGAGCCTCCCGGCTCTACTGTGTTGCCCGTCGCTGCTCGCCGGTGGGTTTCATACCGCAACAAATCTAGAAGAGATTACAATCATAACCTACGCCAAGTACTACATGATGCACACACTGTCACCGTTACACCATGGAGGAGGAATAGACTACTTTAATAACATCACTAGAGTAACACATAGATGAATAGTGATACAAAACTCATATGAATCTCAATCATGTAAGGTAGCTCATGAGATCATTGTATTGAAGTACATAGGAGAGAGATTAACCACATAGCTACCGGTACAGCCCTTAGCCTCGATGGAGAACTACTCCCTCCTCATGGGAGACAGCAGCGGTGATGAAGATGGCGGTGGTGTCGATGGAGATGCCTTCCGGGGGCACTTCCCCGTCCCGGCGGCGTGCCGGAACAGAGACTCCTGTCCCCCAGATCTTGGCTTCGCGATGGCGGCAGCTCTGGAAGGTTTCTCGTACCGTGGTTTTTCCGTATCGAGGTTTTAGGTCGAGGACCTTTAAATAGGCGAAGAGGCGGAGTCGGAGGGCTGACGGGGGCTCCACACAGTAGGGGGGCGCGCCCCCCCTTGGGCCGCGCCGCCCTATCATCTGGTGGCGCTGTGGCCCCCCTCTGGTGGCTCTCGGGTGTTCTGGAAGCTTCGTGGAATTCTAAGATGCTGGGCTTTGATTTCGTCCGATTCCGAGAATAT
The DNA here is from genome assembly GCF_022539505.1 of Lolium rigidum. Classification (NCBI taxonomy): domain Eukaryota; kingdom Viridiplantae; phylum Streptophyta; class Magnoliopsida; order Poales; family Poaceae; genus Lolium; species Lolium rigidum. Next base: position 353,511,562 of record NC_061514.1, on the reverse strand, counting down.
TTCCTTATTAGGATTTCTGAAACCAAAAACAGCAGAAAACGGCAACTGGCCCTTCGGCATCTCGTCAATAGGTTAGTTCCGGAAAACGCATAATAATGACATATAATGTGTATAAAACATGTGAGTATCATCAATAAAGTAGCATGGAACATAAGAAATTATAGATACGTTTGAGACGTATCAAGCATCCCCAAGCTTAGTTCCTACTCGCCCTCGAGTAGGTAAACGATAACAAGGATAATTTCTTAAGTGACATGCTATCATAATCTTGATCAATACTATTGTAAAGCATATGAGATGAATGCAGCGATTCGAAGCAATGATGAAGATAATGAGTAAACAAATGAACCATATAGCAAAGACTTTTCATGAATAGTACTTTCAAGGCAAGCATCAATAAGACTTGCATAAGAGTTACTCATAAAGCAATAAATTCAAAGTAAAGGCATTGAAGCAACACAAAGGATGATTAAGTTTCAGCAATTGCTTTCAACTTGTAACATGTATATCTCATGGATAGTTGTCAACATAAAGCAATATAACAAGTGCAATAAGTAAACATGTAAGAATCAATGCACGAGTTGACACAAGTGTTTGCTTCTAAGATAGAAAGAAGTAGGTAAACCGACTCAACAATAAAGTAGAAGATAGGCCCTTCGCGAGAGGGAAGCAGGGATTACTATATTTGTGCTAGAGCTTTTCATTTTGAAAACAAGAAACAATTTTGTCAACGGTAGTAATAAAGCATATGTGTTATGTATAAGATATCCTATAAGTTGCAAGCCTCATGCATAGTATACCAATATTGCTCGCACCTTGTCCTAATTTGCTTGGATTAACACGGATTATCATTGCATAGCACATGTTTCAACCAAGTGTCACAAAGGGTACCTCTATGCCGCCTGTACAAAGGTCTAAGGAGAAAGCTCGCATTGGATTTCTCGCTTTTGATTATTCTCAACTTAGACATCCATACCGGCACAACATAGACAACAGATAATGGACTCCTCTTTAATGCATAAGCATTCGACAACAATTAAAATTCTCATAAGAGATTGAGGATTAGTTGTCCACACTGAAACTTCCACCATGAATCATGGCTTTAGTTAGCGGCCCAATGTTCTTCTCTAACAGTATGCATACTCAAACCATATGATCATGAAAATCTCCCTTACTTCAGACAAGACGAACATGCATAGCAACTCACATGATATTCAACAAAGGTAAAAGAGTTGATGGCGTCCCCAGAAACATGGTTACCGCTCAACAAGCAACTTATTAAGAAATAAGATACATAGCTACATATTCTTCACCACAATAGTTTTTAAGCTATTTTCCCCATGAGCTATATATTGCAAAGACAAAGGAATAGAATTTTAAAGGTAGCACTCAAGTAATTTACTTTGGAATGGCAGAGAAATACCATGTAGTAGGTAGGTATGGTGGACACAAATGGCATAGTTTTTGGCTCAAGGATTTGGATGCACGAGAAGAATTCCTCTCAATACAAGGCTAGGCTAGCAAGGTTGTTTGAAGCAAACTCAAGTATGAAACGGTGCAGCAAAGCTTACATATGAATATATTGCAAACATTATAAGACTTTACATCGTCTCCTTGTTGTTCAAACACCTTAACCGAGAAAATATCTAGACTCTAGAGACCAATCATGCAAACCAAATTTTAACAAGCTCTATGTAGTTCTTCATTAATAGGTGCAAAGTACATGATGCAAGAGCTTAAACATGATCTATATGAGCAAACAATTGCCAAGTATCAAATTATTCAAGACATTATACCAATTACCACATGCAGCATTTTCTGTTTCCAACCATATAACAATTAACGAAGCAGTTTCAACCTTCGCCATGAACATTAAAAGCTAAGAACACATGTGTTCATATGAAGCAGCGGAGCGTGTCTCTCTCCCACACAAGCATTTATTCAGAGAATGAAAATAACAAAACGAAAAATAAAAGCACACGAGACGCTCCAAGTAAAGTACATAAGATGTGACCGAATAAAAATATAGTTTCAAGAGAAGAAACCCGATAATTTGTCGATGAAGAAGGGGATGCCTTGGGCATCCCCAAGCTTAGATGCTTGAGTCTTCTTGAAATATGCAGGGATGAACCACGGGGGCATCCCCAAGCTTAGACTTTTCACTCTTCTTGATCATATTGTATCATCCTCCTCTCTTGACCCTTGAAAACTTCCTCCACACCAAACTCAAAACAAACTCATTAGAGGGTTAGTGCATAATCAAAAATTCACATGTTCAGAGGTGACACAATCATTCTTAACACTTCGGACATTGCCCAAAGCTACTTGGAAGTTAATGGAACAAAGAAATCCATCCAACACAGCAAAAGAGGCAATGCGAAATAAAAGGCAGAATCTGTCAAAACAGAACAGTCCGTAAAGACGAATTTTAAAGAGGCACCAGACTTGCTGAGATGAAAATGCTCAAATTTAATGAAAGTTTCGTACATATCTGAGGATCACGCACGTAAATTGGCAGATTTTTCTGAGTTACCTACAGAGAATCATACCCAAATTCGTGGCAGCAAGAAATCTGTTTCTGCGCAGTAATCCAAATCTAGTATTCACTTTACTATCAAAGACTTTACTTGGCACAACAATGCAATAAAATAAAGATAAGGAGAGGTTGCTACAGTAGTATCAACTTCCAAGACTCAAATATAAAACAAAATTGTTGTAGTAAAATAAACACATGGGTTATCTCCCAAGAAGTGCTTTCTTTATAGCCATTAAGATGGGCTCAGCAATTTTAATGATGATGCTCTCATAAGGATGAGAGTTGAAGCAAAGAGAGCATCAAGAAGCAAATTCAAAACAAATTTAAGTCTAACCCACTTCTTATGCATAGGAATCTTGTAAATAAACAAATTCATGAAGCATAATGCAACAAGCATAGAAAGATAAAACAAGTGTAACTTCAAAAATTTCTACAACCATATTTTCCTCTCTCATAATAATATCCAGTAGCATCATGAGCAAACTCAACAATATAACTATCACATAAAGCATTCTTATCATGAGTCTCATGCATAAAATAATTAATACTCCCAACATAAGCATAGTCATTCTTATTAATTGTAGTGGGAGCAAATTCAACAAAGTAGCTATCATTATTATTCTTATCAAGTGTAGGAGGCATAGTATAATCACAATAAAATTTACTCTCCATAGTAGGCGGCACCAAAAGACCACTATCATTATAATCATCATAAATAGGAGGTAAAGTATCATCAAAGAAAATTTTCTCCTCAATGCTTGGGGGACTAAAAATATCATGAAAACCAGCTTCCCCAAGCTTAGAACTTTCTATATCATTATCAACAATGGTGTTCAAAGCGTTCATACTAATATTACTACTAGCATGCAAATAAGGTTCCATAGGTTTTTTAATTTTCGCATCAAACAATCCATGTCTTAACTCAGGAAATAGAATAAGAAGCTCATTGTTGTCCATTATGCCTTACTAGTGTAAAACAAGAAACAAAAAGATGCAATTGCAGGATCTAAAGGAAATAGCTTCGAGCACACACACACAACGGCAACAGAAAAGTACTTAGTTACCTGGGACCGGAGTATGAGTGCCTTTTACCTTTCCTCCCCGGCAACGGCGCCAGAAAAGTGCTTGATGTCTACGGGTGCTTCTATTCTTGTAGACGGTGTTGGGCCTCCAAGAGCAGAGGTTTGTAGAACAGCAGCAAGTTTCCCTTAAGTGGATCACCCAAGGTTTATCGAACTCAGGGAGGAAGAGGTCAAAGATATCCCTCTCAAGCAACCCTGCAATCACGATACAAGTCCCTTGTGTCCCCAACACACCTAATACACTTGTCAGATGTATAGGTGCACTAGTTCGGCGAAGAGATAGTGAAATACAAGTAGTATGGATGTATATGAGTGGTAATAACAATCTGAATAAAATATGGCAGCGAGTAAACATGCAACGAACGGTAAATAAACGGAGTTTCGATGCTTAGAAACAAGGCCTAGGGATCATACTTTCACTAGTGGACACTCTCAACTTTGATCACATAATAAAACCACTCTACACTCTCTTGTTGGATGATGAACACCACTAATTGCGTAGGGCTACAAGAGCACCTCAATCCCGGAGTTAACAAGCTCCACAACATTCGATGTTCATATTTAAATAACCTTAGAGTGCATGATAGATCATTGCAATTACACCAAGTACTAGCATAGCATGCACACTGTCACCATCACACTATGAAGGAGGAATAGATCACATCAATACTATCATAGCAATAATTAACTTCATAATCTACAAGAGATTACAATCATAACCTACGCCAAGTACTACATGATGCACACACTCGTCACCGTTACACCATGGAGGAGGAATAGACTACTTTAATAACATCACTAGAGTAACACATAGATGAATAGTGATACAAAACTCATATGAATCTCAATCATGTAAGGCAGCTCATGAGATCATTGTATTGAAGTACATAGGAGAGAGATTAACCACATAGCTACCGGTACAGCCCTTAGCCTCGATGGAGAACTACTCCCTCCTCATGGGAGACAGCAGCGGTGATGAAGATGGCGGTGGTGTCGATGGAGATGCCTTCCGGGGGCACTTCCCCGTCCCGGCGGCGTGCCGGAACAGAGACTCCTATCCCCCAGATCTTGGCTTCGCGATGGCGGCGGCTCTGGAAGGTTTCTCGTACCGTGGTTTTTCCGTATCGAGGTTTTAGGTCGAGGACCTTTAAATAGGCGAAGAGGCGGAGTCGGAGGGCTCACGGGGGCTCCACACAGTAGGGGGGCGCGCCCCCCCTTGGGCCGCGCCACCCTATCATCTGGTGGCCCTGTGGCCCCCCTCTGGTGGCTCTCGGGTGTTCTGGAAGCTTCGTGGAATTCTAAGATGCTGGGCGTTGATTTCGTCCGATTCCGAGAATATTTCCTTACTAGGATTTCTGAAACCAAAAATAGCAGAAAACAACAACTGGCCCTTCGGCATCTCGTCAATAGGTTAGTTCCGGAAAACGCATAATAATGACATATAATGTGTATAAAACATGTGAGTATCATCAATAAAGTAGCATGGAACATAAGAAATTATAGATACGTTTGAGACGTATCACGCATCCGGAGTCCAATGGACAAGTGGAGAAGGCCAACGGCTTGATCCTAGCCGGCATCCGGCCCCGGCTGGTGGAGCCGCTCGAGCGAGCAGCCGGCTGCTGGATTGAAGAACTGCCCCATGTACTGTGGAGCCTGCGCACAACGCCGAACCGCTCAGTCGGCTACACTCCATTCTTCCTCGTATACGGGGCCGAAGCCGTCCCGCCGACTGACATCGAGCACGACGCGCCAAGGATCAAGCTTTACACAGAAGCTGAAGCCAAAGAAGCTCGTGAAGATGGAGTCGATCTGGTCGAAGAGGCACGACTGCTGGCCGTGTCCAGATCTAGCATATACCAGCAGAGCCTCCGACGCTATCACAACCGGAAGGTCCAACCCTTAGCATTCCGAGAAGGAGACCTAGTGCTCCGGCTGATCCAACGGACAGCCGGACAACATAAACTGTCATCCCCATGGGAGGGTCCCTTCATCGTGAGCAAGGCGGTAGGCAATGATTCCTACTATCTCATAGATGCCCAAGAGGCTAAGAAAAACAAGGCGAACAAAACTGACGAGGAGACTAAACGTCCATGGAATGTCAACTTGCTTCGCCCATTTTATACTTGAGAGCAGGAATGTATGTATCCCTTGTACTCCTTTTGTAAGCTATGAAAAAGCAAGCGCCAAGAGCGCCGATTTCAACAAGTTTCTCGCGTACTCTATTGCTTTCGCCGATTGGCTTGCACCCTCTCACGCGGCCGGCTCAGTACCGTGATCCGGTTTCCCGACAGCCGACTCCCGATCCAGCTACAGACCGCAACCCAACTGTCCGACTGGCAGGGGTAGAAGCTTAAGGAGCCGGCACGCGAAAAACGACCAAGAGAAAGAGTGAAGGAGAATTGACTCTTGTTCAAACTTTTCATGGAAGTGCCGGATTGTTGAACTCGGCTCGTTCGGCTGAAATACTATCGGTCTCAGCCAGCGGCACGTTCTTGATCCGGCGACGGACCGCAAGTCGGACGTACGATCGGCAAGAACAAAGCCAAAGAGTGGGACGGATGGGAAAAAGCGAGCGAGTTGGAAGAAAACAAGCCGGCGCACAAATGATTAACAAACACATTAAAGTGTGACTTAATAAAAGGATAATATTGTCTTACATATGCACCCGGCATCCCGTGGATTTAACAAATTTTCTTGGCAAAAGTGAAATACAGAATGGTAAACTAAGCACCGGCTGGAGGAGGACCACCCGGAGGAGCATTGGACGAGCCGGCCGCCGGGTCCGTTTCAGGCGCATGAGGCGCGTCTTCCATCTCTATCTCCTCGTCTGCGGACTCCTCATCCGAGTCCTCTGCAGGCGGATTCGGATCACGAATGAAGATGCCCTTGTCGACGAAGTCGGCGATGGCACAGGCACGGGCAAGCCGGGCGGTCTTACTCTCCGCGCTGAGCTTGTCCTCCACTCCGGCCCGCCGGCTCTCCAGCTGGTCGAGGCTGACCTTATCGTACCAAGACAGCACAAAAGACATCGCCATGTCGGCCCCGGCACGCGCGGCCGAGTCCTTCCAATCAAGGAAGCGGTTAGGCGCCGTCTCCAGCCACTTGATGAGATGGGAGAGCTCACCCGGCAGCGTCTCCGTCGGCCATAGCAGCCGGAACAACTCCTCCACCGCCTTCTTGAGCTCCCAGCCAAGCATGGTAATCGGCTCGACGCGGGCGGCCATGGACGCCAGATAGTCATCCATGGAGAAGTGCTCAGAGCTTTGCTCGCCGGTAGCCTGCCGCTTGGCATCCCGCACCCTGCCGACTGCAGCTAACGCCGCGTCCTGCGCCTCAGGGAAGGCCGCTGCAAAGATAAAAACATGTCAATTTTTTTTTGAAGATCCGGCTGATCACAGCCGGCAAATCCTTACCGACTGCAACCAGCCGCAAGCCGGGGAAAGGACAGAAAAACACAAAATTTCGAAGTCTAAAAAAGAAGACTGGCGGCAGCCGGCAAGAACCGCCTGCCCCCAGCCTGAAGATGGAGATTTCGAAGTCTAAAAAAGAAGACTGGCGGCAGCCGGCAAGAACCGCCTGCCCCCGACCGAAGATGGAGATTTCGAAGTCTAAAAAAGAAGACTGGCGGCAGCCGGCAAGAACCGCTTGCCCCCAGCCTGAAGATGGAGATTTCGAAGTCTAAAAAAGAAGACTGGCGGCAGCCGGCAAGAACCGCCTGCCCCCAGCCTGAAGATGGAGATTTCGAAGTCTAAAAAAGAAGACTGGCGGCAGCCGACAAGAACCGCCTGCCCCCAGCCTGAAGATGGAGATTTCGAAGTCTAAAAAAGAAGACTGGCGGCAGCCGGCAAGAACCGCCTGCCCCCAGCCTGAAGATGGAGATTTCGAAGTCTAAAAAAGAAGACTGGCGGCAGCCGGCAAGAACCGCCTGCCCCCAGCCTGAAGATGGAGATATCGAAAGTTGAAGTATTTTTGGCCGCCGGCTACCAGCCTAAGTCGGTAGCCGACAGCCGAAAGCCGGCAAATGGAAAGGAAGAAAAAGTAAGACTCACCCGCCAAGCTGCGGTCGAGCGCGCTAATCTCCTCCACCCACCGCTTGGCGGTGGCCGACAGCTCGTTGGACTTGGAGGTCACCTCGTTGCGGAGCGCCAGGCGCTGTTTCTCCACCTCCTCGAGCCGCCTGCTGAGGTCCTCCACCTCCTCTCGCCTAGCCTGCTTCGCAGCTTCAAGCTCGGTGATGTGGTTGGCCTCAAGCCGGCGCAGCTGCGCCAGCTCCCCCGCAGTCTCCTGCGCCTTTGTTTTCAGCAAGCCGGTGAGATTGACAACCTCACTGTTAAGTTGGGGAAAAGTATTTTGATTGTGTTGTGCAGGTTCCACGTTGGCGCCGGAATCCCTGGTGTTGCGCCGCACTACACTCCTTCACCAACAACCTTCACGTGGCCTTCATCTCCTACTGGTTCGATAACCTTGGTTTCTTACTGAGGGAAAACTCGCTGCTGTACTCATCATACCTTCCTCTTGGGGTTCCCAACGGACATGTGCTTTACCGTCACAAGCACTGGTTGTTGAGAACGTCCCGTAGGTCTATGCTCCCCGTATTCTCTCTGTTAAGTTCTGCAGATAGAGTGCTCATACAGGATGTATAGGGCTTATGCTTGACCCCCACATTTTGAAGAAACATAGGTTTCTTAGTTTTCTTAGCAAGGACCTCGGATATAACTTAGGCCTCAGTCTTCCTTTCTCCATCTTCATTAGGTACAGAGAGCTATGTATGCATCTCCGCCTTGATTTGCAATGAGTATGCATGACTGTCAGATGCAGCAAAAAATAAGCAAACATACTTTCCATGCTGACTTACAAGTGCATCTTCTACTGGAGGGGATAATCCCTTCACCTTGCTGCAGTGTGTCTCCCTGGACAGATCCAGAAGAGTTGGTTCTTTATCATAGTATTCAGGTCCCTGGAAAGAAACACATACATGCAGCCAACTTATATGTTCGATGGGTCTCTGTGAAGAAAGACTTTACATGATTGACATCTGATTTCTGCAGAGCAGTTTGATGCAGAACATATAACTAATTAGACAGCCCATGTTGTGCAGAAAGGATCATCTACTACCGAAACAGGAATTTAGCATTCAAACAACTACTACCAAAATAGTAATTTAGCTTAATGTGCATGCAACTTTCGATCACGGAATTAATTCATTCCCCAATATGTAAGAGCCGGTAGCATGAATTTTGATACAAGGCATTGGATACACTAAGGTGATATTGTGAGATACAAACGAATGTACAAAAACAGAAACATGCAGCACATGGATCGAGCATAGAATAAACTGAATAACTCCAGACAACAAACACCCATTGCACTATTCTGTTGAGCTAGGGACAGGTCTTGACTTACCAGATTTTCCAAGTGTGATAAGTAGCTGCGTGACCCAGTTGTTTGCTGTTTGATACCCAAAACCACTTCTCTTCATGCTTGACTTCATAAGACAGAGTTTAGGGGTTAGGGGGTAGATACATGATTTGTATAGTTTGAATATGTCTAGCTAGATCTTGTTTCTCAACTTTAATGCTAACTATATGACATAAGAAGACTATGTGCTTTGGTTTTTCCTTTTTCTGTTTTTTTTATTTTATGCCCATTTGAATCTTGGTCAAATCCTAGGTTTGACCAGGATTTAAACAAGTTTAAAACATGAAAATGGAAAGGTAAGCCTGGATCCTTCTTAGTCACTCTAAAATGAAGCTTTTGGGATGTTCTTGAAATTTCCATGTTTGAAACCCAAAACGACTTCTCTTCATGCTAGACTTCATAAGATCGACCGAGTTTAGGGTTAGGGGGTAGATACATTATTTGTCTCGTTTGAATATGTCCAAACCTTGTTTATCAACTTGAATGCTTACTATATGACATAAGAAGACTATATGCTTTTGTTTTTCATTTTTCTGAGTTTTTTTGAATTTTATGCACATTTGAATCTCTTGGTCAAACCCTAGGTTTGACCAGGATTTAAACAAGTTTAAAACATGAAAATGTAAAGGTAAGCCTGGATCCTTCTTAGTCACTCTAAAATGAAGCTTTTGGGATGTTCTTGAAATTTCCATGTTTGAAACCCAAAGCGACTTCTCTTCATGCTAGACTTCATAAGATCGACCTAGTTTAGGGTTAGGGGTAGATACATTATTTGTCTGGTTTGAATATGTCCAAACCTTGTTTATCAACTTGAATGCTTACTATATGACATAAGAAGACTATATGCTTTTGTTTTTCATTTTTCTGAGTTTTTTTTGAATTTTGTGCCCATTTGAATCTCTTGGTCAAATCCTAGGTTTGACAAAGATTTAAAGAAGTTTAAAATATGAAAATGAAAAGGTAAGCATGGATCCTTCTTAGTCACTCTAAAATGAAGCTTTTGGGAGGTTTTTGAAATTTCCATGTTTGAAACCCAAAACCACTTCTCTTCATGCTTGACTTCATAAGACAGAGTTTAGGGTTAAGGGTAGATACATGATTTGTCTGGTTTGAATATGTCTTGACCTTGTTTATCAACTTTAATGCTTACTATATGACATAAGAAGACTATGTGCTTTGGTTTTTCATTTTTCTGTTTTTATTTATTTTCTGCCCATTTGAATCTTGGTGTTTAACACGTGAAAATGAATAAGTAAGCCTGGATCCTCTTAGTCACTCAAAATGTACCAATTGATAGATGTGTTAACTTTGGTTCATGGAAAAAATAATGTCATGTAAATGAGTTCACTTGGATTTCCTACCCTTGAATCCATAGGAAACTTTGTTCTAATGCACTATAATAATCAACCGAGTTTTTACACCAACAGGTGTGTCACTTACTTGTGGTGCCCATGCGTGAGGTCCCACACTTCAGTGAGCACAAGTCACGTGCAATAGGTACACAAACTCCCAGCCATCTTCTTCGTCAAGAGAAGACGCATCAGGATGCGTATTGGAAGTCTCTGGGTCCTTCAGGATCCTTCGGTTGTCCCTCTCACAAAAAAACAAATCTCTCTCATTCTCGGCCTCGCTCGACTCGCTCGCACCTCCTTCTCACTGACAAAACCTGCACAACAGTCAACATCATAACCCGAAAAAGGGGAGACACCATAATTCTCTCCCTTCTTTTCTCCTTTCGAGTGATCCCTCTTCCTCCGTGTTTCACTCGACGGGCAAACAGACATGTGCTGCATAGTAATAATAAAAAGGTAGAAAAATCGACCTACGAATCTATAATTAAATAGGTTAAACTAGGGTTTTGCCTAGTACTACAGATTATGGTTCAAAAAAATCCAACTACGGGGTTCGAACAACCCCATTTCTAATCCAAGAATTTTTTCGACCTCATCCAATTGCCTCAAACTATAGGGTTAGCATCTAGTGCAGTATGTGTGAACATGTATGCACTATGTGTGCTATAACTTGTATGTCTTTCAAATTTGAACCAAATTTGAATAAGTTTGAAATATTTGAAATGGGGCTTTTGGCTTAAACGTTTGAAACCCAAAATGACTTCTCTTCATGCTAGACTTCATAAGACCGAGTTTAGGGTTAGGGGGTAGATACATGATTTGTCTGGTTTGAATATGTCTAAACCTTGTTTATCAACTTTAATGCTTACTATATGACATAAGAATACTATGTGCTTTTGTTTTTCATTTTTCTGTTTTTTTTTTAAATTTTATGCCCATTTAATCTTGGTCAAATCCTAGGTTTGACAATGGCTCCATCATCAACGGGCATGATCTCCATCATCGTCGGCGTAGCGTCAAGGTCAATGGCGCCGTCTTCATGATTGTTCTCCCATGTAGCAAGTATTACAACTTCTTTGAAATACTACTCAACATGAAATTTAAAGACAACCATAAGGCTCCTGCCGGTTGCCACAATACAATAATGATCATCTCATACATATTCATCATCACATTATGGCCATATCACATCACCAAACCTTGCAAAAACAAGTTAGACGTCTCTAATTTGGTTTGCATATTTTACGTGGTTTAGGGTTTTCGAGTAAGATCCAATCTACCTACGAACATGAACCACAACGGTGATACTAGTTGATGTAGCTCCGCCTATCGTCGACACTACACCATGGCCAAGGAGTCCCCCAAGTGGACCAACAAGTGCAACCCCGCCTATCGTCGACGCTACACCATGGCCAAGGAGTCCCCCAAGTGGACCAACAACACAAACCTCCGCCATATATGTCAAGGTGAACTCCTTCCTCTCTATGGTCGACCTCAACACCAACTTGAATGGTATGCTACCTCATGCCTATCATCATGGTGTCTATAGGTGCCGACATCGACAAGGACCAAGAGAGAAGGAACTCCCATGGTGCAAGGAAGAGAGAAGAAAAAGAAGGAAAGAAGAGAAGAAGGAAGAGGAAGAAGAAGCGGGAGGAAGAGGCCCAGCCGGTCCAGAGGCCGGCCAACCGGGCCCCAGGCCGGCCAGGCCGGTCCCAGGGCCGGTCAGACCGGGCCCCAGACCGGATCCACCCCGGCGACAACCAGGCGTCGTACCGATGCCAACCAGATGGACTTTTGCGACCTTCCCGGTTGCCGCCCGGTCCCTGGCCCGGTTTGGACCGGATCGTCCGGTCCCATGCCCGATTGGACCGGCCCCTGGAGCAGATTTCACGGGTTCGACTCGAACGGAACTGCCCGAGTCGGTCCACCGCATACCTATTCGACCCAAGTCGCCTTGTACCTCTATATAAGCACCTAGGTCGTCCCCTTTACTCCTTAGACAAGATTTAGGCTTAGACATGGATTTGAGCTTTGTCTCCCTAGGGTTTCATCCCCTTTGTATCAAGACAACCCTTGTTGGATGATTGGATTTGTTGTGTGAGATTCTAGTGCTACCCACTCTCTCTCTCACTCCTAGATTCATCTCCCTCACCAATCTCTCCGCTCGGAATTCTACCTCGCGTCTCTTCCGGGTTGATTCTATTGGCGTGGTCCATCGAGCCACGAGGGTAAGTATCGGTTGTATCGGGTGGGCGTGCGTGCGTGAGTTCCTCGTGTTCTTCGTGTTCTTCGCTCTCTCCCTCTCTTTCCCCTTTGGATTTCGGGTCAGCCGCGAGATCGGGCCACACACGGGGTCTTAGACCACATCATATGGTATCAGCAGCCTTTGGTTTCCGCGGATTTGACCCCCCACCCACCCAATTTCATCTCTGAAAAATTTCCCAAAAAAATCCCCAAAAATAGCCCTAAATTGCCTTTTGACGGATCTGCGATTTCGTTGCGTTTTGAGTGGTTTTGGTCCATGGATTCGATGTTATTGTGCTTGATCTACTATTTCCCCAACTTTTAGCCCCCAATTCCATCGTTTCCCTTCGATTTGGGTCGATTTGGTTGGTTTTTGCTCAAGAACAGAAGAGAGAAACGACCGGCCGGTTGAGAAAACCGGTTGACCGGGCGACAGACCGGCCAGGCCGGCCCAGGATCCGGCCAACCGGCCGCCAGACCGGGGCAGCTGGCCCCAGACCGGGCGCCACATCGCCACCTCCACCGCCGACCACCACCACCCATCTCCACCGCCGGCAAGCACCGCCACCCTCCCAAACCACCGGTACACACCACCGCGGCCCCACAACCACCGCCGCAACCGCAAGAGCATCGACACCACCCACCACCGGCATACCACCGCCACCACCGCCAAGCTACTTTGACCCTTTTCTTCCGCTAACTTGTGTTTGCTTGTTCCGGTTTGAGTGCCTTGTTTGTGAAACTAACCTGCAGCTCCGAAGCAAGCGACGACATCCGAGGCACCCCGAACTTGCAACCGTACTCTTGACACCACCGCCATCATCGCAAGTTGTGTGTTCCGACACCGCCTAACATTTTCATCTAGGTATAACTTGCATTCCCCTTGTAACCCCTCTTCTTTTGCGATCTATCCTATCGAGCATGGCTTATCAAGTGTTGCGAGACATTGCACGTGGCCCCGATTGTGAGGTGTGTGTGTAGTGTGGAGTAAAGCTTCTAAGCAAACACTCGTGTGGCAAGATAGCAAAAGCGAGCTAACGCTAACATAGTGCGAGAAAAATCCGCAAAAACACAAAAATTGTGCAAGTAGCACCATACATACAAAAGAGTACAAGTGCCACCATAGATACAAAAGAGTGCAAGTGCCACCGTATACAAAAGAGACACACGCTTTTAAGCAAAAGAGAGAAAAGAGAAGAGAGGTCGCGTGTGAATCTTGTTGTCTCTCCATTTGCAACCAAAGCTTTGCCTCTCCTTGTGTTAGTGTGACACCGAGCACCCTTACATACACTTTTCCGCTCACTTTTTGGTTGCACTAACCCCGCTTATCCCGTGTGTGTGTTCCACAACTTTTCCGTGTTTATAGTGATCATCGCTTTGACATTTGATATTTTTGGATTTCACCCACTCTTGACAATACACTTGATTTCAGATTTCGTCTTTTGGCTTTCCACCATACTCACCTAACACCATATTTGCTAGCTTTTGCGTGTGCTTTTGCGTGAGTACCCGATACAATGGTTCTAACTATCGGTTTGTTGGATCACCCCAATCTTGTCATACCACGGTAAGGTTGCGAGGTAGTGTTCTTCCACTAACATACACCATATAGATCTTGTCGTGCTAACATGTATAGCGACGAAGAAGATACGGAGGAGTACACGGAGCACTTCGAGGCGGATACCTCTTCAAGCACCGCGGATGTGGAGGAACATGTGGAGCTCTACTCCGACTATGGCTCCCCAAGCATCACCGACATCTCCGACATCGAGGAGCTCGACAACAACCATGGCTCCCCAAGCATCATCGACATGGACCACATGGTAGAGCAACACCACGAGTACGACATCGACGACATGGTGGAGCAACGCCACGCCTTCGACATCGACGACATGGTGGAGCAACACCACGCCTACGACGTCGACACCATGGCAGAGCCTCACCTCGACCCCACCATGAGCAACGCCGGTGCCTCCACGTACCCCTACTTGGCCAATGGAGCTACATATGACGATAGAGGACCTCCACGATGGCACCATCATATGGATCATCAAGAGCGTCCCCATCATGATCGTCATCGACACTCGTCTCCGAGCTCCACAAGGCGTCACCATGAGAGAGCTTATGCACAAGATCGTCGACCTCAAGTACATCATATGGAGCATCAAGAGCGTCCCCAACATGATCGTCATCGAGACTCTTCTCCGAGCTCCACAAGGCGCCACAAGCAACATGCCAAGTCTCATAATCCATCATCTAGGCATGGCAAGGACCGTCATCGACTCACACCATCTCATGATAGTCGTCGACCACTACCACCTCATGGTCTCCATCGACATACGTCACCACATGATCTTCGCCGCCTCAAGCCCCCTCATGATCGACATCGACCAATATCCCCCAAGGATCATCGACGACACTCATCAAGACATGGTGATGAAGCACGAAGACGAGAGCCTCGACATGAAGGCGACAAACACCATCATAGGGTTTCTACCACTCCAAGGGTGGAGAGGGCACATCAAGAGGACCTTCCTCATACGGCGACTTCCACCTCTTGTGCCACCACCACAATGGCCCCTAGCTCGTCATATGCCTATGGACTCCGATGCTACAAGTGCAAGCAACAAGGCCACCCTCCACGGGAATGTCCCAATCTCCTATGTGAGGTATGCAAGTCCAAGGGTCACATGGCATGGCAATGCACATCGACGAGCACCGACACGCTCCACTTCGACGAGCTACAAGCCCAAGCCACCAAGAAGCCTACGGCGCATACACTTCAAGATGAAGATCACCAAGGTGAACTCAAGGGTGAAGTGGATCCGAGCCTAGCTCTCCACGACACTACGGCGCCACCGATGGAGGACGACTTGGGAGGCGATGGAGTTGAGATGGTTGAGCATGGGAATTTCCCTTCAACCAAGGAGGCGCATGGAGATGAGAAAGTCGAGCCTACTCCGATATGCTTGATTGATGAGTTGGTACCAATCCCATGTGAGCATGAGAGCCACTTAGCCCACTTGAGTGAGAGTGATGGTGAGTTGAGTGCCTCCCACCCCATATGTGAGTTTGAGTGCTTCCATTTGGAGGACATGAGTGATACACCAAGTGAGTTGAGAGAGGTAGTTGATAGGTCCATGGAGGCCATCACATTTGCAAACACATTAACCTCTACCTCTTTGGTGTCTTCTTATGTTGCAATAGGTTCCACAGAGGACGAGTTCCCGATCATGGAGACGATGTACATGGTGCATGAAGATGATGATATCTCACCATGCTTGCTTCAAGACGGACATGTCGACCACATGGATCCTCCTACCTCCACAACACCTACCTCAAATGAGTCGGCCTACAAAGGTAACAACATAGGTGTTGATGATGCCATGATCCCACTAGTGGACATGATGATTTATGAGCGCATGCATGATCTTGATGATACATTTTCTATGTCACATGCTACTTTCATTTTCCCATGTGATGCTTTGCTTGATAACATTGTTGATCATGTGGAATTAATTGAGTGTGATACAATGACCATGCCATGCTACAAGAGTTTCACTCTCTACTATTGCTTGCAATATGTCGAACAATTGCTATTTCCAATGTATTGCTTGCCATGATAATGACAAGGATGACATTAGCTTCCGCATGCTTTGCCCAAAATGCTTACACCATTCCATGATCCTTGCATCCAAGATTGTGAACAATTGCTCTTTCTTATGCTTGGTATGCAAGAATGCTTATTTCATTGTCCACGAGATGGCCCCCTGATACGCGTGAGACACACGTCCGTTGGGAACCCCAAGAGGAAGGTGTGATGCGTACAACAGCAAGTTTTCCCTCAGTAAGAAACCAAGGTTATCGAACCAGTAGGAATCAAGGAACACGTGAAGGTTGTTGGTGGCGGAGTGTAGTGCGGCGCAACACCAGGGATTCCGGCGCCAACGTGGAACCTGCACAACACAATCAAAGTACTTTGCCCCAACGTAACAGTGAGGTTGTCAATATCACCGGCTTGCTTGTAAACAAAGGATTAGATGTATGGTGTGGATGATGATGATTGTTTGCGAAGAACAGTAAAGAACAGAGTTTGCAGTAGATTGTATTTCAGATGTAAAGAATGGACCGGGGTCCACAGTTCACTAGTGGTGTCTCTCCCATAAGATAAAGGGATTTCTAGTTTCGTGCCCCTGGTTCGTTAGTTGTACTCAGTTTTCCCCAGCCTCTTAACTTTTCCTCAGTTTTCCCCTCCCTCTAGTTTGAAACCCCTTTCAGAGGCTCGGACGGGAGGGTTGCCGTCTGTTCGGAGGCCTTCCGTTACCGGTGACGGCTAGGGAGCCGCGGTGGTTTTGACTTGACCGTTGCTTTCGAAATGTGTTGACTATTGACCGGAAGAGCCGACCCAAAGCTTTCCCTCCGTCCGAGACTGGAGGATCTCACACACCGCCCCTCCGCCGCCACGCCATCCTGCCCACCTACCTTATGGCGTCGTCCGCCGCCGAGCCGGCCCCGCCCCCACCACCACCCCCGGGCTCCGCCTCCACCAGATCCGGATCTACCCCTGTCCTCTTTGTAATTCCGTCTGGTGTGCAGACTATTCCCGCCAGCCGTGGAGAAGATTGGGAATTGGAGGGATCTAACGCATGGATTCCATCTGGGTAAGCATCGTCTGCCTATCCCATGTGAATTAACAGTAGGCAGTTTTTGAGCGCCAATCGTTGTTGCTCAACTAACTGCGTTGCTTTTCGAATAGGATGGATCCAGCGCCGGCTTTTCGGCTGGTGGTTAGGCTGGATTCTAGCTTTATGCGTGATTCTAAACGCCGTAAGACCGGGTTTAACTTCCCTGCGGTGGTTGCAACCACCATCTCGTTAACGGATTTCAAAGCTAACATCTACGATAACTACACCGGAGCTCTCTCGATGCGGTTCATTTCGAATATTTCAACAGCTCGGAGGGAAGATTTGTTCCACTAATTTCCGAAGACGATCCGGGATTTCTTTTTGCTTTGAATGCTTCTTGCCGGTTCGGTAAAATTCGTATCCATGTGGACGGGGGCCGGGCATCATCCGGTGTCGGGGCATCATCGGGTGGTCGGGCATCATGTCTCTCTACTGCTCGCTGCCTCTGCTAATAGTGTGCGCCGTGGCGCTCCTTGTAGGTCCACGAGCAGCACCATCTGTCCCCGGTGCTAGTGGTAGCCGGATCGTTCGTACGGTCGATGTGGAGGACGATGCGGACATTGAGGATCAGCCTCCTCAAGATGATGGGGATGAGTTGATGTTTCCTGAATTGGTAGATCGATGCGATAGCGAGGCAATGGAGGATCAATACATGGAAGATATGGCTTTTGGTGCCAGATTTGATGACACCGATGATGAAGAGAAGAATGAGAATGATGACAGACCTCGTTTTAGCCGATTACGAAGGTGAAGACTTGCCAACAATTGAGTGGAACAGGGAGAATCCCCGACTTGTAGAAGGCACCGTGTTTCAAACGATGATGGACTGCCGTAATGCAATTACTACATATCACATTCTCACTAAGAATAATTTTGAGGTTATTAAAAGTGAGCCGGGTAGGTTCACAATTAAATGCCCATACCTAAGGTGTAAGTTTAGGCTGCATGCATCCACAATGCGCGAAGCGGCTTGGTTCGGGTACTACGCCAACCGGTTGTGTATTTAGATCACGGTGTAAAATTTGTTATCTATTACCGACATCCCTTATCATTATGTTTCAGATAAAGAAGAATAAGGAGATCCATAGGTGTCCACCTCTAGGGGAGAGCCGAGCTGAAAACAAAGCTAGCGAAGACTAGGTGGTTGGCGAGATGTAATCCTAGATTGGCTGAGAGAAAATCCTTCACTTGGTCCAACGACGACTCGTAAAAAAGGTGGTTGAGAAGTATAAAATGGAAGTACCTTACATGAGGATGTTCTATGCAAAGGAAATAGCTCTTGACAAGATCAATGGTCCATGGAATGAAAGCTTTCAGTTGCTTTACACTTTCAAAGCTGAAGTGGAGATGGCTAGTCCAGGCAGTGTTGTAGCGATAGACAAGCAGACAGTTCCCTACAAATTGAAAAGCGGGAAGGTAATGCACAAGGAATGTTTTAGAAGGACTTTTGTTTGTTTCGAAGCGTGCTGGAAAGGCTTTTTGGACGGTTGCAGGCCTTATTTGGCCGTGGATGCATCAGCTCTTCATGGCAGGTTTAAAGGACAGCTAGTTGCTGCTACTGCAGTTGATGGACATAATTGGATGTTCCCTGTTGCTTATGGGGTTTTGGAGGTTGAGTCACGGGAAAGTTGGACTTGGTTTCTGCAGAATTTGCGCGACCTTATAGGTCATCCACCAGGACTTGTTATCCACACGAGACGCTTGCAAAGGTTTGGAGACTGCGGTAGAAGCAGTATTCCCTGGAGTGGAGCATAGGGAATGTATGCGACACTTGGTACATAATTTTACAAAGAAATTGAAGGGTAAAGTTTTTACTGACAACCTATGGCCAGCTTCATACACATGCAGCTCTAGGAAGCATCTGTTTCATTTGGATGTGTTGTATAAACAAAAACCTGGGGTGAAGGAGTACTTGGATGAACATCATGGTAGGGTGTGGTCAAGAAGCCAATTCAATGAAATTTGCAAGGTAGACTATGTAACAAGTAACCTTGCGGAGAGTTTCAATTCAAAGGTCAAGTCATTGAAAGGGCTTATGCTTTGTGGCAAATATTTGATAAGATTAGGCGAGATGATCATGATAAAGATCGATCTGCGTCAAAGAATTGCATCCACAAATTATGTTGGCCATCTCATGCTCCCATCTTTGATTAAGTCTTTGCATGCCGGGGCAAAACAATTGAGGATGCAATGCGTCGAGAAAAGGAATGGAGGCTGAGGTAACCTACACTAACAAAGAAAACGAGGCGGTGGAGGTATCCGGTGAGTTTGGTTGATAGGACATGCCATTGTAGGGGATGGCAGATCCGTGGGATACCACTGCATACACGCATTGTTTTTCATGAGTGTTATAGGGGGTGAAGATGGTGAAGTTGATCGGTATGTGTCGAGTATTTCTCTGTTGCCAAATTTAGGGCTGCATATGCTATGAATGTTCCTACCTTGTTGGGAAAAGACCAATGGATGAAAGTCGATCCAGGCTTCAAGCTGTACTCTCCGGTATTGACTAGACCGGCAGGTAGGCCGAGGAAGAATAGGATCGAGCTAGTGCGAGAGGGTGGTGCACCGATTCGAAAACGTAAGTGCAAGCGTTGTGGAATCCCTGGACACATTGCTAGGCTTTGTAAAAATGGAGTTGACCCAGCTTTTGGAATGGAAGATCGAGCGGGAGCGAGAAAATGCGAGAGGAGAATGAAGCGGCAATTCAACTTGAGATTGAAGCAGCGAGTTCAACATGAGGTGATTGAAGCGAGCAAATGCGAGAGGAGATTGAAGCGGCAAATGCGAGAGGAGATTGAAGCAGCGAGTTCAACATGAGGAGATTGAACCGATGGATCGAGAGCGGGGGAACGAGATGGATGTAGAGCTGCTTGAACCATTGGATGGAGAGCAGAGGGAACAGATGGATGTAGAATGGCTTCAACCGATGAGTCTAGAGGAGAGGGAACAGTATAGTCGAGAATGCCACGAAAGTAGTAAGGCCATGATACAAGCTAACTTCGAAGAGTACATGGCAGAAGAAAAAGCACAAGCTTTGCAGAAGAAGAAGAACAAGAAAGAGGGCAAAAGGAAGGTAGACACCGGTAATATCCCTGTTAGGGTTACCCGGAGTAAGGTGGTGGCCCGCGAATCACACCAGGAGCAAGAGAAAGATTTTATTCGAACAACTAATTTGAATTTGTATGAACAATTTGTATTGGGGTTCCCTTTGTATTGGCGATCCCTTTGTGTTGAACAATTTGTATTGGGGATGCCTTTGTGTTGAACAATTTGAATTTGTATGAACAATTTGTATTGTGGTTCCCTTTGTATTGGGGATCCCTTTGTGTTGAACAATTTGAATTTGTATGAACAATTTGTATGCCACATTTAAGCCACATTTATCATTTTAGGGTTTTAGGGTTTTAGGGTTTTAGGGTTCAATTCAAAATAATTCAAAACATGGTGGAACCTTCCCATGGAGCCTTGTTATGTTACCTACAACCTAGAGAAATAATAATGGAAAAGGAAATATAGAGATATGGAGTTTTTATGCCAAAAGCTTCAAAACCACTTCCTAGTCCATGAGCTACTAGATATGAAGATGCAGGGCTTTCTGCTCAATACACCTCCCAAATACCCACTATGCTTACAAACTTTGTCCAAATGAGTCCAAATTCGTCACACTTGTGTATCTTTGAGTTGCAAACAATATCTAGTCGGCCAAAATGTAATATATTGTTCAAATAACACAATTTTACAATTTTTATGCCAAAAGCTTCAATTTCCCTTAGTCCGTTTATTATTTGGGTGCCCTGTTTTACTTAGTGTTACTCAGTTTTCCCCCTCCGGGCCCACTTGTTTTACTCGGTCATACTCGGTTTTGCCCTTCCGATAAACATTTCCTCACTTTTCCCCCTCTTAGTTCTACTCGGTTTTCCTAACTTGTACTCATCGGCTGATCTCCGATTGGTCGAGATGTATGTCACACGGATCTTGGTTAGTTGAAAGCTCAACGAACGCTTGCACCGTTCGATCATTTATGATCGGACGGCACTGTATCTCTCTCTCTACCACGATGGACGCATACGGAGACAAGAGAAGATCACATACCTACCAACCACAGCGGTCGCATATTCCCGTCGCATCCTCCTCTCTCGTATTTCCTCTCTTACTACGGCGGTCGCGGCGGCGCGGATCTAACCGTGCGTGCGGCGGCGCGGATCTAACCGTGCGTGCGGCGGCGCGGATCTAACCGTGCGTGCGGCGGCGTGCGGCGGCGCGGATCTAACCGTGCGTGCGGCGGCGTGCGGCGGCGCGGATCTAACCGTGCGTGCGCCGTGGATCTAAGAGTGCCGGTGAGGATCTAACCGTCAGAAATAGTTGAAATGTCTCTCTCTCTGTCTCTCTCTGTCTCTAACCGGTGAGGATTCTATTCTCAGATCTGTTGAATGATGAAGAACACCAAGACGGCGGCCGTGCCGACAGTGGTCATCGATGCCACGAACATTGAAGCCATCGCCTACAACATCGCTTCGACGGCGCGGACCCAGCCTTCAATGTCGGAGCCTGTTGATGTCTCACTTCCGGTGCCGAGAGTGCGAATTGATGCCAAGACGATTGAAGCCATCGTCTACAACCGCGCCGCAAAGCCGCCGATCCAGCCCTCCGCAGATCCGTCGCTGATGAAGTACACCAAGACAGCGGCGGTTCCGACACTGGTCATCGATGCCACGAACATTGAAGCCATCGCCGATAACATCGCTTCAACGTTTGATGGCGCGGATGACCGTGTTCGACTGCCGCAAATTGGGATAAATTATGATAAATTTGTATTTTTCAATTTCCAAATGGGATAAAATTGTTCGAACTACTACCTCCGTCTCAAAAAAGCTTCTCCACGTTCTTGATGTGTCCATGTACATCCGTATGTATGATTTGAATTCTATCCCAACTTGATTGGGAAGATATTGATATGTATTTGATCCGGAGGCTGGTACATGCTTTCACTTTTGGGATCCCTTCACTTTTATAAAATGTTCATGCATTCTAAAATTATCGTCCGCATTACTTAGCACAAGTAGGAAATTGTACACCAAAATACAATGCTTAGAGCCACAACAAAATACAGTGGTTAGAGCCATCTACTGAATAAAAATTCTATACTAAATCGTCTACCAGAACCACATAACTGCTTGGACAGGGATGACACCTAATAAAACTGCACAGATGAATCTACTTTTCTCCTCTCCCATCACTTTAAGTTCATGTTCTAGATTTTCTACCACTTGATCAAATACGGCAAGATCTGTCTCAACTCTCAACTTCTCCTTGCGAATAAGATCTGAATTCTTCTTTTCTTCCTCCACAATACGCTTCAGCTCGAATATCAT
The DNA here is from genome assembly GCF_022539505.1 of Lolium rigidum. Classification (NCBI taxonomy): domain Eukaryota; kingdom Viridiplantae; phylum Streptophyta; class Magnoliopsida; order Poales; family Poaceae; genus Lolium; species Lolium rigidum. The sequence continues at coordinate 353,488,867 of NC_061514.1, read as the reverse complement.
CAGGTTTTTACGGGCCAATTCATCACCTAAATTGGCCACCTTCTCCTCCAAATCCATCCTCCGGCTACACCACTGGGTTGATTCATCTTGGTATGCAATGTACCATGGATCATCGGCTTGCACAGCTAAGCTGTAACAATAATGGAAAAAAGAACAAGCTGAAATCACCCCAACGAGGCCATGGCGGAACTTCAAATTCAACGGTAGTACGAGAGAGCTGAAGCTAGATACTGCACTTCCGACGAGGTAGGAGAAGTAGAACGTGGCCACGACATGATCGAATCCCCACCCTCGCCGGTGTACCCGCTACGACCGAGACATTGAGGACTATTTCGTACTGCAAACTCCAATAAATTACGGGAACCGAATCGATTAGGGGCGGGGGAGGCAGAAGCGGAGGTCTTACCAAGCTATACCAATTGGTGCGCGGAACAAATCCCGGTCGTCGTGGGCGGCGGATCTGCTTGCGGCGGACTTTCCTGCGGTGGGTACAATGCGTGCGGACGAAACAAGTGCTGGAGCCGTGGTTGACGTGCAGCGCCGCAGTTCGTCCGACGCCGCCGGGGGACAGAGCCGGCAGCGCGACGAGGCGCCGGCGATGGCTTCTCCGTCCGACGGTGGGGAACGAGTTGCCAGCGGTTCTCCGGTCTAGCTTAAGAATAATTAATTAGCGAACTTGTTGCTTCTCTCTATGATATTCTCTAAAGACATATATCAGAGCGGCAATATGTGAGTTTTCCTGAAAAATAGACGACCCACTGGTCATTGGCTGCGCGAGCCCTACGGAGCGGCAATATATGATTTTTCTCTCTAAATAAGTAGACGATCCCACTGGTCATTGGCTGCGGCAGCCACACAGAGCGACAATATGTGTCTTTTCCTGAAAAATAGATGACCCCACTGGTCATTGGCTGCGGAGGCCCCACAGAGCGGCAATATATGATTTTCTCTAAATAAATAGACGACCCCACTGGTCATTGGCTGCGGCAGCCCCACAGAGCGGCAATATATGTCTTTTCCTAAAAAATAGACGACCCCACTGGTCATTGGCTGCGGAGGCCCCACAGAGCGGCAATATATGAGTTTCTCTAAATAAATAGACGACCCCACTGGTCATTGGCTGCGGCAGCCCACGGAGCGGCAATATATGTCTTTTCTCGAAAAATAAGACGACCCCACTGGTCATTGGCTGCGGCAGCCCTATAGAGCGGCCCCATTTGTCATTGGCAGCACCGCGTATAAAATCATGAAATAAAACGGCCCACACGTCGGCGATAGATGGATGGCTGCTCCGACGTGTCTCCCGACCCTACCCGTCGGCACGAGACGGTCGGGGAGGAGCTGCCCCTGTGCGGCCCCACCCGGTCGGACTAACGGTCAAGGCCTCGACCCGACGGCTACCGGCCGTTCCGGCACTTGTGCGTGTTTCAAACTAGAGGAGGGGAAAAGCGAGGAAAAACTAAGGGATTGGGGAAAACCGAGTACAACTAACGAACCGGGGGCACGAAAAT
>NC_061514.1:353467503-353487256 GCF_022539505.1 Lolium rigidum | reverse complement strand
TAAATAGCATATTGGGTGAAAAAATTACAATTGGGCAATTGACAAATAAAGAATGCATAACAATGCACATACATATATCATGATGAGTACTATGAGATTTAATCAGAGCATTACGACAAAGTACATAGACCGCTATCCAGCATGCATCTATGCCTAAAAAGTCCACCTTCGAGGTTATCATCCGAACCCCTTCCAGTATTAAGTTGCAAACAACGGACAATTGCATTAAGTATGGTGCGTAATGTAATCAACACAAATATCCTTAGACAAAGCATCGATGTTTTATCCCTAGTGGCAACAAGACATCCAAAACCTTAGAGGTTGCTTGTCACTCCCCGCATTCAATGGAGGCATGAACCCACTATCGAGCATAAATACCCCCTCTTGGAGTTACAAGTATCAACTTGGCCAGAGCCTCTACTAGCAACGGAGAGCATGCAAGAACATAAAAAACATATATGATAGATTGATAATCAACTTGACATAGTATTCAATATTCATCGGATCCCAACAAACACAACATGTGGCATTACAGATAGATGATCTTGATCATGATAGGCAGCTCACAACATCTAACATGATAGCACAATGAGGAGAAGACAACCATCTAGCTACTGCTATGGACCCATAGTCCAGGGGTGAATGATAACCCACAAGTATAGGGGATCGCAACAGTCTTCGAGGGAAGTAAAACCCAAATTTATTGATTCGACACAAGGGGAGGTAAAGAATACTTATAAGCCTTAACAACTGAGTTGTCAATTCAGCTCGCACTGGAAAAGCACTAGTAACGGGGTGATGTGAAAGTAGCGATGATATGAGAGCAAGTAGTAACGAGTAACACGTGCGACAGTAATAGTAACACAGAGGCAATGGCACCAGAAAATAGTTGATACTACTTCCAATGACATATAGAACGAATATATGATGATGAAAGATGGACCGGGGTTCCCAGCTATCTACACTAGTGGTAACTCTCCAATAACAAGTGTTGGGTGAACAAATTACAGTTGGGCAATTGATAGGATTGAAATAGCATTAAGACGGAACATCAAGATTATTAATCATGTAGGCATGTTTCCCATATATAGTCATACGTGCTCGCAATGAGAAACTTGTACAACATCTTTTGTCCTACCAGCCGGTGGCAGCCGGGCCTCTAGGGAATCTACTCGGAAATTAAGGTACTCCTTTTAATAGAGCACCGGAGCAAAGCATTAACACTCCGTGAAAACATGTGATCCTCATATCTAAGCCTTCCCCTCCAGTTGTCCCAATTTCTGTCACTTTGGGGCCTTTGGTTCCGGACATAGACATGTGCATACAACTTGTAGATATAATCTAAGCAATAAGTATAGAGCTTAAATCGAAGATCATGCCACTCGGGCCCTAGTGACAAGCATTAAACACAACAAGATTGCAGCAACAATAACTTCATAAACTTTATAGATAGACTAATCATAATGTAACAATCCATCGGATCCCGACAAACACAACACCGATTACATCAGATGAACATCAATCATGTAAGGCAGCTCATGAGATCATTGTATTGAAGTACATGGGGGAGAGAATACCAACTAGCTACAGCTAGAACCCGTAGTCCATGGGGGAACTACTCACGGAGCATGATGGAGGCGGTGGCGTCGATGGAGATGGCTTCCGGGGCACTTCCCCGTCCCGGCAGGGTGCCGGAACAGAGACTTCTGTCCCCCGAAACGGAGTTTCGCGATGGTGGCGGCGCCCCTGGAGTCTTTCTGGAGTTTCGTCAATTGGTATCGATGTTTTAGGTCGGGACGGCTTAAATAGGCGAAGAGGCGGCGCAAAAGGGTTTCTAGGGGGCCCACACAGTAGGGGGGCACGCCCCACCCCTTGGTCGCGCCGCCCTGGCGTGTGGGGCCCCCCTGGCTCGCCTCCGACTCTCCTTCGGTGTTCTGGGGTCGTCCGGGAAAAATAAGATGTTTGGTGTTGATTTCGTCCAATTCCGAGAATATTGCCCGAACAGCCTTTCTGGAACCAAAAACAACAGAAAACAATGAATCGGCCCTTCGGCATCTCGTTAATAGGTTAGTTCCGGAAAATGCATAAAAACATTATAAAGTGCGAGCAAAACATGTAAGTATTGTCATAAAACAAGCATGGAACATCAGAAATTATAGGTACGTTGGAGACGTATCAGCATCCCCAAGCTTAGTTCCTGCTCGCCCTCGAGTAGGTAAACGATAAAAATAATAATTTCTGTAGTGACATGCTACTTACATAACCTTGATCATACTATTATAAAGCATATGAGATGAATGCAGTGACTCAAGGCAATGATCTATAGTTGCTAACAAATAGATAACATATAGCAAAACTTTTCATGAATAGTACTTTCAAGACAAGCATCAAAAAGTCTGACATAAGAGTTAACTCATAAAGCAATAAATTCAAATTAAAAGCATTGAAGCAACACAGAGGAAGATTTAAGTTTCAGCAGTTGCTTTCAACTTTCAACTTACATATCTCATGGATAATTGTCAACACAAAGTAATATGATGAATGCAAATAAGCAAGTATGTAAGAATCAATGCACAGTTGACAGAAGTGTTTGCTTCTAAGATGGAAGGAAGTAGGTAAACTGACTCAACATAAAGTAAAAGAAAGGCCCTTCACAGAGGGAAGCATGGATTAAATTATGTGCTAGAGCTTTTTAAGTTTTGAAATCATATAGAGAGCATAAAAATAAAATTTTGAGAGGTGTTTGTTGTTGTCAACGAATGGTAGTGGGCACTCTAACCCCCTTGCCAAACAGACTTTCAAAGAGCGGCTCCCATGAAGGACATTATCTCTACCAGCAAGGTAGATCATCCCTCTTCTCTTTTTTTACACATGTATTTTAGTTTTATTTATGGATGACACTCCTCCCAACCTTTTGCTTACACAAGCCATGGCTAACCGAATCCTTGGGTGCCTTCCAACATTCACATACCATGAAGGAGTGTCTATTTGCAAAATTAAGTTGCTTACTGATGAATCAGGGCAAAACGTGTGAAGAGAATTATTAGTGAAGGTCAATTAATTGGGGCTGGGAACCCCGCTGCCAGCTCTTTTTGCAAAATTATTGGATAAGCGGATGAAGCCACTAGTCCATTGGTGAAAGCTGCCCAACAAGATTGAAAGATAAAACACCACATACTTCCTCATGAGCTATAAAACATTGACACAAATAAGGAGTAATAAAGTTTTGAATTGTTTAAAGGTAGCACATGAAGTATTTACTTGGAATGGCAGAAAATACCACATAGTAGGTAGGTATGGTGGACACACATGACATAGGTTTTGGCTCAAGGTTTTGGATGCACGAGAAGCATTTCCTCTCAGTACAAGGCTTTGGCTAGCAAGGTTGTTTGAAGCAAACACAAGTATGAACCGGTACAGCAAAACTTACATAAGAACATATTGCAAGCATTATAAAACTCTACATTGTCTTCCTTGTTGCTCAAACACAATTACCAGAAAATATCTAGACCTTAGAGAGACCAATCATGCAAACCAATTTCAACAAGCTCTACGATATTTCTCCACTAATGGGTTTAAACTACATGATGCAAGAGCTTAATCATGATCTACTTGAGAGCTCAAAACAATTGCCAAGTATCAAATTATCCAAGACAATATGAGGCATTTTCTTTTTCCAACCAAATAGCAATGAATGCAATAGCTTCCAACTTTTATCATTGAACATTAAAAGTAAAACGAAGAACACAAGTGTTCATATGAAAAAGCGGAGCGTGTCTCTCTCCCAAACAAGGATTGCTAGGATCCGAATTTATTCAAACATAAACAAAAATAAAAACACACTGACGCTCCAAGTAAAGAACATAAGATGTGACCGAATAAAAATATAGTTTCAATAGAAGAACCTGATAAGTTGATGAAGAAGGGGATGCCTTGGGCATCCCCAAGCTTAGACGCTTGAGTCTTCTTGAAATATGCAGGGATGAACCACGGGGGCATCCCCAAGCTTAGACTTTTCACTCTTCTTGATCATATATCATTCTCCTCTCTTGACCCTTGAAAACTTCCTTCACACCAAACTTCTCATAAACTTCATTAGAGGGGTTAGTACTCAAAAAACTTTAATACACCTTGGCCCTGTAGTGACACATTGCAAGAACTCAATAAAACATTAGCTACAGCTCTCCACGTCTAGAAAGTCTCACTTAAAGTCCACAAGAGACAATGCAAAAAACAGAGACAAAATCTGTCAAAACAGAACAGCCAGTAAACACGAATTTTTAAGAGGTACTTCCGTTGCTTAAATCAGAAAACTCAAAACTAATGAAAGTTGCGTACATATCTGAGGATCATTCACGTAAATTGGCAGATTTTTATGAGTTACCTACAGAGAATGATACCCAGATTCGTGACAGCAAGAAATCTGTTTCTGCGCAGAAATCCAAATCTAGCATCAATCTTCTATTAGAGACTTTACTTGGCACAACATTGCAATAAAATAAAGATAAGGAGAGGTTGCTACAGTAGTAACAACTTCCAAAACACAACAAAACAGTAGCAAAATAAAGACATGGGTTATCTCCCAAGAAGTGCTTTCTTTATAGCCATTAAGATGGGCTCAGCAGTTTTAATGATGCACTCGCAAGAAATAAGAGTTGAAGGAAAAGAGAGCATCAAGAAGCAAATTCAAAACACATTTAAGTCTAACCCACTTCCTATGCATAGGAATCTTGTACACAAATAAATTCATGAAGAACAAAGTGACAAGCATAAGAAGATAAAACAAGAGTAACTTCAAAATTTTCAGCATATAGAGAGGTGTTTTAGTACCATGAAAATTTCTACAACCATATTTCCCTCTCTCATAATAATTTTCAGTAGCTTCATGAACAAACTCAACAACATAACTATCACATACAGCATGCTTTTCATGATTCACAAACACATAATTTTTATCAAGCTCAAAAATAGTCGGGTTAAAACTTTCAAACCCACTTTTATCAATAATATAACAAGATGATTGATCAATCTTAAAAGATATGGGACTCATAGATAAAGTCAAGATCTCTTCAATCCCATTTTCATTAGTAGTACAATTAATATTATCAAGTAACATAGGACCATCATCTAGAGATTTATCATAAACATTTGCCAAGCAAAACTCTTTAGTATCATGTATTTCGACATCAGGCACAAACAAAGCATTATCATAAGATTTATCAAAATAGCATGGATTATCATAGATAACAGGAGCATAATTATTCTCACAAGTTTTACTCATAGGAAATATTTCAAGAGAATCCACAGGAACATAACATTCATCCTTCTTTGGTAAGCATGGAGGACAATCAAATAGTATAAGAGATAAAGAGTTACTCTCATTAGAAGGTTGGCATGGGTAGCTAATCCATTCTTCCTCCTTTTGTTCATCACCCTCCTCTTCTTTTTCATCCAATGAGCTTTCAGGTTCATCGATTTCCTCCTCTTTTTCATCCAATGAGCTTTCAGGTTCATCAATTTCTTCTTCCACTGGTTCCTGCAAATTGTGAGTGCATTCTTGTGCATTAATGAGTCTCTCTTTATAATCAATGATATAAGGATTATCACTGTAGCTTTCTATGCAAAAATTAAGGATAGAAGAGATATAATCTTTAAGGTTCTTACAAACAACACAAGTTTCATAAGTTTTAGACATGAAGGATTCTATCTCAGAGGCTCCCATAAATATGACAAATTGTTCTACCTCTTCGAACCCAAAATGAATATAGCTATTCCGATTATAGTTCTTAATTAAAACTTCCTCACTAAAGCCACATTGAAATTTAAGATGTTTAGTATCCTGTTTAGAGCAACAGTTTATATCATGGCGTTTAAGCAAGATCTTAGCAATTGTTTTCAGTTTTTCTATCACATCACTCATAACTTTACCCGTTCTTGATTCTCTATAATTATTATATAATTAAATAAGCTCCAAATAGGATGTAGGTTCTCCCATAGCAACAATTTTTAATTTTTCGGTTTTTCAAATTTTTATGGATTTTTGGGTATATGAGGAAAGTAAAACAAAACAAAAACAAACTAGACAAAAGTAAACTAAGCAAAATAATACTAGACAGAAATAAACTAAGCACAAATAAACTAGACAAAAGTAAACTAAGCAAAACAAAATAAAATAAAACAAAAACAGCGAGAGAGGCAGAGTGTACTCCCCATGTGAACTTATGAGTAGAGCTATGCCTCCCCGGCAACGGCGCCAGAAAATAGTCTTGATAACCCACAAGTATAGGGGATCGCAACAGTCTTCGAGGGAAGTAAAACCCAAATTTATTGATTCGACACAAGGGGAGGTAAAGAATACTTATAAGCCTTAACAACTGAGTTGTGAATTCAGCTGCACCTGGAAAAGCACTAGTAACAGGGGTGATGTGAAAGTAGCAGTGATATGAGAGCAGTAGTAACAGTAACACAGCAGCAGTAATAGTAACACAGAGACAATGGCACCAGAAAATAGTTGATACTACTTCCAATGACATATAGAACGAGTATATGATGATGAAAGATGGACCGGGGTTCCCAGCTATCTACACTAGTGGTAACTCTCCAATAACAAGTGTTGGGTGAACAAATTACAGTTGGGCAATTGATAGGATTGAAATAGCATTAAGACAGAACATCAAGATTATTAATCATGTAGGCATGTTTCCCATATATAGTCATACGTGCTCGCAATGAGAAACTTGTACAACATATTTTGTCCTACCAGCCGGTGGCAGCCGGGCCTCTAGGGAATCTACTGGAAATTAAGGTACTCCTTTTAATAGAGCACCGGAGCAAAGCATTAACACTCCGTGAAAACATGTGATCCTCATATCTAAGCCTTCCCCTCCAGTTGTCCCAATTTTGTCACTTTGGGGCCTTTGGTTCCGGACATAGACATGTGCATACAACTTGTAGATACAATCTAAGCAATAAGTATAGAGCTTAAATCTAAGATCATGCCACTTGGGCCCTAGTGACAAGCATTAAACACAACAAGATTGCAGCAACAATAACTTCATAAACTTTATAGATAGACTAATCATAATGTAACAATCCATCGGATCCCGACAAACACAACACCGATTACATCAGATGAATCTCAATCATGTAAGGCAGCTCATGAGATCATTGTATTGAAGTACATGGGGGAGAGAATACCAACTAGCTACAGCTAGAACCCGTAGTCCATGGGTGAACTACTCACGGAGCATGATGGAGGCGGTGGCGTCGATGGAGATGGCTTCCGGGGCACTTCCCCGTCCCGGCAGGGTGCCGGAACAGAGACTTCTGTCCCCCGAAACGGAGTTTCGCGATGGTGGCGGCGCCCCTGGAGTCTTTCTGGAGTTTCATCAATTGGTATCGATGTTTTAGGTCGGGACGGCTTAAATAGGCGAAGAGGCGGCGCAAAAGGGTTTCTGGGGGGCCCACACAGTAGGGGGGCGCGCCCCACCCCTTGGTCGCGCCGCCCTGTCGTGTGGGGCCCCCTGGCTCGCCTCCGACTCTCCTTCGTTGTTCTGGGGTCGTCCGGGAAAAATAAGATGTTTGGCGTTGATTTCGTCCAATTCCGAGAATATTGCCCGAACAGCCTTTCTGGAACCAAAAACAACAGAAAACAGCAACTGGCGCTTCGGCATCTCGTTAATAGGTTAGTTCCAGAAAATGCATAAAAACATTATAAAGTGCGAGCAAAACATGTAAGTATTGTCATAAAACAAGCATGGAACATCATAAATTATAGGTACGTTGGAGACGTATCAGTGAACTACTCACACATCGATCCGGAGGCGATCATGGCGATGAAGAGCCCTCCGGGAGATGATTCCCCTCTCCGGCAGGGTGCCGGAGGCGATCTCCTGAATCCCCCGAGATGGGATTGGCGGCGGCGGCGTCTCTGGAAGGTTTTCCGTATCGTGGCTCTCGGTACTGGGGTATTCGCGACGAAGGCTTTAAGTAGGCGGAAGGGCAGAGTCGGCGGCGTCACGAGGGGCCCACACGCTAGTGCCGCGCGGCCAGGGCCTGGGCCGCGCCGCCCTAGTGTGGCGTCGCCTCGTGGACCCACTTCGTATCTCCCTCGGTCTTCTGGAAGCTTCGTGGAAAAATAAGACCCTGGGCGTTGATTTCGTCCAATTCCGAGAATATTTCCTTACTAGGATTTCTGAAACCAAAAACAGCAGAAAACAACAACTGGCTCTTCGGCATCTCGTCAATAGGTTAGTGCCGGAAAATTCATAATAATGACATATAATGTGTATAAAACATGTGAGTATCATCATAAAAGTAGCATGGAACATAAGAAATTATAGATACGCTTGAGACGTATCAAGCATCCCCAAGCTTAGTTCCTTCTCGCCCTCGAGTAGGTAAACGATAACAAAGATAATTTCTGAAGTGACATGCTATCATAATCTTGATCAATACTATTGTAAAGCATATGAGATGAATGCAGCGATTCGAAGCAATGGTGAAGATAATGAGTAAACAAATGAATCATATAGCAAAGACTTTTCATGAATAATACTTTCAAGACAAGCATCAATAAGACTTGCATAAGAGTTACTCATAAAGCAATAAATTCAAAGTAAAGGCATTGAAGCAACACAAAGGAAGATATAAGTTTCAGCAGTTACTTTCAACTTCAACATATATATCTCATGGATAATTGTCAACACAGAGTAATATAACAAGTGCAATAGGTAAACATGTAAGAATCAATGCACACAGTTGATACAAGTGTTTTCTTCTGAGATAGAAAGAATAGGTGAACTGACTCAACAATAAAGTAAAATAAAGGCCCTTCACAGAGGGAAGCATGGATTACTATTTTTGTGCTAGAGCTTTTCATTTTGAAAACATAGAAACAATTTTGTCAACGGTAGTAATAAATCATATGTGTTATGTATAAGACATCCTATAAGTTGCAAGCCTCATGCATAGATTACCAATAGTGCTCGCACCTTGTCCTAATTAGCTTGGATTAACATGGATTATCATTGCATAGCATATGTTTCAACCAAGTGTCTCAAAGGGGTACCTCTATGTCGCATGTACAAAGGTCTAAGGAGAAAGCTCGTATTGGATTTCTCGCTTTTTCATTATTCTCAACTTAGACGTCCATACTGGGACAACATAGACAACAGATAATGTACTCCTCTTTAATGCATAAGCATTCAAAAACAGATAATATTCTCATAAGAGATTGAGGATTAATTGTCCAAACTGAAACTTCCACCATAATTCATGGCTTTAGTTAGCGGCCCAATGTTCTTCTCTAACAATGTGCATACTCAAATCATTTGATCATGAAAATCGCCCTTACTTCAGACAAGACGAACATGCATAGCAACTCATATGATATTCAACAAAGGTGTAATAGTTGATGGCGTCCCCAGAAACATGGTTACCGCTCAACGAGCAACTTATTAAGAAATAAGATACATAAGTACATATTCTTCACACAATAGTTTTTAAGGCTATTTTCCCATGAGCTATATATTGCAAAGGCAAAGGATAGAATTTTTGAAGGTAGCACTCAAGTAATGTACTTTGGAATGGCAGAGAAATACCATGTAGTAGGTAGGTATGGTGGACACAATTGGCATAGTTTTTGGCTCAAGGATTTGGATGCACGAGAAGAATTCCTCTCAATACAAGGCTAGGCTAGCAAGGTTGTTTGAAACAAACTCAAGTATAAAACGGTGCAACGAAACTCACATATGAACATATTGTAAGCATTATATGACTTTACATCGTCTCCTTGTTGTTCAAACACCTTAACCAGAAAATATCTAGACTCTAGAGACCAATTATGCAAACCAAATTTTAACAAGCTCTATGTAGTTCTTCATTAATGGGTGCAAAGTACATGATGCAAGATCTTAAACATGATCTATATGAGCACAACAATTGCCAAGTATCAAATTATTCAAGATATTATACCATTTATCACATGCAGCATTTTCTGTTTCCAACCATATAACAATGAATGAAGTAGTTCAACTTTCGCCATGAACATCTATTATATAGTAAAAGCAAAATAAAGGTGTTTTAACGGAGACACCAGGTTAATCCACATAAGCTAAAATTATTGGCTCCGTTGATTCTAATAGTAACGGATTAGATTAAATGATAGGTCAAAGTTACGTAAACTATGTCACGTTACAAAACATGTACACCTAAAATGGTATGGAGGAGTCTCTCGCCCAGTACCAAAAAAAGTCCGGATGCTTTACATAAAAAAGGCCAGCTACGTCAAAAAAAAAAGTCCAGCTCTATCTCCCGCAACATAAAAAGCCAAGTCTATCTCCTTTTTTTTCTTACCATATCAGATTTGAGTCCCATGTTATCCATGTATGGGAAACTGAAAAACGTATCAAGTTAAAGCACTTCATGCACCATTTATAAGTGACATACTAGCCGGAATGACTTCAACGAGAGTACATAGAGAATTTTTCATGTCTCTATTTCCACTTAATTAGCCATCTTTGATTCTCAAGAATAAAATATATACTCATACGTACGGTCGAGTGAATTGAATTTTTCCGTAGGAATACATAGATTTCCTTTAAAAAGTAGGAATAAAAAACGTAAGACTATTGTCGTGCCAATTCAAATTTTCCGAAACCAGAGATTTAAAATATATGCATAAGGAGTATGTTTCGGAACGGAACAAATGTGAACACTAACGAATGAGTCCGGTGGCTGTCGTACATTGAAAAATAGAGTCTATATGCTATACATGCACCTAGATTAGCTAAAAACATAAGACTATTGTCGTACCAATTCGATTTTTCGGAAACAGAAGATTTAAAACATATACATAAGGGAGTATGTTTCGGAACGGAACAAATGTGACCTCTAACGAAACGAGTTAGTGTGTTGTCGTACAATAAGAAATAGAGTCGGATGCTACACGCGCACCTAGGTCAGCTAGATGATTTATGTGTATGAAATCTCCGTCGAATAGAGATATATAGATATACCAAGCTGAATACGAACTTACCAGTGAGAAAAAAAAATCAAGCTGACTGTGTCTGCTTTTAGCAAATGCTTTTGTGTGTGTCAGGACATACGAGTGATACTACCCAAGAATATTGTGGTATATATATGATAAAGGCAATATACGAATAAAAGGAAGCCACCGTGTTTTCCCACATGTGCTAAATAATCCGACACATTCACTCTTTGTTAACTATGAACATTTATCGTGAAAATTTAAAACATATTTATAAGGAGTATTTGCCAGGATGGAACAATAGCGACCGCTAAAGAACGTAAAAAAGAGTGTGGGTACTCTACAACAAGCACTCTGACTAGCTACATGATTTATGTGGATGACTTTCTGTGCCAAATATAGATATAGGCACGCGAAGCTAACTCTAAGCTGGTCGGTGAGAATAACACTCTGAAGCGGCTGTGTCTGCATTTGGGTGTGTGCGTGTCACGACATACGAGTGATACTATCCTAAAATATGACGGCATATATTTGAAAGAAATGACAACATATGATTAATACTATCTAACGATATGGTGGCACATATATATGAGAAAGGCAATATACATACGAGAAAGGAAATCACCGTGTTCTTCCATATATGCTAAATAATCTGACCCGATTACTCTTCATTAACTACGTATATTAATAGGGTAGATTTAAAATATTGCATATAAGGATTATTTTCTAGGACAAAACAATTATGATAGCTAAGAAAAAGAATCCAAATGCTATACGAGCACTCAAATCAGCTAGATGATTTAGCGTGGATGAAATATGCGCAAAGTATAGATATAGATTGGCAAAGCTAACTCTAAGCTGATCGGTGAGATGAAAAACTCCGAAGTTAGATGTGTCTGCATAATACTATCATAGCATATATTTAAAAAAATGACATTCTGGCAAGAAAATATATTACAGGCTTTAAAATAAATCTATTCATCTACACGTCCATTTGAATATGAACGTATGTATGAAAGTAATAAAAAATGTAACGTGTTGTAGGTTAACTGACCTCTTAAATTCAAAAAAATTTATACAGGAAGCTGAATTAAATAGTTCGGATCCCAACATCTACACATGTCATACTACCAAACTAGCTGAATTCTCCAAACTCGTGCTGAAAAAGAAAAAGAACGAGCCATGGGAACCCTAGCTCAGAAAATTACTATGCGTGGATCCATACAAAAACTTCGACCCAGACCGACCCAATATTTCAATGTGTTAGCGTCAAACAAGCAACTAGGTTGCTAATAGACCATTCTTCTTCATCTATATGTCACACTAAGCCCAAATCCAAAAAAAAAATTTACATAACAATTTAATAGCATGTAAAACAAAACACCTGGTAAATTTAGATTATTTATAAATTTCCTAACAATTGCTCACCAAATAAAGATAATTAAATATGGTCTCTCCAGATTATATTTATTTAGTGGGAATTGGAGCTACAAAATGTACCATCTTTCATGAAATATAAATATAAGAAAATCATAAATTTATTTCCATCATAATCTGGACACAGTAAAGACAATGAACATCCCTCTAAGAAAAATAAAGATGCTACCCTCGCAATTGCGAGGGCCACTATGCTAGTTAAAAATAAAGCTAAGAACATATGTGTTCATACGAAACAGCGGAGCGTGTCTCTCTCCCAAACAAGGAATGCTAGGATCCGATTTTATTCAAACAAAAACAAACAGACGCTCCAAGTAAAGCACATAAGATGTGACGGAATAAAAATATAGTTTCACTAGAGGTGACCTGATAAGTTGTCGATGAAGAAGGGATGCCTTGGGCATCCCCAAGCTTAGATGCTTGAGTCTTCTTAAAATATGCAGGGATGAACCACGGGGCATCCCCAAGCTTAGACTTTTCACTCTTCTTGATCATATTGTATCATCCTCCTCTCTTGACCCTTGAAAACTTCCTCCACACCAAACTCAAAACAAACTCATTAGAGGGTTAGTGCATAATTGAAAATTCATATATTCAGAGGTGACATAATCATTCTTAACACTTCTGGACATTGCACAAAGCTACTGAAAGTTAATGGAACAAAGAAATCCATCAAACATAGCAAAACAGGCAATGCGAAATAAAAGGCAGAATCTGTCAAAACAGAACAGTCCGTAAATACGAATTTTTTAGAGGCACTGGACTTGCACAGATGAAAATTCCCAAATTGAATGAAAGTTGCGTACATATCTGAGGATCACGCACGTAAATTGGAAGATTTTTATAAATTTTCTACAGCAGGGGCGGCTCAATTTCGTGACAAAAATGTGTTCCTGCGCAGTAATCCAAATCTAGTATTGACTTTACTATCAAAGACTTTACTTGGCACAACAATGCAATAAAATAAAGATAAGGAGAGGTTGCTACAGTAGTAACAACTTCCAAGACTCAAATATAAAACAAAGTGCAGAAGTAAAATAATGGGTTGTCTCCCATAAGCGCTTTTCTTTATAGCCATTAAGATGGGCTCAGTAAATTTAATGATGCACTCGCATAAGGATGAGAGTTGAAGCAAAGGGAGCATAAAAAAGCAAGTATGAAACAAATTTAAGCCTAACCCACTTCCTATGAAAAGGAATCTTGTAAATAAACAAGTCAATGAAGAACAAAGTGAATAGCATAGGAAGACAAAACAAGTGTAACTTCAAAAATTTCAGCATATAGAGAGGTGTTTTAGTAACATGAAAATTTCTACAACCATATTTTCCTCTCTCATAATAATTTTCAGTAGCATCATGAACAAACTCAACAATATAACTATCACATAAAGCATTCTTATCATGAGTCTCATGCATAAAATAATTACTACTCCCAACATAAGCATAGTCATTCTTATTAATTGCAGTGGGAGCAAATTCAACAAAGTAGCTATCATTATTATTCTCATCACCATAATCATCAAATGTAGGAGGCATAGTATAATCATAGTAAACTTTATCCTCAATAGTAGGTGGCACCAAAATACCACTATCATCATAAATGGGAGGAAAAGTGTCATCAAAGTAAATTCTCTCCTCCATGCTTGGGGGACTAAAAATATCATGCTCATCAAAACCAGCTTCCCCAAGCTTAAGTTCTTCCATAGCATTAGCAATAATAGTGTTCAAAGAGTTCATGCTAATAAAATTGCTACAAATATTTTGAAAACAAAGTTCCATGGGTTTTTTAATTTTCTCTTCAAACACCTCATGTCCTAACTCAAGATAAATACTATAAAGATCTCTAATATTTTTGTTGTTTTCCATTAAGCCTAACTAGTGAAATCACACAACTTAGTGTTCTCAGGAGTATTCATTTTAACAGTAGTAAATAAAGCAAACTAAATAGAGTAAATGAAAGTAACTAATTTTTTTGTGTTTTTAATATAGAGAACAAACAAAGCAGTAAATAAAATAAAGTAAAGCAAGACAAAAACAAAGTAAAGAGATTGGATGTGGGAGACTCCCCTTGCAGCGTGTCTTGATCTCCCCGGCAACGGCGCCAGAAAATATGCTTGATACGCGTGAGACACACGTCCGTTGGGAACCCCAAGAGGAAGGTGTGATGCGTACAGCAGCAAGTTTTTCCTCAGTAAGAAACCAAGGTTATCGAACCAGTAGGAGTCAAGGAACACGTGAAGGTTGTTGGTGGCGGAGTGTAGTGCGGCGCAACACCAGGGATTCCGGCGCCAACGTGGAACCTGCACAACACAATCAAAGTACTTTGCCCCAACGTAACAGTGAGGTTGTCAATCTCACTGGCTTGCTGTAAACAAAGGATTAGATGTATGGTGTGGATGATGATGATTGTTTGCGAAGAACAGTAAAGAACAGAGTTTGCAGTAGATTGTATTTCAGATGTAAAGAATGGACCGGGGTCCACAGTTCACTAGTGGTGTCTCTCCCATAAGATAAATAGCATGTTGGGTGAACAAATTACAGTTGGGCAATTGACAAATAAAGAATGCATAACAATGCACATACATATATCATGATGAGTACTATGAGATTTAATCAGGGCATTACGACAAAGTACATAGACGCTATCCGACATGCATCTATGCCTAAAAAGTCCACCTTCGGGTTATCATCCGAACCCCTTCCCAGTATTAAGTTGCAAACAACAGACAATTGCATTAAATATGGTGCGTAATGTAATCAACACAAATATCCTTAGACAAAGCATCGATGTTTTATCCCTAGTGGCAACAGCACATCCACAACCTTAGAGGTTGCTGTCACTGGGATTGGGATCTCCTGAATCCCCCGAGATGGGATTGGCGGCGGCGGCGTCTCTGGAAGGTTTTCCGTATCGTGGCTCTTGGTACTGGGGTATTCGCGACGAAGGCTTTAAGTAGGCGGAAGGGCAGAGTCGGGGGCGTCACGAGGGTCCCACACGCTAGGGCCGCGCGGCCAGGGCCTGGGTCGCGCCGCCCTAGTGTGGCGTCGCCTCGTGGCCCCACTTCGTATCTCCCTCGGTCTTCTGGAAGCTTCGTGGAAAAATAAGACCCTGGGCGTTGATTTCGTCCAATTCCGAGAATATTTCCTTACTATGATTTCTGAAACCAAAAACAGCGAGAAAACAACAAGTGGCTCTTCGGCATCTCGTCAATAGGTTAGTGCCGGAAAATGCATAATAATGACATATAATGTGTATAAAACATGTGAGTATCATCATAAAAGTAGCATGGAACATAAGAAATTATAGATACGCTTGAGACGTATCACCCCCATAGCCTTCTCACTTTTTGATGATCATGAGTTACCACATGCCATGAATGCACCTTCTTGCCATATGCACCATCGCCATGCATTTCATACTATCTTGCTTGACACTAATGGTGATGTTCACAAGTCATGGAACATCATGATGGATGATGTGTTCCTTTACCATGCACACACGCTTTTTGTTCTCTCTATTGTGTGTATAGGTACCCGAACGACAACATCCACCGCCACGGAGCATGAGTTGACGAAACGTGCAATTGAGAGCTACCCCAACAAGGAAGAACTACATCACCAAACCCGTGAGATTCACACCAACGGGTATGTTCCCAAACGCCTTCGCCCTCGTGTGTTTCCGACTTGTCTTGTCGAGCTTTCGGTTTGGTCCAATTCCTCGTCACCTCTTTTGCCTCTTATGCAACACATCTTGACACATCTTGTTGACACAATGGTTTTTGTATGTCTTGATGATATCATCATGCACTCCGAGAATCTCAAGGACCATGTCATACATGTGAGAGACACCTTATGCATCTTGTGCCACATGTCACACAAAAAGTTGCTCTTATTTGGATTTCTCATTTCATCTATGGCATTTGCAATGGATTCTTTGACACTTGAGGATACTCATACTCGGCTCACGCCAACCATACTTTCCCAAGCTAGAAGTCTCCATAGCTTTGCCATTGCACATAACAATTTTGCCCAAAATTTTGCCGCCGATACGTGCCTTTTGATTGTTCCATTTGTGTGGGACAATACTTCACGACAAATTTTTGACACTTTACAAAGAAAACTTTTACATGCACAAATTTTTGCCCTACCACATTTTGGATACATCGACACTCTTTTGGTTCCCATTTTTTCCAAATGCCTCTTGGAGAAACGACTTGATGCTTCGTATTTGATTGAGAGCCTCTTGTTCACCGATCACAAAATTGGCATCCACAAGCTTTCCGTTCGCAAGTTGTTTTTCCCCAAGTTCTTCTTCGACCACTTCATCGACAAACAAACTTCCAAGTACTTGGTGAGCAAAACGTTCACCATATCGGACCTCTCGCCACAACTTGGAGATGAAGAGGAACAAGAGTCGAGGACGAGTCTTCCCCAAGGGGGGGAGATGATGTAGCCCCGCCTATCGTCGACACTACACCATGGCCAAGGAGTCCCCCAAGTGGACCAACAAGCGCAACCCCGCCTATCGTCGATGCTACACCATGGCCAAGGAGTCCCCCAAGTGGACCAACAACACAAACCTCCGCCATATATGTCAAGGTGAACTCCTTCCTCTCTATGGTCGACCTCAACACCAACTTGAATGGTATGCTACCTCATGCCTATCATCATGGTGCCTATAGGTGCCGACATCGACAAGGACCAAGAGAGAATGAACTCCCATGGTGCAAGGAAGAGAGAAGAAGAAGAAGGAAAGAAGAGAAGAAGGAAGAGGAAGAAGAAGCGGGAGGAAGAGGCCCAGCCGGCCCAGAGGCCGGCCAACCGGGCCCCAGGCCGGCCAGGCCGGTCCCAGGGCCGGTCAGACCGGGCCCCAGACCGGATCCACCCCGGCGACAACCGGGCGTCGTACCGACGCCAACCAGATGGACTTTTGCGACCTTCCCGGTTGCCGCCCGGTCCCTGGCCCGGTTTGGACCGGATCGTCCGGTCCCAGGCCCGGTTGGACCGGCCCCTGGACCGGATTTCACGGGTTCGACTCGACCGGAACTGCCCGAGTCGGTCCACCGCATACCTATTCGACCCAAGTCGCCTTGTACCTCTATATAAGCACCTAGGTCGTCCCCTTTACTCCTTAGACAAGATTTAGGCTTAGACATGGATTTGAGCTTTGTCTCCCTAGGGTTTCATCCCCTTTGTATCAAGACAACCCTTGTTGGATGATTGGATTTGTTGTGTGAGATTCTAGTGCTACCCACTCTCTCTCTCTCTCACTCCTAGATTCATCTCCCTCACCAATCTCTCTGCTCGGAATTCTACCTCGCGTCTCTTCCGGGTTGATTCTATTGGCGTGGTCCATCGAGCCACGAGGGTAAGTATCGGTTGTATCGGGTGGGCGTGCGTGAGTTCCTCGTGTTCTTCGTGTTCTTCGTGTTCTTCGCGCTCTCCCTCTCTTTCCCCTTTGGATTTCGGGTCAGCCGCGAGATCGGGCCACACACGGGGTCTTAGACCACATCACTAGTGTTGTCAATAGAAAGAGTGAATTGGATCTTCACTATAGTAGGAGAGACAGACACCCGCAAAGCCACTTATGAAATACAAGTTGCATGTCGAGCGTGGAGAAAATCTCATGAAAGCGGTCATGTAAAGTTAGCCCGAGCCGCTTCATCCCACTATGCCACAAAGATGCAAAGTACTCAAACTAAAGACAACAAAGCATCAACGCCCACAAAACAATTGTGTTCTACTCGTGCAACCAATCTATGCATAGACACGACTCTGATACCACTGATGGGATTCGTAGCATAGAAAACAAAAAATTTCCTACCGCAAGAACGAAAACCAAGCCAAGATGCAATCTAGAAGATGGTAGCAACAAGGGTATCACGAGACTAACCCTTGAAGATTTCCAAAGCCTACGAGATTAGATCTCGTTGTTGCAGAAGATGATCACTTGCCGCTTTCAAAAGCGCGTAGAAGATCTTGACGGTGCCACAATCGGGCAGCACCTCCGTACTCGGTCACACGTTTGGTGTTGATGAAGACGTCCTTCTCCCCGTTCCAGCGGGCAGCAGAACTAGTAGATCCTCCTCGGAATCCCGGCAGCACGACGACGTGGTGACGGTGGTGGTGGAGATCTCCGGCAGGGCTTCGCCAAAGCGTATGCGGGAGAGGTGGTGGAGGAGGGCGGCTAGGGTTGGGGGAGAGAGGGGCGCCGGCCACTAAGGGGTGCGGCCAAGGAGGCTTTGGTGTGGCCGGCCCCCTCCCCTTGCTCCTCATTATATAGGTGGAACCCCCAAGTGTTGGACTACAAGTCTTCGAATAAGACCCCAACCCAAAAACTTCCATATGGTGGGAAACCTACCCAAGGAGGGATTCCCACTCAAGGTGGGATTCCCACCTTCCCTTGGAAGGGGGTGGCCGGCCACCAAGGTGGAGTCCACCTGGGACTCCTCCCCCTTAGGGTTGGCCGGCCATGCTAGGTGGAGTTGAAGGAGATATGCCCTAGAGGCAATAATAAAGTGGTTATTATTTATATCTTTATGTTTATGATAAATGTTTATATATCATGCTATAATTGTATCAACCGAAACATTAGTACATGTGTGATATGTAGACAACAAGAAGTCCCTAGTATGCCTCTTAAACTAGCTTGTTGATTAATGGATGATTAGTTTCATAATCATGAACATTGGATGTTATCAATAACAAGGTTATATCATTATATGAATGATGTAATGGACACACCCAATTAAGCGTAGCATAAGATCTCGTCATTAAGTTATTTGCTATAAGCTTTCGATACATAGTTACCTAGTCCTTATGACCATGAGATCATGTAAATCACTTATACCGGAAAGGTACTTTGATTACATCAAACGCCATCGCGTAAATGGGTGGTTATAAAGGTGGGATTAAGTATCCGGAAAGTATGAGTTGAGGCATATGGATCAACAGTGGGATTTGTCCATCCCGATGACGGATAGATATACTCCGGGCCCTCTCGGTGGAATGTCGTCTAATGTCTTGCAAGCATATGAATAAGTTCATAAGAGACCACATACCACGGTACGAGTAAAGAGTACTTGTCGGAGACGAGGTTGAACAAGGTATAGAGTGATACCGATGATCAAACCTCGGAAAAGTAAAATATCGCGTGACAAAGGGAATTGGTATCGTATGTGAATGGTTCATTCGATCACCGAAGTCATCGTTGAATATGTGGGAGCCATTATGGATCTCCGGATCCCGCTATTGGTTATTGGTCGGAGTGAGTACTCAACCATGTCCGCATAGTTCACGAACCATAGGGTGACACACTTAAAGTTGG
>NC_061514.1:353446266-353467403 GCF_022539505.1 Lolium rigidum | reverse complement strand
TTGGTGACGATGGTGTCGACGAAGTTGCTGATGAAGTTGCTGATGAAGTTGCCGGCGAAGCCGCCGGTGTCATGATCGGATCTGCCGATGCCCTGCCTTGTGCCGACAGGGTTCCCACAGACGGCGCCAATTGTCGAGGGTGCTCCTCGGCAATGCCCTCCGATAGGGGCTTAGGGTTGATGGAATCCTGCAAGCTGACACGAGACATCGGTACACAGACAAGCGGGAGAGCGATTTACCCAGGTTCGGGGCCCTCGATGAGGTAAAACCCTTACGTCCTGCCTGTCTGTTCTTTGATTATGATGAAAACAGGTTACAATGGGGTGCCGAATAGTTCGGCTGTAATCTCGTCGAGACGCTAGTTGCTAGGATAACCTAGTTCTAAGCTTCTGCTGGCTAGTATTGCTAAGGTTGATTGTGTCCCTTGATAGCCCCTCTCCTGGCCTTTATATAGGTGGCCAGGTCCCGAGAGGTCTAATCGAGTACGAGTAGGTTTACAGTAGATCTATCTCCAATCTTTCCTTGTTCGGCTTCTTCCGTATCTTGTACTCCAAGTAATCTTCCGCCGCATCGTCCTAGTGGCCCATCTTGCCATCAGGTACCTTCATGGGCCTCCAGTTGGACCGTGTAGGGTAGAGCAACATTGGTTACCCGAAGGGTAATGCCCACGTCACCAGTTGCTAAGAATTTGTGGGAATCAATTGGTATTAATGGAATTATTGAGGATGCAATTCTTGATGATCGAGCAGGGTCGGCTGTCCTCGAGCACCTGCTGAAGAGGGAAGATAACAATCTGAATGGTATGCCTAATATTGATTTGAAAGAAACAATTGCTGTAGCTTGCTGGTATCTCTGGTGGCTCAGGAGGCGTATTACAAATAATGAATCCACCCCATCTTTATATAACTGTAAAATATCTATCTTTTCAATAGTGGCAAATGCAGCGAAGGCAACTGTGGTGGGCGGTATGACTCAGACCGTGAAATGGACAAGGCCTCAGGTCAGATATATAAAACTGAATGTAGATGCGTCATTCCATGTCGATCGCAAGAAAGGGGCCACGGCTGCCGTAGCTCGGGATCATCAGGGGCGCTTTGTTGCTGCTGCGGGTAGGCTCATACCGCATGTGAATTCAGTTGCAATGGCTGAGGTGATGGCTATGAAAGATGGACTCAATCTTGCAAATCAACTCCCGGATCGAGGCGGAATCGAATTCTCTGGAAACTATTGAAGGTTGTACTGGTGGTGACACCTGGTGGAGTGAAAGTTCTGTGGTCTTTGCTGATTGTCTGGACATGAGAGCGGGGTTTGATGATGTGAAGTTTAAGCACTGCTCGAGAGAAGCAAATAAAGTGGCGGATGAGATAGCTAGGTTATGTTTTCAGAGTGGTAATTCTTGTAATTGGATCGATGAACCCCCTAGCTTTATTCTGCAAACTCTGATAGATGATGTAACTATTATATGACTCGCGGCAGCAGGTTCCAGACGCACTCTTTTACTTCCATGGTACCTAAGGGGGCTAGAAGGTTTTTAATAAGGCAGCCTGCTGTTTGCTTAATAGATTGGTTAAAGTTTAAAAAAAGATTAAAAAGTACTTTTTAATGATATTAACTTTGTACAGACAATCTTTAACTATTTGAAGAAATTCTGATCTCTACTTTCTCTACTACGTAGTTGAAAATTAAATCCCGACCCTCCCACACGGTGCATAATGATATGTTCTCCCCACCCACGATTATCGCTGCACCATCTCCTCACGCCCATCATCTAGAAAAAAGCAACCCGCTCGAGACTTTCGCATCCCCGAATTACGGAACAAGGTGAAAACTGTTGAGCTAAATCGGCCTCTTCCAAAGAATCAATCCCGCTGCCGCACCCATCCACCCTCCTTCTCTTCCACCGCCTACCAAGTACCGACCAGCTTCATTGTCGTCCGCCTACATGCCTCCTCTACGCCGCCGTGTGCACGGCAAGGAGCGCAACACCAGAATGCCACCCATAGATTTTGGGAAACACAACTCCATCTACCGCCTCATCAACCCCAAGTACGCCGTCGTGGCCCTGTCCGCTTCGTCCTCTCCATGATCCTGCATCCGTGATATGGCATCTTACTATTTTTACTCTCAGCTCATTGATTCATGACACTCTCCTTCCACGGGAAAAATCTCTCATTTGAAAGCCCACTATGCTGCTTCTCTCTCACTTGCTGGAAAGCGTGTTACTTACGTAAATATCAGTAGGCGGTCGGCTGTTAACCGACTGGTCGTAGGTTCGAATCCTACTTGGGGAGATTTGATTCATTCTTTAATGTAAGAATAAAGAATTGAATTAAAGGGAAATGCTATTCGTGCCGGTGAATCGACGAAACTATGTCCTTTGCAGCTTTTTGTGCAATGTCATATGTCGTAAAAGAAAATGTTGGTGCAGGCTGTCTTCGTATGCTTTTGAAAAAGCAAGAATTACTACTATTTATTGACTTTATGAAAAGAAAGTAAATTGACACTTTATGTCTCTCTTTCGAAATTGAAACTTGAAAATAGTAGGAAACGGAAAGCAAGAACGAAGTAGGCGAGGAAAGGCATACATAGGTGTTAGACTATGTATTGTAGGCTATACGTATTGTATACAAACTCCTGTACCTATACCTGTATGATATATAAAAGCATAACAGCCGAACCCTATTGGGTATCGAGCACTGTTCCCCAAACCCTAGTCTGTCTAACATGGTATCAGACGACGCGTTCGATCCGCGCCGCCCCGCTTCCGCCTCCTTTGCTGCCGCCGCGTCGGCCTCTCCTACTGCACCGCCGTCCTCGTCCCTTGCGACGGCGTCACCCTTCATGGCGTCCGCGCCCCTGGCTTGGGCCTACCCTGCCGCCCGATCTTCTGCTGCTCCCGCGGCCGCCAACCCTGCACCTGCGCCATCTGCAGGCCCAACTCCGGGGGAGGTTCCGTCTTCCTCGACGGCGGTCAATGGCCGGCCTCCGCCCTCCGACAGCGCTCGAGCCCTATCGCGGCGGGCCGTATCCGGCGCCTTACGTCGCGCCCCGCTCCGCGCCTTACGTCGCGCCCACGGCCGCACCCTACGTCACGCCTCATGCAGCGCCCTAAGCTGCAGCTTCGGCAGCGTCCTATGGCGCGTATCCTGGCGCCTCCTACGAGGCCTATGGTGCGGCGCCGTCTCGTCCTACAGCGTCACATGGTGTGATCTCGCCGGCGCACTATGGCTATAAACTGCAACAGTACCGTGGCCCGCCTCCCAGCAAGGTGCCGATGCCATACGGTGCTCCTCCACCTTATGAAGCAGTGCAGGCCGCACCAACTGCTGATCAAGGACCGTTCCACTTTGCCCATCTGGTGACGGTGAAACTATCTGCGGACAATTACTTGTTGTGGCGTGCTCAGGTGTTACCCTTGATGCGTAGTCACTATTTGGAAGGATATGTTGATGGTACGCTGCCGTGTCCGCCGGCCACGGTTCCGATTCTTTCGGCCTCCGGTGGTGAAACTATGGTGCCTAATCCGGCTCATCGTCGATGGGTTGCTCAAGACCAAGCAATTCTGGGTGCTATTCAGTCTTCGCTCACCCCCTCTGTGGCCGGCATGGTCATCTTTGCCTCTACATCGCGGGATGCTTGGGCCACCATCGAGTCTAGCTTCTCCTCGCAGTCCACGGCGCGTTCTTCGGCTATCCGTACTCAGCTTGGCGAGATAAAGAAGCATGACCTCTCTGTCACGGCCTTCTTCAACAAGGTTAAAGCATTGGCTGACACGCTCTCTTCCATTGGACAGCCGCTCCGCCCTGAGGAGTTTCAGACATTCATTGTCAATGGCCTTGATGAGGACTATGACTCTGCGGTGGAAAGTATCGGCGGGCGAGAAACACCACTTCCTGCCCGTGATCTCTATGCTCGTCTTCTGAACACGGAGCAGCGTCTCTCTACTCGTCGATCCGTGGGATCTTACTCTGATGGATCCTCGGCCAATGCGGCTCATCGTGGTGGTCCTCGTGGTTCTAAACCTGCACCACCACCACCGTCCAACCACCAAGCCCGTCCGTCCGCCCCTGCTCCTCCTATCACTGGACGCAAGCGGCTCTCTTG
Source organism: Lolium rigidum (assembly GCF_022539505.1). NCBI lineage: Eukaryota > Viridiplantae > Streptophyta > Magnoliopsida > Poales > Poaceae > Lolium > Lolium rigidum. The sequence goes on along the minus strand of NC_061514.1, from coordinate 353,463,299 downwards.
TCAAGCCTGTGGTGGTGGGGTTGAGTGTCAGCTTTGTGGTCTCGAAGGACATTTGGCGTCTCGCTGCCACCGCCGCTTCAAGCGTGATTTTCTCGGCATCGGCAACAATGGGAAAGGCAACGAGAAACAGGCTGCTCTAGCGTCGCAGGACTCGGGGTATACTCCCTCTTATTCAGTTGATCCCGCCTGGTATATGGACACAGGCGCCACCGACCATCTGACAAGTCAACTTGATAAACTTACCTCACATCAGCCATATTCTGGTCCGGATCAGGTTCGCACTGCCAATGGGTCAGGTATGCACATGTCGCATGTTGGACAGGCATCTCTTCTTTCACACACCTCTAAAAAGCTTCGTCTCCTTGATATTCTATGTGTTCCATCTGTCACCCGTAGTTTGCTCTCCGTTCCTAAATTTACTCGCGACAATAATGTGTTTTGTGAGTTTCACCCTTTTCATTTTTTTGTTAAGGATCGGGCAACGCGGGACGTTCTTCTTAGAGGGCGAGTTCGTCATGGTCTATATGCTCTTGATGTGCCATCCACCTCTCAAGCTTTCAGTGGTGTCCGAGTTTCGTCATCTCAATGGCACTCTCGTTTGGGTCACCCGGCCACGCCTATTGTGCGCCATGTGCTCCATCGCTATGAGCTGCCCGTAGAATCGAGTAATAAGGAGTTCTTAGTGTGTGATGCCTGTCAGCAAGGCAAGAGTCATCAGTTACCTTTTCCTGTTTCGAGTCGTGTTGTCAAAGCTCCTCTTGAACTTGTGTATTCAGATGTATGGGGGCCTGCCCAAACTTCTGTTAGTGGTCACAACTATTATGTCAGTTTCATTGATGCTTTTAGTCGCTTTACTTGGCTTTACTTGATTAAGCGCAAATCTGATGTGTTTCATGTCTTCATGCAATTTCAAGCACATGTTGAGCGTTTGCTGAATCACAAAATTATCCATGTTCAATCTGATTGGGGTGGTGAGTATCGGAATCTTAGTACCTTCTTTCAGAAACTTGGAATATCGCATCATGTGTCTTGTCCTCACACACATCAGCAAAACGGTGCTGCTGAACGCAAGCACCGTCACATTGTTGAAACTGGGCTTACATTGCTTGCTCATGCCTCTGTACCCTTTCGGTTCTGGAGTGATGCCTTTGTCACTGCGTGCTTTCTTATAAACAGGCTTCCAACACGACTCCTTCATATGAAGACTCCACTAGAAATCCTACTCCATGAAACTCCTGACTACTCTTTCTTCAAAGTTTTTAGTTGTGCCTATTGGCCTCACCTTCGTCCGTACAATCACCATAAACTTGAATATCGATCAAAACAGTGTGTGTTTCTTGGGTATAGTCCGCTCCATAAGGGGTATAAGTGTCTCCACATTCCGTCTAATCGTGTTTACATATCACGTGATGTCGTCTTTGATGAGACTGTTTTCCCATTCTCCTCACTACCACCGCCTCTTGACACCACTACTACTTCCTTACACTCCTTTCCTGTTTTGCCTGCTCAATTTGTGGATGCTGCATATTCTCCTGCATTGTTGCCTAACCATGGTGCAGGGACTGGACGAGGTGCTCGCCTTGAGCTTCTTGATGACTTGCCGGCGCCAGGAGTTCCGGATATGGCTCCGCCCACCTCGCCAGCTGCTGCTGATCCGCTCGTCGTTGACGTCGAGCGGCCGTGCATGCCCCATGCACGACGATCTGAGGTGCCGACCTCGCCTGGCGTGGACGCGCGCGTGCCCCTGCCGCCCAGCGTGTCGCCCGCTCCCTGCACTGCCTCGCATGGACCATCTTCGCCTGGTCCGTCGACTCCAGGCCCAACGCCAGTCGCTCCACCTGACGCTACGCCGCTGCCTGTACCTGCTTCACCCATGGTCGCTTCGCCCATGGCTGTGTTGCCGACCGCCACACCACCTGGCACAGCTTCTCCTGTGTCGCAGGCTCCTCCGACACCTGTACCAGCTCTGCTGCGTCCTCATACTCGCAAAGAAGAGTGGCATCTTTCGTCCCAAACAACGCACCGATGGTACTGTGGCCTGGCTTGCGGCGTGTGCTGCTCATCTCCAGGCTGATCCGACTGCTGAACCGCGACACTTCCGGGCTGCTTTGGATATTCCTCAGCGGCGTGCAGCCATGGAACAGGAGATCCAGGCACTCAAGAAGAATAATACATGGCGTTTGGTGACACCACCAGCTGGTGTCAATATCATTGACTCCAAATGGGTGTTCAAGGTCAAAAAGCATGCTGATGGTTCGATTGAAAGGTACAAGGCGCGCTTGGTTGCTAAAGGCTTCAAACAACATTATGGTCTTGACTATGAAGATACTTTCAGTCCGGTTGTGAAGCACACTACTATTCGCCTTCTCTTGTCATTGGCTGTCACTAGAGGTTGGTCGCTTCGTCAGTTAGATGTTCAGAATGCTTTCCTTCATGGTGTTCTGGAGGAGGAGGTATATATGCGTCAGCCACCAGGTTTCGTTGATCCTGCTCACCCACATCATCTTTGTCGTCTTGTCAAAGCACTCTATGGTCTGAAGCAGGCTCCTCGTGCATGGCATGCTAGACTTGGTGCTGCTCTTCGTGCGCATGGTTTTGTGTCCTCTACTGCCGACACATCTCTGTTTATCCTTCAGTGACCTCAGGTGACCATGTATATTCTGGTATATGTCGATGATATCATTCTTATCAGTTCTTCAGTTGTTGCGGCTGACAGGCTGGTTCTTAGTTTGGGAGCTGACTTTGCTGTCAAGGATCTGGGAAGACTACATTATTTCCTTGGACTTGAGGTTGCTCATTCTGACAGTGGTTTAACTCTCACTCAGCAGAAGTATTCCCATGATCTCTTGCGCCGTGCGGGTATGCTACAGTGCAAGTCTAGTCCTACTCCTATGTCTGCTACAGACAAACTGTCAGCTTTTGATGGAGAGCTTCTTGGGTCTAGTTTTGTTTGGACTTGGGCTTAGATGTAGTGGGTTCTTTGGCCACTGCTTTACCATTTGCTATGAACTTCATTTTCTATACTGTGGTGAGCGGGCGTGATATAGCAGATAGGCCACTGTGACTGGAAAGTTTAGATGTAAACTCAAGTTTGGCATACTCCGAAATTAGCATACATATCATTTGACGTCTCTGCACTTCAACCTTATCTTTTTTCCTTTTCGGTTTTCCAACGGTTACTTTAATACAAGAAAATCATGTTGTTACTTGGTATTTCGAAACAATTTATAAGCAGATCGTCTTCAAGTTATTAATTAACCCAGATGGAGACACAGAAGATGTGGATAAGCAATGAGATGGCGATGGAAACAGGAAGTGAGGTTTGGCGATTAACAACAATTCATTTTGTTAAAGCATTACAGATTTGTTCGTGCAATCGGCAATTGTGGAATCAATTCTCAAAAATAGAAGTATGTACCATGTAATCAACCTGCAGGATAGAAACTGAGAGCTTGAGCTTGCTTTCTGACATCTCAATTTTTTTGCAGGCACTTATAAAGTCTTAATTATTGTGTGTTGGGGTCTTCTCTATTTCCATGCTATATTGTCCCGGTTCGAGTTCTTGATGATTTGTTCCATAGAGGCCAACCTAGCATGCTAACATCCCCCAACAGTAGAAGCTAAGAGCATCTCCAGCCGTCTCTTCGGAAAGGCCCCAGGACTCCCTTTTTTTTTATCCGGATGGACGAAAACGGCCCAGTCGCGTCCCCAGATCCTCGTTTTCGCCGTGATTTGGGCTTTCATCCATCCGGGGAGCTCAGGTCATCCCCGGCCCCGGGGAGCACTCGGGGAGTCCAGAGGAAACGAAAGCGTGGGAAACATCGAGAAAACTCCCCGCGCGGCTGGTGGCTCCGACCTGTCGGTGAGAAGGGCCAATCGTCGTCCTCCGCCGGACGCTAGCTTGCACGTGGCGAGTTAATGCCGTCGCCTCTGTTTCACGCGCGCCACCCTCTATTTATCGCGGAACTATCGCGTTTGGCCGCTGATACGTCTCCGACGTATCAATAATTTCTTATGTTCTATGCCATATTATTGATGATACCTACATGTTTTATGCACACTTTATGTCATATTGGTGCATTTTCTGGAACTAACCTATTAACAAGATGCCGAAGTGCCAGTTCCTGTTTTCTGCTGTTTTTGGTTTCAGAAATCCTGGTAACGAAATATTCTCGGAATTGGACGAAACGAAGACCCAGGGCCCTATTTTTCCACGGAGCTTCCGAGAAGACCGAAGAACACACGAAGTGGGGCCACGAGGTGGCCAAGCTATAGGGCGGCGCGACCCAAGCCCTGGCCGCGCCGACCTATAGTGTGGGCCCCTCGTTAGCCCCCCGACTCTGCCCTTCCGCCTACTTAAAGCCTCCGTCGCGAAAACCCTGTGGCGAAAAACCACGATACGGAAAACCTTACTGAGACGCCGTCGCCGCCGATCCCATCTCGGGGGATTCTGGAGATCTCCTCCGGCACCCTGCCGGAGAGGGGATTCATCTCCCGGAGGACTCTACACCGCCATGGTCGCCTCCGGAGTGATGAGTGAGTAGTTCACCCCTGGACTATGGGTCCATAGCAGTAGCTAGATGGTTGTCTTCTCCTCATTGTGCTTCATTGTTGGATCTTGTGAGCTGCCTAACATGATCAAGATCATCTATCTGTAATTCTATATGTTGTGTTTGTCGGGATCCGATGGATAGAGAATACCATGTCATGTTAATTATCAAGTTATTATACATGTGTTGTTTATGATCTTGCATGCTCTCCGTTTCTAGTAGAGGCTCTGGCCAAGTTTTTACTTTTAACTCCAAGAGGGAGTACTTATGCTCGATAGTGGGTTCATGCCCGCATTGACACTGGGGAGTGACAGAAACCCCTAAGGTTGTGTTGTGCTGTTGCCACTAGGGATAAAACATTGGCGCTATGTCCGAGGATGTAGTTGCTGATTACATTACGCACCATACTTAATGCAATTGTCTGTTGCTTTGCAACTTAATACTGGAGGGGGTTCGGATGATAACCTCGAAGGTGGACTTTTAGGCATAGATGCGGTTGGATGGCGGTCTATGTACTTTGTCGTAATGCCCAATTAAATCTCACTATACTTATCATGTCATGTATGTGCATTGTTATGCCCTCTCTATTTGTCAATTGCCCGACTGTAATTTGTTCACCCAACATGCTTTTATCTTATGGGAGAGACACCTCTAGTGAGCTGTGGACCCCGGTCCATTCTTTAATACTGAAATACAAATCTGTTGCAATACTTGTTTTATTGTTTTCTCTGCAAACAATCATCTTCCACACAATACGGTTAATCCTTTGTTACAGCAAGCTCGGTGAGATTGACAACCTCACTCGTTTCGTTGGGGCAAAGTACTTTGGTTGTGTTGTGCAGGTTCCACGTTGGCGCCGGAATCTCGGTGTTGCGCCGCACTACGTCCCGCCGCCATCAACCTTCAACGTGCTTCTTGGCTCCTCCTGGTTCGATAAACCTTGGTTTCTTTCTGAGGGAAAACTTGCTGCTGTGCGCATCATACCTTCCTCTTGGGGTTGCCCAACGAACGTGTGAAATACACGCCATCAGCCGCATTCACCACCCCGTCTCCCTATTCACCACCTCTCTCCCCAAACTCATCGAGCGAACAACGGCGAACTTCGGCGACAGCGCGGCGAACAACGGCTTCGTCCGTCGTTCTCTCCACCAATGGGAGGGGAGGCTGCTGCACGCGGCGGGCTACCCGGCGCCGCCGGACTTCCGCGCGCCTGGAGGCTGGCGCCTGAGCGTGGGGGGCGTCCTGATCCCGCCGCCGCCAATCGGATGCGCCGCCCTCGAGGCGGAGATCGACGCGGTGCTCGTCTCCCTCAGCGATGAGCAGCGCGCGGATGAGAGGTTCTTTCCCGAAAATTACGAGGCCTGGACGGAGTTCTTCCGGCAAAGGTACGAGCGTGAACTCGCCGCCTACGACGGCCCTCCCCCTCTTCCCGCGCGAAACAACGCCGTCGGCCGCCGCTGATAGTGGAGCGGGCCTGGCCGCACCCTCAAGAATGTGCTCGAGCACATCGAGGGCGGCAACTCCCCCGTACTAGGGATGCCGCCGCCGGTGGCGCCTACCGTGTCGCGCCGGCACGGGAGCTCGTGGACGTCGCGACGGATGGCGTCGTCGACCTCATCGTCTGGGTCGGCGTCGAGGTCCGGCGGGTCGGCTCCTCCACCTGCGACGCCGACGGTCGTCAAGAAGGAGCCGGCATCTCCATCGCCGACCAGAGGGCGCTGCTGCGTGCCCTGGTCATCCGCGAGGGGGGCACCAGTCGTCTTCTCCTTCGCGCGGCTGCAAGAGGAAGACATCCAAGAAGGATGCCGCAGCGGCCACCGCCGCATCCGAGCTCGCCGAAGAGGAGGCCAAGCGGGCAGAGGACGCGACGGTGACCGAGGCGATCGTGAGGTTGCTCACCGACCTCGTCCCCGTCGACAACGCCCTCCCTATGGACGCCGCGCTCGCCTGGTCCAGGCAGGACTAGGAGAGGCAGGAGGCGGAGCGGCACAGGCGGCTGCTCGACCTGGCGGCCACGCGGCGACGCATCGCCCGAACCACACCGACCGCACCCACCGCACCCGTCGCCCCCATGCCGCTCATCAAGCTCGAGGAGAGCAGCGACGACGAGCTGTATCGGCCGACGCCGCCACACGGCGACCCTAGCCAGGGTTCAAGCCGTTGGTACGGAGACGCCGGCCAGAGCAGCCAGCAGGTGCCGCCGCCTGAGGACGCCGGCAACTCCAGCGACAACGACGATGATGGCGGCGACTACATGGCGTTCTACCGCCATTTCGGCATGTAGATCGTCTTGTTCTAGCTTTAGTTTATGTTTCCCTCTGGCCGAATTCAAATATATTACGAATTCGGCCTATATATGGACGAAATCGCCTATATATGTTAAATATCTCTAAATTTTGCCTATGTTTGAACGTATTTCGCCTGGTTTTGTCTGAATTCGTCTATATTTGTTCAAAATTTTCATCCATTTTGGGCTCGCCGCTGGAAAAATGGGCCTCCCAGACCATATTTTACATCCATCCGGCGCTAAATAGCGCCGGATTTCGGCCTGGGGAGCCCCAACGGTGGAGATGCTCTAAGCTTGGGCGTGGATCTTGTTTGGTAGGACATCAATTTCTTCACCTTTGTGTCTGATTTTATTGATCGACAATCAGGGAATAAAACTTGAATGTATATAGATCGAATGTTCAATCGTGATAGTTATTTCAACACGAAAATCTGTATTATGAGTAGGAGTGTCTGATCATGTAAGCTTACATATGTTAAATGATGTGTGCTTTTGTTAATTTCTACTTGGTTCAGATATAGATTTTTAGAATCTTATTCCTGACTGAGAATATTGAATCACATAACTAGGAAGAACTGAAGAATCATAAGTTCTTTGTTGAATTGCACCTGCCAATTTAGTGATGTATACCATAGCTCGGATAATTAGCACATGAATCACTCTCCAGATCAAAACCTTTGATTTTGAATATTATTTGGTGCATGTTAGTCCGATCAATAGTGGCTGTGCATATAGAAATTCTGGTCATTGAAAGATTGCTGCACTAGCCAATTGAACCAAAAGTCCGAACTGATGGAAAGAGACTAGGCAGTGTATTTATATTCAGCAGTCATATGTTTTTACCGGTGGTCTAGCTGAATAAATGGCATTTTTAATGATTTTTGGTATTGTAATACATGCACGATCCAATCTCCAAGGTATGAATGCTATAGTCTCCATGATAAGAAGGCTTCGGTGTGCTGCAAGAATATATACATGCTTGTCTAAATTAATTTTGAGTTGCACTTCTTACTTCATTTTTTACGAGCAGTTGTTCTGATGGCACTAATTTCTATCTGATTGTTTTGAGCTTGACATAACATAGCCTGCTTTGATTCTCCATCCCAGTTGCATAGTTTCAATCATGTCCAACAAGAAATGTATATATCACTGTGCTGATCCTTGCACGAGTACTGCATTATTATCATTTGACATTATTTGTTTTCCTTCTAATTGAAGGTTTAGTTCCTTTGGCAACAAATTGCTAAACAGTTGCGTAAATTCCACTTTTGTGATGCCAGGGCCTACCTTTTGTCTCTTACCAGTGATCAATGCATATGGTCCATCAGAACAATCCATTAAGGTAATTGTTCGGATATTAAGAAAGTTTACTACACTTCCATCTTACCTACATAACTGATCTTTTCTACTATGTGAATGTCCGTGTCTTCTCGACTAAATCTGATTACATGTTTCTGGTTTTCTTGTGTTATAAATTGCTCAATTTGGTGTCTCTATTTGTTTAACATATGTATTCTTAGCTTTACTATGCTGAATCAGGTGATTATGTTAGTACCAGCTGAGGTGCTCAGATCCGGGATATTGGCTATTCTACTTTATTTACTTCCCAACTTGTAGGATATTGGAACGGTGTGACTCATGCAATTAGTGTTGTGAACCTTTTTGGAATGGCACCCAAACCATTACCCAATGATGTATACTTTGGTCTATCCATATGTGGATTGTGGATGTTAAGGCTATGAAGTTATGTGGGATCAGGACATCCTGCGATCCACATTGTAACAGATTCAATTGTATATGTTATAAAGCTGAAAAATTCAGTGTATATATATGAACATCAGTGATCAGCCGACCTCTTTTCTTCATTCTATCATACATCGCTGCTTACAATAATTGCAAATCATGTCGCATGTATTATATATGTTGTGAGAAATAAAACAGATAAGGATATACTATTATGGTGATAGTGAGGAGTAAGACATATTAGCAATATTCTTTTTTAATAGGGATATATTATTGATTTTGCGCATTTTACAAAGACTAGCGTGCACTGAGGCAGGCAGACTGATGTTACATCTGACTCTCGACAAATCTCTGTAGCAGAGACACCTGAAATGTAAATATCTACTCTGAAGCTTAAGAGAAAGCTTGGCCTGATGATGAGCTTTGAAGATGAGGCTTCTGGATATGTGAAAGACCCTGGTTGCATAGTTGTTGAACATAATTCCCTGATCATTGAAGGTTAGCACGTTTTGCTGCAGATTTAGCATCAACATTTTGAACATCTTTCTACAATGAGTGAATTTCACCTTTTACCCTCTAAGATCAACTATGTGCCACTTTTTACCCAATTGAACAAAAAATCCTTAAAACTACCCCATTTAACATACTTCCTTCCCATTTGTTTACCCTTTTCTATATTTTGCCCCGTCCTGGCCAGTGGGTCCCACTCTTAGGCCGACATGGCAGCACCAGATTGGACACCAGTTCTCCTAGGCATGTCCTACTCAGCGTGCTGAGCCTAGCCGAGCCGGTTTAGCTAGGGCTGTCACAACTCAGTTGGACCTGATAGCACCGAACGTGCCTCCCTGGTTTAACCGAACCAACTCACCTCCCAACAGACCTGCTCGCCCTGTAGCATCACACGAGAACGCGAGAGAGAAAGCCGAACAGAGGCTGGTAACGGGGGGCGCTAGGTCACATCGTGGCTGGTGATCGGCAACGATCGCCGGAGGAATACGTGGTTCACCGGTAGGTTATTCTGTACTAGGTCTTACCGCAATGATTTGGATGTGTTTACTCTCTCAATGCAGGGCTCTTTGCTTCGGTAATTCCGCCCCAACGAGGGTGAGTTTAGATTGAATCTAGCGGCGGTGGTCAATGGTTAAAAGATTATACCTTTTCTGAATTAGTAATAAAGAGTGTATTGCCATTAGGTTCTATTTTCAAGTTTCTTAGATCAAGAGTAGCTCTGAATCAGCCACGCTGATGCAAGCTATAGAAAGCAAGAGTTAACTCAGAACTGTTCCATTGCTCGATTGCAGAGTTGTGTGCCACTGTTTTAGTTAACTCTGAACTATATAGGTTTTTTTGTACCCACTTAGCTCTAAATGTTGATACATATATAATTAATACATGTTGGTATGCTAAATGGACTGAGATATTATATATTCAGATTTCAGAGTGACATTGTTTCTTAATAATTAGCATTCAAAGACATTCAAAAAACAAGATTGCAACTAGCAGAGCACATGGCTATATGGGCTCATAGAGCTGCACTTTGATGTAATGCATTAGTGTTGGAGGGGTCGGAATGACAGAAACCGCCTTCCAACACTATGTGTTGCATTAGAGGGGTTTGTGTCGAGGACCCTAAATCTTATGACTACGATGTGACATTTATGTCTTAATGATTCCTATACTTGCACATGAAAATGGCTCTAGGACCCATCATAAGGGGTGTATTTGCACATGCTTATGGTTGCACCTAATTAAGGCTCCGCCCCTAATTGAATAAAGCTTAACAAAATATTTACCATGTTGTTTAGAACTCATATGCTAGCAAATCCATGCCGTCCTCGGGAACTTTTGTCTCATATAAGAACACACACTTGAGCTTGTCCTCTTGCTGCATAGAGGATTGGGCTTTTCTCTCATCGAGAGCATTTACTTATTTGCTATTTACTTTCCACACTTTATTTCTATTGCAAACTATATACCCAAAACACCAAAACCGTTACTTTATTATTACTGCTTTCTTGTTATTTTTGCTAACCAATACCTTTAGCTCCTCGTGGGTTCGACAACCTTTATTTATTGAAAAGTACTACAATTGATCTCCTGCACTTGGGAGCCATCATGCTGCAAGAAGCAAGTTGAAAGGGCATTTCTCCAGTATTGTTGTTCTGCCTGTTTGTTAACAAGTGCTTTTGTGCTCTAGATTCTTTCTTTGAAAAGCATGTTACGGTTGTCAATCCCTCAAAAGTGAAAAGAAGATGACGGCACCCGTAGCTTTGTGGTGAAGTATCTAGAGGTGCTCAAGTTCAATTATAGGGGTTGGCGGTGAATTGTGGTTGAGAGAACCACATTAGTTGTGGCTATTGCAGATCTCGAGACCAGAGACTCCGGACTTGCCCACACCGTAGATTCTGGTCCCGTGGACCGGAGACTCCGGTGAAGTCCCCAGACCACCGATTTTTGGTTTTTGGCCCGTGTGCCTCACGCTCAGTATGGGGGTCCGGGAACTTTTTTGGTAGGACCAGGTAATCTGTCCAGAGATTCCGGTGTGGGCGTTTCTAGTCTCCTAGGACCGGAGTAAGTGATTCTGCGCACTGGAGACTCTGGTGTATGCACACCGGAGACTCCGGTCCCATTTTGCCAACAACGTCTACATTTAATGTGGGGGTATAAATAGCACCCTTCTTCCCCAATTGATGGTGGCGACTTCTACCCTCTCTCCTCCATTAAGCTCATAGATCTCCTTCGCGAGCCACTCAATCTTGTTGCCCTTTTGGGGATCAAGGGAGGAACCCTAGATATGCACTTCTGTTTCAAGAAGAATCAAGTTGTGAAACCCTAGCTTTGTGAGAAGTCGCACTCGGAGTTTGCTTGGTGTTGAAAAAAGCTCCGTGATCAGTTGTTGGGAGCCTCCGATTAAGTTGTGGATGCGTGCCCCAACCTTTGTGTAAATGTGTTGGTTGCCACCTTGAAGTCTACCTCTTAGTGGAGCGTGAGTTAACCTTCGTGGTTTGCTCACCGGAGAATAGGGTGAGGCCTTTGTGCCATTGGTTGGAATTCGTGGCACCACCTCCAACGTAGATGTACTTCCCCTAAAAAGGAAGGAACTACGAGAATCATACCCTTGTGTCTCCGCGTGCTTCACCTCGGTTACTTCTATCCTTTACCACACTTTACTACTTGTATCTTGTTCCTTGTTTAGTTTTGCTTGCATCTTATCATATAGGTAAATTCACATAGTTGCATGTCTAGAGAATTTACCTTTGTGTTAAGGCTAAATCGAAAAAGAATATTAAAATTGACTAGAACCTATTCACCCCTCTAGGTGCCCACACGATCCTTTCTCATGTGACGGTGCTGCCAGCTGGAGTTAAAATGCTGCTCATGGTGCTGCTAGCCGGATGTGGAATGTTGCCGACGGTGCGCCGACAAGGAGTAGTACATGATGCTGCAATAATATAAATATTTTGCTACAAATGTTCTGTGGGTCTGCTACTTTAGTATATTTTTTGCCGCAAGATATCTGCTGATGTCTCCGGCGAGGTCGGTTTAGATCCAACAGCATAATTGTTTTTGCTACGAGGTCTTGAGCGTGTCTTCAGGTAGTCTCCGAGGAGGTCTCCCTCCAATGAGTGTTTGCTTTCTTATTTCTTGGTGAACCTTTTTTGATTCAATGAAGCAAAAGCGAGGCTTTTTTTTGGTGCGGTGAAGCAAGACTAGAATTTTGGCAGAAATTAAACACATGCACCTGGAAAGTTGGAGGATGTGAGAAAATTAACCTCTAGAGAACCTATGGTTGGGTGGTTAGGAAAGCAGTGACACCCCAGCCCACCAGAGTTCAAACCACATGTTTGATGCTTTGATGTGTCATAAGAGCATCTCTAGCACAGCCCGTAAACACGCGAACTGAAAACACGGAGTTTAGTTCACCGAACTCGTGTTTACGAGTCGGAAACCCGGAGTTCAGTTCACCGCTGGCTCTGTTCTGCGCCAACGGCTTCCGAACCCGTAAAGGCAGGGTTTTTCATAGAATTCATATGCGACAAGTACAACAATCGATCATAATTAATCAAATAGTCATCCAAATTATAACAATATATAAACAAATGTATGAACCAAATTATTACATCAGTTTTGGGAAAATTGAACAAATGAAAAATTTCTCAACCAAATTACAACAATTATGGGAAAATTGAACAGATGAACAAATGTATCAACAATGATACATCTCATACATAAATGAATGGAATGGTAGGATCAAAGGCGACGATCATGTCGCTGCTAGTGGTGCATTTTCAGATCATAAACAAGCTGGGCATGGGTACTGGCATTCTCAACCTGCCGATGCATTTCAAGGAAAGCTTCAATGTGATCCAGATTGCGTTGGGGGTTCCACTCGGGTGCCAACGTTGTCATAGAAGCAGGGCAAGCTTAACTCTCTTTCATCCTCGATGATCATATTGTGAAGAACATGTCATGATGTTCACAAGAGTTTTTTTGTCCCAAAACCGGGCTGGGCCACGAAAAATGGTAAACCTTGCTTGCAAAACACCGAAAGCTCTCTCAATGTCCTTGTGAGCTGCTTCTTGAGCTTTGGCAAATTTAGCTTGTATTCTGTCTTGGGATCCTTCACAGACTTAACAAAATTTGCCCAATCCGGATAGATGCCAATGGCTAGGTAATATCCCATTGTATATTCATTGTTCATGACCTTGTAGTTGCAAGTGGGTACTTCCCCATTTGCGAATTTCTCAAATAAAGGAGATCTTTGCAGCACGTTGATGTCATTGAGTATTCCTTGCAAACCAAAAAAACAACGCCAAATCCACCAATTTTGTGATGCGACGGCCTCAAGAACAATGGTAGCATCTTTGCTTTTGCCACAGTACTATCCGTGCCATGCATTGGGACAATTCTTCCATGTCCAATGCATACAATCAAGACTACCAAGCATGCGAGGCCAACCTCTTTTCCCATTTATCTCCATCAATCTTTTTGTGTCATCCTCATTGGGAGCTCGGAGATAGATTGGCCCAAACAACTTGATAATCATGCGAGCAAACCTACGCACGGACTACGTGGTAGTAGCTTCGCCAATTCGAAGATACTCATCGGTGCAATCCGCAGGGATGCCATACGCGATCACCCTCATGGCAGCCGAGATTTTTTGAAACGGGTTGAAACCCATCACGTCGACAGCATTTCTACGTTCCTTGAAGTAATTCTAATTGGCTTCGTAGGCCTTGACGATTTTAAAGAACAAACTACAGCGCATGCGATACCTCCTATGGAATAGATGCGGCGGGTGCTTGTGACGGTAAAGCACACGCCCGTTGGGAACCCCAAGAGGAAGGTATGATGAGTACAGCAGCGAGTTTTCCCTCAGTAAGAAACCAAGGTTATCGAACCAGTAGGAGATGAAGATCACGTGAAGGTTGTTGGTGAAGAAGTGTAGTGCGGCGCAACACCAGGGATTCCGGTGCCAACGTGGAACCTGCACAACACAATCAAACTACTTTGCCCCAACTTAACAGTGAGGTTGTCAATCTCACCGGCTTGCTGAAAACAAAGGATTAAACGTATGGTGTGGAAAATGATGTTTGCTTGCAGAAAACAAAAGAGAACAATGATTGTAAAAGAATGGACCGGGGTCCACAGTTCACTAGTGGTGTCTCTCCAATAAGATAAATAACATGTTGGGTAAACAAATTACAGTTGGGCAATTGACAAATAGAGAGGGCATAACAATGCACATACATATCATGATGACTACTATGAGATTTACTTAGGGCATTACGACAAAGAACATAGACCGCCATCCAGCATGCATCTATGCCTAAAAAGTCCACCTTCGGGTTAGCATCCGCACCCCTTCCAGTATTAAGTTGCAAGCAATAGACAATTGCATTAAGTACTGTGCGTAATGTAAACAATACAAATATCCTTAGACAAAACATTAATGTTTTATCCCTAGTGGCAACAACACATCCACAACCTTAGGGGTTGCTGTCACTCCCCCAGATTCAATGGAGACATGAACCCACTATCTAGCATAAATACTCCCTCTTGGAGTCACAAGTATCAACTTGGCCAGAGCCTCTACTAGCAACGGAGAGCATGCAAGATCATAAACAACACATATATGATAGATCAATAATCAACTTGACATAGTATTCCATATTCATCGGATCCCAACAAACACAACTTGTAGCATTACGAATAGATGATCTTGATCATGATAGGCAGCTCATAAGATCTAAACATGATGGCACAATAGGAGAAGACACCCATCTAGCTACTGCTATGGACCCGTAGTCCAAGGATGAACTACTCACGCATCAGTCCGGAGGCGGGCATGGTGATGTAGAGCCCTCCGGTGATGATTCCCCTCTCCGGCAGGGTGCCAGAGGAGATCTTCTGAACCCCCGAGTTAGGGTTGACGGCGGCGGCGGCTCTGGAACTGTTCTGGTATTTTGGCTCTCGGTACTAGGGTTTTCGGGGACAAAGGAATAAATAGGCGAAGGGGCAGCGTCGGGGGAGCCAGGGGGCTCCCTCCCCACGTCACGGCGCGGATGTGGGCCCCCCCGCGCCGCCATATGGGGAGGGCCCCCTGCTGGCCTTCCTCGACTCCTCTTCGGTCTTCTGGAACACTCTGTGGAAAATAGGGCCGTGGGCTTTTGTTTCGCCCAATTCCGAGAATATTTGTAAAACAACTTTTCGAAATCAAAAACAGCGAGAAAACGAGAAGCGGCACTGTGGCATCTTGTTAATAGGTTAGTCCCAGAAAATGCATAAAAACATTATAAAATGTGAATAAAACATGTAGGTATTGTCATAAAACTAGCATGGAACATAAGAAATTATAGATACGTTGGAGACGTATCAAGCATCCCCAAGCTTAGTTCCTACTCGCCCTCGAGTAGGTAAACGATAAAAAGAATAATTTCGAAGTGACATGCTACCAACATAATCTTGATCAATACTATTGTAAAGCATATGAGATGAATGAAGTGACTCAAAGCAATGGTCTATAGTTTGCTAACAAAAAGATAATGACTAAACAACTGAATCATATAGCAAAAACTTTTCATAAATAGTACTTTCAAGACAAGCATCAAAAAGTCTTGCATAAGAGTTAACTCATAAAGCAATAGATTCTTAATACAAGGTTTTGAAGCAACACAAAGGAAGATTTAAGTTTCAGCAATTGCTTTCAACTTCAACATGCATATCTCATGGATAATTGTCAACACAAAGTAATATATTAAGTGCAATAAGTAAGCATGTAAGAATCAATGCACACAGTTGACACAAGTGTTTGCTTCTAAGATAGAAAGAAGTAGGTAAACTGACTCAACATAAAAGAAAAGAAAGGCCCTTCGCAGAGGGAAGCAGGGATTAAATCATGTGCTAGAGCTTTTCAAGTTTTGAAATCATATAGAGAGCATAAAAATAAAGTTTTGAGAGGTGTTTGTTGTTGTCAACGAATGGTAGTGGGCACTCTAACCCCCTTGTCAAACAGACTTTCAAAGAGCGGCTCCCATGAAGGACGTTATCTCTACCAGCAAGGTAG
Source organism: Lolium rigidum (assembly GCF_022539505.1). Classification (NCBI taxonomy): domain Eukaryota; kingdom Viridiplantae; phylum Streptophyta; class Magnoliopsida; order Poales; family Poaceae; genus Lolium; species Lolium rigidum. The sequence continues at coordinate 353,447,152 of NC_061514.1, read as the reverse complement.
ATCATCACTCTTCTCTTTTGTTTACACATGTATTTTAGTTTTATTTATAGATGACACTCCTCCCAACCTTTTGCTTTCACAAGCCATGGCTAACCAAATCCTCGGGTGCCTTCCAACATTTCACATACCATGGAGGAGTGTCTATTGCAAAATTAAGTTGCTTACTGATAAATCAGGGCAAAACATGTGAAGAGAATTATTAATGAAAGTTAATTAATTGGGGTTGGGCACCCCGTTGCCAGCTTTTTTTGCAAAATTATTGGATAAGCGGATGTATATGCCACTAGTCCATTGGTGAAAGTCTGCCCAACAAGATTGAAAGATAAAACACCACATACTTCCTCATGAGCTATAAAACATTGACACAAATAAGGAGTAATAAAGTTTTGAATTGTTTAAAGGTAGCACATGAAGTATTTCCTTGGAATGGCACAAAAATACCACATAGTAGGTAGTTATGGTGGACACAAATGTCATAGGTTTTGGCTCAAGGTTTTGGATGCACGAGAAGCATTCCCTCTCAGTACAAGGCTTTGGCTAGCAAGGTTGTTTGAAGCAAACACAAGTATAAACCGGTACAGCAAAACTTACATAAGAACATATTGCAAGCATTATAAGACTCTACATTGTCTTCCTTGTTTCTCAAACACTTTTGCCAGAAAATATCTAGACCTTAGAGAGACCAATCATGCAAACCAAATTTCAACAAGCTCTACGGTAGTTCTTGATACGTCCAATTTGCATCACTATTTTATATCATAATTTGCTGCTATTCATTGATATATTTCATATTTGGAGATGATACTTATGTTATTTCATCTATTTTGCATATTTCATGATTATTTGGAGATCGCGCACCGGAGCCGGATTCTGTTTGGAAAAAGCA
>NC_061514.1:353386850-353446166 GCF_022539505.1 Lolium rigidum | reverse complement strand
AGCAAGGCGATTGTAGGGTAGTTGCAGCAAAGGGAGATGCTATCCACCGATCTAGTCGGTGCCGATTAGGAATAGCACCCGCACGGTATGGGTACGAGTAGAGCCATTTCATATCCGTATTCGTCGCTTTAAATCGTACCCGTCATCCGTACCTATACCTGTTAAGAGTATAAGTTTTTTCCATACCCGTCACCCGACAGGGTAAATGGATACCCGCGGGTAAAAAATACCTGTGCTTACAACACATCTAATTCAAAAACATATGACATAAGGTGAATCGATCCTAAATATGGGTCTAAGCCTCACTAACCAACCGAAGATTGTGAGACTGGAAAGCGTGAGGTTCAGCCTAGCAACGTGAATGCGTGATTACGAGGGAATTAAGTAGGTTTCGAATATTACAATGACCCACTAGTTAAATTTAGATGGGTAAATGGGTATGTCGGTATGGGTTCTACCATCACATACCCGTACCCGCTCTATCCAATAGGTACGATATTTTCCTATTTACAAACCCATGGATAATATTTTATCCCATACCTGTACTCTTATTGGGTTTTTACCCGGTGGGTACGCAGGTCATGAGTACACATTGCCATCCCTAGTGCTGATGGGGCTGCCGCGCACGCCGCAGCCCCCCGGGTTACTAACTGGGCCGCAGCCCAACATCAGGTGAGCCGTTTTTTTTTCTTTTTCGTTTTTTTTTTGTTTTCTGTTGTTTGTTTAAAATCTGAACATTTGTCAAAATTAAATATTTTTCAAATTAAAAAGAAATCACTTTTTAAAAAATCTGACCATTTTTCAGATTTGAACATTTTTAAATTTGAACAAAAATTTATTTTTTTCTATGAACAATTTCTGAATTTGAACATTTCTGAATTTGAACAAATTTTATATTTGAACAATTTTCGAATCTGAACGATTTTCATACTAGAACAATTTTCGAATTTGAACAAATTTCATATTTGAACGGTTTTCGAATTTGAACGGTTTTCAAATTTGAATGGTTTTAGATTTGAGCGGTTTTCAAATTTGAACATTTTTGAATTTAAACATTTTTTCAATTTGAACAATTTTTAAAAATTAAAATTTTCGAATCTGAAAAAATATAAACAAAAATGAAAACCGAAAACAGAAAAAGAAACCAGGAAAAAAAAGAAAAAACAAACTGCTACATGCTAAACAGACACAAATGGGCCTGACCCATACCCGACCAGGAGGTGTGCAGTGGCCGGTAGCCACCGATCTTGTCGGTGTATAGGTTTTGCCTGCAGCAAATCCTATCTCCCCCTCAAAAAAACGCAAATTCTATCTGACCCTTCACGCCCTCTAAAAAAAGAAATACTTTTTCTTACAAAAAAAAAGAAAATCTGACCCTTCACGGCTTCACGGGGGTGGGTTTCACTAATTCCCGCTCATTAGCATGTGTTTGTAGGCATCGCCAGATAGCCCAGCCCATTAATTGTTCTCTCGATTCAAAAGAAGTACCGTATTTTTTCTCTTATCGTATCATCTAAACTCTAGACTAGTGGTTGCTACACCTCTCCAGCCGGTGGTGACCCAAGTTTGAATCCCGCCTTTCACTGTTTCCCGACCGTTTTTTAAAATAAAATAAACCCAAACAAAATTTTAATTCGAACAAAATTTTAAAATGATTAAAACAAAAAATGTTTAAAAATAAGAAGATGCAAAATTGAAAATTGCTCAGATTTGAAATTTACGCACATTCAAAATTAGGCTCAGGTGCGATTCTTTTCTTTTTTTTGTATCTTTTCTGTTGCTAATATATTCTTTTTCAAAACCTAACATTTTATCAAAAATAGTATTAAATATCAATATTTTTAAATTTGAATAGTTTTAGAAAATGTGAAGTTTTATATTTTGAACATACTTGGGAAATTATATTATTTTTCAAATTTGAAAACATTAACAAATTAAGCAATTTTAAAACTCAAACAATTTTTAGATTTGAACATTTTTAAAATTTGAACGGATATTTGAAATCTAAATAATTCAAAAATCAAAATATGAACAATTTTTAAAGCTGAACATTTTTTAAACTGACCAAATTTCAAATCTGAACGTTTTTTCGATTTGAACAACTTTCAAATTTGCAATTTTTTAGATTTGAACGATTTTCAAAAAAAAAAATTTGCAAAGTTTTCAAATTAGAATTTTTTGTTTCATAATTTCTTTGGATTTTAACATTTTTAAATCCTATAAGAAAAAAGAAAAAGAAACAAAAATGAAAAAATAGAACGAAAAAAATGATTCAAAAAAAAGGCCAACACCCGAACTTGGCTTGCTCCACGTGCATGCTGCCTTGCTGGGTCGGGTAAGGGCTTTCTTCTATAGTTTTTTTTATTTTATATTATTTCGAATAAATTTCCAGATTTGAAAAATATACAGATTTCAAAAAGTATAATTTGAAGATTTTCACATTCAAAATTTGCTTAGATTCGAAATTTTCTCAAATTCAAAATTTCCTTAACTTCAAAAATTGCTTGAATTTAAAATTTGCTTAAATCTAAAATTTGCTTGAATTTAAAATTTTCTTGACTTTGAAATTTCCTCGAACTTAAAATTTGCTACTTTGGAATTTGCTTGAACTTAAAATTTGCTTAACTTTGAAAAATTTTCGAATTAAAAATTTTCTTAACTTTGAAATTTGCTCCAACTTAAAATGTATTAAAAAAACAGAAAGTAAGAAACGGAACAAAAAACAAAAAACTAAAAAATGAAAGAAAAAGAAAAAGGAAAAAATGGAAATGGAAAAATTGAAATAACGAAGAAAACCTGGCAAAACTGAAGAAAACCAGGAAAACCAAGAAATAAACTCAACCTCCAAAACCGGAAAAACCAAAGATCCTTGCTCCAACGTGTTTATGGTCTGCGGCCCAAAATGCCCCCGTTAGCGGGCGGAACGGGTGATGAATAGGTTTTGCGGCAGGACCACAACCACTGGCGTAGCTATGAAGCATTCAGGGGGCCATCCCCCCAACTTTTTGCCAATTACTGAAGATTTTTTTCCACACCCCCCCCCCCAAACGATAAATTCTTGTGTTTTGCACCCTCCCCCAAGAACTTCTCAGCAAGCTCCGCCACTCCACAACCCCGCACACCTCGGATCCACAACAGTTTGATGGACCGCAACCCATCAGATCAGGTACCTCCACTCTTCTTAAAACTGAACGTTTTTCCAAAATCAAAATAATTTTTGAGATATTTTTAAAATTTTCAAATGTTTTCTAAATTTGAACAAATCCGAAATTTGAATTTGTTTAAAATCCAAATATATTTTTAAAAATGAACATTTTTGTAATTTAAATAAATTTCAAGTTTGAACAAATTTCGAGTTTTGAATGGATTTCAAAAATCTTTCATAATTCAAAATTTGGAAGAATTTGAAAATAAAATTTGAACATTTTAGATCTGAACATTTTCACATTTAAAAAAAATCAAGAATTATATTATAAAGAAAAGTAAAAAAGAGTAAACTGAAAAAACAAAAGAGAAACAGAAAAGGCATGTGAAAAAACAGAAAAAAAAATCCCGCAATTAGCTAGGCCCATCTCCCGCACATGGTGTGCGGTGACTTGTATTCATCGACCTGGTGCTCTATAGGCCTATGGGGATTACCCGATGCCACGAGTGGATCGTATATGCCTACCAGGTTGGCATGTACCGCGCAACACGTTCCCGCGCTTCATACGTTCCAACCAAGTTAGACGTTGGTTTTTTTTCTTCTTTTCTTTTCCTTTTTCTTCTTCTTCTTCTTTTCTTTTCTTCTTTTTCTTTTTTTCTAATCTTATTTTTGGTACTAAAAAAATGTTATGATTTTAAACTGTTCAAATTTGAAAAATGTGTAGATTTCAGAAAATGTTCGGACTTTAAAATATTTAAATTTAAAGATTTTAAAATTTTAAAATTACAGATTAATAAATTCATCAAGTTTTTGTTCATTTTTTAAAATAGTGTTCAAATTTAAAAAATGTTCTGATTTAAAAGTTACTCAAATATGAGAAAGGTTGAATTTCAAAAATATTTAAATTTTAAAATGTCAATTTTAAAAAAACAGTTAGATTTAATAGATGTTTATATTTTGAAAGATTTTAGAATTTTTGGATAGATATTTTGAGAAATGAAATAGAAGAAACAAAAATAAAGAGAAGAAAAATAAAAGGAAATGTACCTAGTCTAATGGGCCAAGACGTATGGTCTGGGGGTGTGCGACACCTGGTCCATGCCGACTATAGGTGCAAAGGAGCTATCGATGTGGCACACCGCAGTAGACAAAGACGAGGGGATCGCCATCGTCGAAGATAGGAACAACGCTAATAAAGAGCTATGTATTTTGAATCAGGTGTCCGCACTGAAATGCATTTCACCGTCGATATTATTTTGACGATCTTTCAAACAAGACCAATGTTGAATATCTTCTCGAATTTTAATGCTTTTGAACTCTAAACTCCAATGATAAATTGAGAGAACTTTCCATAACCAGCTACGATAGTAGTACAATTTTTCTATGGCATCAAATTTTATTTTGGTTTGATGGTTTTGTTTCATATAGTTTTTCTATGTGTTTCGTTAACATTCCATATTTTGAGTTTTGCTCGATTTATTTGTATATGTTTCATTTGGCTCTTAGTGTGTTTCTCTTGGTTTACTAATTCCATAAAGATTTCATGCATCTTTCCAAACTTTATGAAACCTAATCAAAACCATAGCGGAACGTTAGTGAAACATCATAAGACATGAGCATCTTTTCAAAAACTATACACAAGGAAAGGATGTATGATCTAGGTCAAATCTTGTCAATCTGATAGTTTATTTCCCTGTTTAGATTTTTCTACTTAGAGTGATTTCCATTGGATACTTTCCCGGGATAGATTTATTGGGGTCAAAACTCTCGATATGAGAAGAGGATGAGGTTGGGTTGGGGTTGCACTAAGAAATCTTGCTTCATGGTTCAGTTGAATTGTTTGTCAAAAGGCTTATTTGACTTGTGATCAACTATACTTATCCACTTGAATTGTGCCCAAACATTGTGCCACGAGATAGCTTGGTTGAGAAGGGAATATTCAAGGAAGGCTTTGATCTTTGCTTCCATGTGGCAAGCTTTGCAATGTGTCGATCTTGCTTCCTTCAGAAGCTATCTTATCGTGTCAGCGTTCTTGCTTAGCTAGATGTCAATCGGTAGAGGCCAAACGTTATGCTTCTGGAGTCGCCACATAACCATATCGATTTAATAACATGTGTTCCATGACCGGTGCTATCTAGGAATATTATTTTCATTAAATGTTGAAAGATTTTTCGCGATGTGTCCATTAAACCTTTAGGTTGTCGTCAAGATATATGCACGTTTAAGTGTATTGTAGAAAAGTTCGATTATTTTCATGAGTTTTAAAATGGCAAATTAAAGACTTCTAGAATTGTGTGCAGTGGTGACTTTGAAACCGATGCCAGGTATCATGTCTTGAAGGTGGAAAGCGTCATGAGCTTACACCACTCTTTTGGCATATAAATGCCAAATTCACCGGCCCCGCTCCACCTTTTCGCCCCATTAATATATGAAGGTGCCAAAAATGTCGCTTCTTTGTTTGGGTGGTTGCTTACGCCAAGATTCTCACCACCATCAATCTCGACACTCCAGGATGGCCCCGGGACACGATCAACAAGTTATCTCACATCTACCATGCAACTCATCTACCATCATTTCTCTTTCTTGACAACAGTAAGGAAAAAAAAAGGTGATCTAGTAGGCATGCATCAGATATCGAATGTTGTATATTTGGGGCTTGGTGGGACGGATCAGTCATGACCATACCCAAGGCTAAGAAGAGGAAGGCAAGAGGCATCATAAGACACATTATTTTGGGTTAATTTAGATGAAGCGTAATAGGACTGTCTTCCACAGCTCTTCTATGCTCTACCAGGATGAGATTCCCCCCTTCCGTTTTATTTGTGTCTAATTGAATGGCAGAGTAACTCTTACTAAAAGATATAAAAAAATTGGTTTAAGTAAACAAACAAACTGTATTTTGTGCAACGATTAACATGGTGATGCACTGCACTTGTTACATAGGAAAGTTGTTGCTCTATACACACATAGCAACACTTGCTATTTTTATACGGTGATACAAAACGAGGATGTGACGCGCTTCACCTAATAGCTCATGTGTGCACCAACTAATTATTCATTCAGGTTATTCCCAACTAAATCTGGAAATCTGATAATAGTCCATGCGCCTAAAAATAGTACATGAATTATACAGCAACCGAGAACAGCAAGTCTTTAAACTCCAGCAGTGAAATAACAGATTACTGAAACCTGCATATGACGGCATCACGGGAGGAACCACATCGGGTTGGAGTAATCCGAAAATTTCTTCCTCGTGAACCAGCGTCGGAAGACTTGGACGCGCGGCTCCCCCTCCACCCACCGGCACCTCCCGTTGTCACTGGTGGTGTCATCAAAGAAGTAGATGCCCTCTCCAAAGCCAGAGCCGGGGAAATCAGCCACGCTGTAGGACCTGGAGCATCCCCGTCCGACGAACAACATCCTTCCATCGAGCGAATGCAGCTCGGTCCAGGCGTGCTGAACCAGGCCGGCGCCGGTGAGGCTCTGCGTCGCCTGGTACACCTGGAACCCCCCTGTGTGTGGGGACCATCTAGGATGATCTCCCACGAATCTAACGACCATCAGCAGTTCCCCATCGGACTCCACGAGGTAGTGACCCCTGATAGATCTGGAGCTGCGAGGTCCTCCCTGCACCAAGTACTCGTAGTGGCGTGCATTTATCCCCAAACACACACCCGTACCTCTTTCATTTTCTTTGAGCTTGGATATGTCGTACACGACGGCATGCTCCAAATTGCTGAGGAAATGGAAAGCTCCTTTGTGATGTATGACATCCTCGAGTCGGGACAACGACCGACATAATGTCTCCATGAACCCCATGGCCGCCGGAGGACGAATGGTGGCCACCTCCATGCTCCAGAAGGCAAGTTGAGGGCAACGGGTCGAACATGGCGAGTCGATGATGGCAGCGCCGAAGCACGGCATGTCCCGCCCCGGCGGGGAAGAGAACATAGCGGCCAGGATGGATATGGACATGGCTGCCCGTACACCCCCTCCCACGGCCACGGATGCCACACAATAGACGTGGTTGGGGAGGAATAAGCGCTGGTCCTTATGGAGGTTGAGGAGCATGTGGCCGTTGGTCTGGCCACGAGCGAGCATGAGCCAACCACCATCATAACAGCCGAAGAAGCGCGAATTTCCAGTGTCTTCCCCGATGCGGAGGTTGTGGGGTTCTCCGTTGCCGGCGACACAATAAAAGGATACCCTCCGCGTTCTGCACGGCGATGGGACATGAGAAGTGGTGGTCTCCGGGAGGAGGAGCCACGGGAGTTGACGCAGGAGTTGGGGTTGTCGGACACCGAGCCACCAATCGTGGCACACCCTCAACATGCTGAGGCGGTCGACGGGGCACTGTAAGCGGCGGGCGATCTCGGTGAGGAGATCGCCATGGAGGTCCTTCCACAGCTGAAATGCAGACTCGGCCATGGGAGAAGAAAGAGATGGAGAGGTCTAGATGCGGATCCTTGGTGGTCACTAAGAGGGGAGGGGTAACAAGCGAGTATGGAGAGGAAGATGTGCCTTCCCATGTGAGCTTTTGATCTCTTTAATAGCCATCAATTTCTCTTCTAGAAGGAACGGGAAGATGGTACACTTATCACAATAGATATATGTTTTTATACAATTTAAAAAGTGGATACTCACTTGTTGAGCACTTCGTGGTGGGTGTCACTCGCATAGTGTCCAATTATGCCATATGTAGTAATGATTATTGGACTAACCGTCCCTTAATTTACGGCGTGTGTGCGGTTGCCCTTTTTGGCACGGCGCATTTTTCGAGGCTAGCACGCGGTTGCAGAAGAAGAGAGAACATTTTGCGGGGCCCACCATGTGATACATTTTCCTCTTCTCCTCTTGTTGTGTTTCTATTCTATATTAAATATCAAGGGTGCTTATCTGTATCCATCTCCTCAGTTTTATATTCTTGTCCATGCAACCCCATCTTTATCTTCATCTATTATATTTGGACGCACCGATGCCTACTGAGTTGGACGGCAATAAATAGCATTTTATAGGGATGATCTGACACCTAAGCACCACTGGACCACCGCATGTGAAACTCATGCCTCCTCGAAGAACCACCAGGGGTTATTGCATGACTCCTTTTCACAACACTTGGTACCACCATGGCAACCCTTGTGAAATGCTTTCAACCTACTAGTTAACTCATCATAGGCCCTGAGCGGTGGCGCCTTGTTGGATATGGTGCCCTAGAGGCAAATAATAAAGAATATTTATTATTATATATCAATAGTTTATAATAAGTTTTATGCCATGTTATAATTGTATCAATCGGAAACATTGGTACACGTGTGGTGTGCAAACAAACCAGGGTTCCTAATAAGCTTTTTGCAAACTAGGTCACTGTGGACAACAAATGATCGAAGGTTTTCTGATCATGGACATTTATGTCAATTGGCAATGGGGTCATGTCATTGGGTGAATAATACGATGAACATTCCCAATATAAGTATTGCAACATGATTATGTCACAAAGTTCATCGTTGTAATAACCTAATCCTTAGACCGTGAGATCATATCTAACCACTATCACCGGAGTCTGCTTTGCCTACATCAATCGTCACTAGAGCCTAATCATCACATCTTAACAGGGTGATCATGAAGCTGTGTGTTGGGTATTTTGAAGGGATATGGTGAGGCGTATGTATCAAGAGCAGGATTTGTTCATTTGCTTGACGAAAGATACTACGGGCCCACTCGGTGAGATTACATCCAAAAGGTTGCAACCTATGACTAGCTCATATGGGTGGAATCACACGGGAACGAGTGGAATAGTGTTGTCAGTATCGAGATCAAACAAGGTATGGTGATACTAATGATCACATCTTGGACAAGTCTGGTATCGAAGTAACAAAATAAATATGACTGACGTTTATGGTTCAATGACTTCATACATTCGTAAAATGCACAAGGATCATTATGGTTCACCGGAACCCCGTGCTGATCATTGATCAGAGAGGCATCTCGATCATGTTTGTGTCATTCTCGAACCGTAGGTGTCGGGGGTGCTCCCCGGCAATGTCCACCATGAGGGGCTTAGGGTTGACGGAATACTGCAGGCTAGCACGAGACATCGGTGATCGAACAAACGGGAGAGAGATTTTCCCAAGCTCGGGGCCCTCGATGATGTAAAACCCTTACTTCCTGCTTGTCTGACCTTGATTGTCGAAAGTATATCAGGTTACAATGGGGTAGCCGAAGGACTACGGTGGTCTCGCCGAGAGGCAATGGTTCTAAGCTCTAGGTTATGTCTTGCAGTGTTTCTATGCATGTAAGTTGTGATCCTGCAGATCCTCTCCTGGCCTTTATATAGTAGGCCAGGTCTCGAGAGATCTGTTCGGATTCGACTAAGATACAAAGAGTCATAATCTAAGATTTCCTTGTTTCGTCGTCTTCTTTCCTTGTTCACCAAGTACCTTCCTTCGAATGAGTCCTCTTGTTCGATGCTGATGCGTAGGCCCACTTCGATTATTTGGCAATCTTCATGGGCCCCTAGTTAGGCCGGTGGAGGTAGCCTAATGTTGGTTACCCGAAGGGTAATGTCCACATCAGTAGGCCCCGAGTGACTGGCCGAAGTGAAGCTTCGGGCTGGGACTATAATCATCTTCATCCGAACATCTTTATCTATCGAAAGAAAATGAATCTTCGTGTCCTTTGCTGCTTCAGAATCATTTCTATCGGGTACGCGTCCAGCGCCCCCGATGGGAGTAACCCCCAAGTCTAGGGACGGATGCTTGCAACCGTGCGCAGACTCAATTTGTACCACTTGCTAATCTTCACTGTTGTCGCTTCTCTTGTTCATTATGCAGTTAAATCCTTTTGATATCAGGTGCGTGTCTAGCACTCCCGATGGGAGTATCCCCCAAGTCTACGGACGGATGTTTGCAACCGTGTGTAGACTGAAGTTGTTCTACTCAAAGATTATGATACCGATGTTTCCCAAATTGTCTTCATCATCCGATATATTTTTTATATCGGGTCCTCTGAATCGTCGAATGCAATACGTAAGGGATAGGAGCAACGGTCCCAGTTTTACTCGATAGATCAATGTTGATTAACTGCCGATGGCAAAACAACATTGCTCTACTCAAGATCGAGTCCCCGGGCTCGATCCTGGATTCTGTCAAATCTTCGCGTTCGTCTTCCTCTGTCCTCATGATTTTTACCGCGTGTGCGTCCAGCGCTCCCGATGGGAGTAGCCCCCGAGTCTAGGGACGGATGCTTGCAACCATGCGCAGACTCAAGTCAAGTAACCCAATGTTGCGAATTCTTTCGGATGCTCAAGAAAATGAGGAGTCGATACTTTTGATGACATTACCAGTGACGTGGCCTCTGCGGCGGTTCGATTGACAAGAAGTGACCTGATGGGTCCACCCTACTTATGCGCAGTCAGTTAGGAAATGACTAGTCCTTCCGCGTTGACCGAGGTGCCTCCTCGATTTCCGTGCGTAGTGGGGGTAATGATACGTGTCAAACGTATCTATAATTTCTTATGTTCCATGCTACTTTTATGACAATACTCACATGTTTTATACACACTTTATGTCATTATTATGCATTTTCCGGCACTAACCTATTGACAAGATGCCGAAGCGCCAGTTCCTGTTTTCTGCTATTTTTGTTTCAGAAATCCTACAAAGGAAATATTCTCGGAATTGGACGAAATCAACGCCCAGGGTCTTATTTTTCCACGGAGCTTCCAGAAGACCGAAGAGCATGCGAAGTGGGGCCACGAGGTGGCCAGACCACAAGCGGCGCGGCCAAGGAGGGGCCCGCGCCGCCCTATGGTGTGGGCCCCTCGTCAGCCCTCCGACTCTGCCCTTCCGCCTACTTAAACTCTCCGTTGCGAAAACCCTATTACCGAGAGCCACGATACGGAAAAAGTTCCAGAGACGCTGCCGCCGCCAATCCCATCTCGGAGGATTTAGGAGACCGCCTCCGGCACCCTGCCGGAGAGGGGAATCATCTCCCGGAGGACTCTACATCACCATGATCGCCTCCGGACTGATGTGTGAGTAGTTCATCCTTGGACTATGGGTCCATAGCAGTAGCTAGATGGTTGTCTTCTCCTCTTGTGCTATCATGTTAGATCTTGTGAGCTGCCTATCATGATCAAGATCATCTATTTGTAATGCTACATGTTGTGTTTGTTGGGATCCGATGAATATGGAATACTATGTCAAGTTGATTATCAATCTATCATATATGTGTTGTTTATGTTCTTGCATGCTCTCCGTTGCTAGTAGAGGCTCTGGCCAAGTTGATACTTGTAACTACAAGAGGGAGTATTTATGCTCGATAGTGGGTTCATGCCTCCATTGAATGCAGGGACAGTGACGAGAAAGTTCTAAGGTTGTGGATGTCTTGTTGCCACTAGGGATAAAACATCAATGCTTTGTCTAAGGATATTTGTGTTGATTACATTACGCACCATACTTAATGCAATTGTCTGTTGTTTGCAACTTAATATTGGAAGGGGTGCGGATGCTAACCCGAAGGTGGACTTTTTAGGCATAGATGCATGCTGGATATCGGTCTATGTACTTTGTCGTAATGCCCTGATTAAATCTCATAGTAGTCATCATGATATGTATGTGCATTGGTATGCCCTCTCTATTTGTCAATTGCCCAACTGTAATTTGTTCACCCAACATGCTATTTCTTATTGGAGAGACACCACTAGTGAACTGTGGACCCCGGTCCATTCTTTTACATCCGAAATACAATCTACCGCAAACTCCGTTTCTCTATCGTTCTTCGCAAACAAACATCATTTTCCACACCATACGTTTAATCCTTTGTTTACGAGCAAGCCGGTGAGATTGACAACCTCACTGTTACGTTGGGGAAAAGTATTTTGATTGTGTTGTGCAGGTTCCACGTTGGCGCCGGAATCCCTGGTGTTGCGCCGCACTACACTCCGTCACCAACAACCTTCACGTGGCCCTTGACTCCTACTGGTTCGATAACCAAGGTTTCTTACTGAGGGAAAACTTGCTGCTGTACGCATCACACCTTCCTCTTGGGGTTCCCAACGGACGTGTGCTTCACGCGCCATCAGGTAATGGGCTGTCGGTTTCTCTCCCTTCTTGACACGTGTACAACTGGATCTTCGTCCATCTCCCCATGATGCGAAGCTAACGGCCATGATTTTCAGCCAATTCTTGTTATAAATAAGGGAACGCTTTAGTTTTAACCTTTTACGCCTCCCATACTGCTCATCTTCTTCCTCTGCTCTCTTCTCACCATTGTTCCTGCGTCCAAGAGCGTTCAAGTGACCATGGGCAAGAAGAGAGGAACCACCAGCTCCGGCGTTACTGCAAGCGCGCCCAAGGACAATCCCGATTGGGCACCATCCACCATTTCCAAGCGCGATAAGAACAAGATGATGCTGCTGGGGCTCATCTCCTCCATTGAATTGGACTTTGTTCATCCAGGTTCCGCTTCTCGCCCAAAGCCCCCAAAGGGCTTTACTGTTATGTTCGTTGCCTTTTTGCAACGTGGGTTTTCTCTTCCAGCCCACGAATTCCTTCATTGTATCCTCTTTTCCTACGGGATCCAGCTCTGGCAGCTGACCCCAAACTCCATTCTCCATCTCTCCATCTTCATTACTGTGTGCGAGGCTTACCTCGGCATTGACCCTCACTAGGGTCTTTGGAGGAAGATTTTTTATGTCAAGCGCCACAGTGGAAACGATGGTCCTAATGTGGTCGGTGGCGTCGGCTTCATTGTCAGGAAGGAGGTTAACTACTTCAACTTTTTGATTAGGGAGTCTGTCCAGGGCTGGCGGCAGAACTGGTTCTACCTTTGGGACAGCCGAGCATCAGGTCACCACTCCAATCTGCCGCCGTTTGAAGATATTCTCGAGGCTGTGCCGAAAAAGTCTTGGCAAAATGCTTTGACTGCTGAGGAGGGCAAAGTAGCCGATCAATTGTACGAAAAGATCCTAGATCTGAAGAGTGCAGGAGGTCAAACGATGTGTGGTCCAGAGGTGGTTGCACTGTTTCTGAAGTGTCGGGTGCAGCTAGTGATGTCGAGAGTTCATCAACTCTGGATGTACACTGGTGCCAAGGACAGACGAGGATCAGCCCGAATGATTTCTCAGAAGTTGACCTTCGGGATGAAGTGAGGCATCTAACATGCTTCAGCCAGAAAGATGTCATTGCCATGACTTCAGTTCAATCTCCTTTCGACATTAAGCACCTCCCCTCCAAGGTCATTACTTAACTGTTTTATGGTCAATGTCATTCTTCATTTTTGATATTAATTGTTTTTCTCTTACCTTTGTCAGCCTTCTACACTTGCCCGATGTTATCCTCCAACTCCCAAAAGCGGATCAGCTCCCGAAGATGATGATGCTTCAGAGGAGACAGAGGATAACCCTTACGTGATTGAAGACAGCATTGCTTCCACTGACGAGGCTCTTGTGGATGAAGTACTCCTCGCCTCCAAGCGTCGCAGGAAGATTATTGAAGATCTGACGACAACAGCGGAGTCGAGTCCTAGCGGGCGAAATGACGATGATGTTGCTGTGAACCCTTCCGCTATGCCTTCTCGTGAAGCCTCTGCTCCCTTGACCGAAAAGAGACCGTCGGGATTCTTTGCAGCGGAAGATGATTTTATGTCAATTTCGTAAGTTTCCTTTCCTTTGCGTTTCCTTTTTACTACTTCTCGATAACTTTCAACTCATAAGAATCCAGACTTGTTTTGATCAGTTCCGACGAAGATGATGACGTTCCTCTTTCGAAGAGGGCAAGAGCATTTCTCGTAAAGCAGAGTCAGCAAAGGGGTCGATGCCTTACTGCTCCTCCTCCGCCAAGAAAAACTGTGGCCAAGGTCAAAGCTTCCTTGGGAGCTCCTATAGCAAGCGCCTCCACTCCTCCTCTGCCAAACACGTATGTGAGTTTTTCTTCTTTTAATAGTCTCATCTCGGGAGCCCCCAAGTCAATATTTTGTAGTTTAAAGTCAAATTATTAATTCATGATATGCCTATAGTATGATCTTTTGATTCTCTTGTTGTAGCCAACCCACGCCGCAATTGATACTGTGGTGGATTTTGCGGGTCAATTTGTTCGCTTGGAGGCGGAAAATACTCAACTTCGTGAGGCTATCAAATCTTCGTCCGATCAATTGCAACAAGCAAAAAGGTTGGAAGTTGATGTTCAGAGTGAAAATACGAGCCTGAAGGAGGAGCTAAAGACATTGAAGAAGAAACTGAAGGAGGAACAAGAGTCGAAGCTTAAGGCTTATGCCGAGGCAGACAAGAAGGAAGGCGCCCTTCGCGAGTCTGTCGAAAGCTTGCTGAGTAATATTTCTTCGCTTTGATTCTCTTCTTCTTTCAATATGTAATTGCTATGATGACTTATCTTCTCCAACAACTTTCAGATACTGCCGACATGCCCGTTGACCATACCAACAAGCTTAGGATGGACTCAATGTTGGATGCCCTTACTTTTGTTGTCGAGTCTAGTGAGCAGATTCAAGAACTCCTGAAGAAGGCCAAGGGAGCATTGTCGAAGCTTTTGCGTTGATGTTCCCGAAGCTAGATCGAACAAGACTATTGGGGAGCTGTGCTGGCGTGCAGTTGACGTGGGAGTTAGAAATCTCTGTGGTGTAACCTCTCTTCAGGTCCCCGGCAACGGCGCCAGAAATTTAGCTTGATGACGCGTAGAGCACACGTCCGTTGGGAACCCCAAGAGGAAGGTGTGATGCGTACAACAGCAAGTTTTCCCTCAGTAAGAAACCAAGGTTTATCGAACCAGTAGGAGTCAAGGGCCACGTGAAGGTTGTTGGTGATGGAGTGTAGTGTGGCGCAACACCAGGGATTCCGGCGCCAACGTGGAACCTGCACAACACAATCAAAATACTTTGCCCCAACGTAACAGTGAGGTTGTCAATCTCACCGGCTTGCTGTAAACAAAGATTAAATGTATGGTGTGGAAAATGATGTTTGTTTGCGAAGAACAACGAGAGAACGAGTTTGCGGTAGATTGTATTTCAGATGTAAAAGAATGGACCGGGGTCCACAGTTCACTAGTGGTGTCTCTCCAATAAGAAATAGCATGTTGGGTGAACAAATTACAGTTGAGCAATTGACAAATAGAGAGGGCATAACAATGCACATACATATCATGATGACTAATATGAGATTTAATCAGGGCATTACGATAAAGTACATAGACCGCTATCCAGCATGCATCTATGCCTAAAAAGTCCACCTTCGAGTTAGCATCCGCACCCCTTCCAGTATTAAGTTGCAAACAACATACAATTGCATTAAGTATGGTGTGTAATGTAATCAACACAAATATCCTTAGACAAAGCATTGATGTTTTATCCCTAGTGGCAACATCACATCCACAACCTTAGAACTTTACATCACTTGTCCCGCGATTCAATGGAGGCATGAACCCACTATCGAGCATAAATACTCCCTCTTCGAGTCACAAGTATCAACTTGGCCAGAGCCTCTACTAGCAACAGAGAGCATGCAAGAACATAAACAACGCATATATGATAGATCAATAATCAACTTGACATTGTATTCCATATTCATCAGATCCCAACAAACACAACATGTAGCATTACAAATAGATGATCTTGATCATGATAGGCAGCTCACAAGATCTAACATGATAGCACAATGAGGAGAAGACAACCATCTAGCTACTGCTATGGACCCATAGTCCAAGGATGAACTACTCACACATCAGTCCGGAGGCGATCATGGTGATGTAGAGTCCTCCGGGAGATGATTCCCCTCTCCGGCAGGGTCCCGGAGGCGATCTCCTGAATCCCCCGAGATGGGATTGGCGGCGGCGGCGTCTCTGGAACTTTTTCCGTATCGTGGCTCTCGGTAATAGGGTTTTCGCGACGGAGAGTATAAGTAGGCGGAAGGGCAGAGTCGGAGGAGGCACGAGGGGCCCACACCACAGGCCGGCGCGGGCCCCTCCTTGGCCGCGCCGCCCTGTGGTCTGGCCACCTCGTGGCCCCACTTCGTATGCTCTTCGGTCTTCTGGAGGCTCCGTGGAAAAATAAGACCCTGGGCGTTGATTTCGTCCAATTCCGAGTATATTTCCTTTGTAGGATTTCTGAAACCAAAAACAGCAGAAAACAGGAACTGGCGCTTCGGCATCTTGTCAATAGGTTAGTGCCAGAAAATGCATAATAATGATGTAATGTGTGTATAAAACATGTGAGTATTGTCATAAAAGTAGCATGGAACATAAGAAATTATAGATACGTTTGAGACGTATCAAGCTGACAAACACTATCTACGTCGAATCCTCCAATGCCATCAAGATATTGAAGCGCTGCTCTCGCCTCTATGGAGCAGTCCTCACTTTTCAGCTTTTGATGGGGCATGGGCTTGATTCTGACCTGGAACGGTTATCCAAAGCGCTGCTCTCGCCTCTATGGAGCAGTCCTCACTTTTCAGCTTTTGATGGGGCATGGGCTTGATTCTGACCTGGAACGGCTATCCAAAGTGCTGCCAGTGGATGCAAATGTTCACTCTGTCGATCTTGGCCTTTTCAAGCAATCATCTCAAGTATGCACAAATCGGCTCCTCAAATTAGTTGATGACCAAAAAAGAACGTTGCATCCGAGGCTGCTCCAAGCTCATCATCCCAAACTTGATTGAACTTAATCTACTGTTTTTTTAGTTGTAACCTGAACATGTTTATCGCATCCCTATCTCTGTAAAGAATTAAGCTGGCTCTGTTGCCAGGCCTTAACTTTTACCATAACCTTTTGAATGATAGTGCTTTTTGTAGCTCCCGATGGGAGTTTTTCTTGAACTTGATGTTTTCTTCTTGCCAATTTTCTGAGCA
The DNA here is from genome assembly GCF_022539505.1 of Lolium rigidum. Classification (NCBI taxonomy): domain Eukaryota; kingdom Viridiplantae; phylum Streptophyta; class Magnoliopsida; order Poales; family Poaceae; genus Lolium; species Lolium rigidum. The sequence goes on along the minus strand of NC_061514.1, from coordinate 353,429,168 downwards.
TGTATTGACATAGGCATCCCCAATGGGCCTGCCGAAGAAGGTACCCAGGGTTGACTGAAGGCCCACGACCCGAAGATCACAAAGCCCTGAAGCCCAACAAAGCGTTGATATGGAAGAGAGATATTGTTATCACCATAATTTGACCAAGTCAGAGGTGGGCCGTGATTGGAGATGGGCTTGAAGATATATACATAGAAGAAATACATGAATCGGCCTTGTATACCAAATTTGGGCTAATTGCCCGTGTATCTGTACCATAGTAGGATACGTGTCGGTTAGGAGGTAGAGTTTTACCCGTGCACGGTTAAGTGCACGCCTGAATTAGAAAGTCCCTTGGACTATAAATATGTATCTAGGGTTTATGAAATAAACAACAACCAACGTTCAACACAATCAATCTCGGCGCATCGCCAACTCTTTCGTCTCGAGGGTTTCTCCTGGTAAGCACCATGCTGCCTAGATCGCATCTTGCGATCTTGGCAGCATAAGCTTATTTACGTTGTTCATGCGTTGCTCGTGCTGAAGCCTTTTTGATGGCGAGCAACGTAGTTATCTTAGATGTGTTAGGGTTAGCATTGTTCTTCATATCATATGCTGTCGTAGTGCAACCCTTATACATCTAGCCGCCCTTACACCTATCTTAGGTGTAGGGGCGGCACCCCGCTTGATCATTGTTTAGTAGATCCGATCCGTTACGGTTGCTCCTTGTTCTTCAAGGATTAGTTTAATATCCGCAATAGTTAGGCCTTACAAAGGGTTGGAGGATCCAGCGGCGTGTAGGGTGTAGTTTGCCAGTCCTAGACAGGATGTTCCGGGGATCGACCTCGTGTTGGTTTTTAGGCCCTGTCTAGGATCGGCTTACGATCACCGTACGCGAGCGCGAGGCCCAATCGTGAGTAGGATGATCCGATTATGCGGTGAAAACCCTAAATCGTCGTAGATCGCTTTAGCTTTATCTTGATCAAGCGGGACCACCATATATTCGTACACCTCGTGCGAATCATGGGTGGATCGGCTCTTTGAGCCGATTCACGGAGACAACCTGAGAGCCGATCGAGGCTCGTATTTAACGTTTACGTGTATGCCATGCAGGAACTAAGCGAGGCATCATCCAACACCTTCCTCGACCGGGTATAGGTCGGGTGGCACGCCCTTGCGACGAGCATCGGACGTGCGACCGGAAGGCTTTGCGGGCCGTCGCTCCGAGGGACCGGGGCCAGCCGCAGCCCTAGTTGTTCCCGGCTCTACGGTGTTGCCGGTCGCTGCCCGCCGGTGGGTTTCCGACCGCAACACATTCCGGCACGCCGGTGGGACAATCTTCGACATCCACCGCATCGCCATCTACATCCGAGATGGCGGAAAGCACTCCGGTCAAGTACGAGGATCGGCCGACGAGCTCAAGAAGAAGCACGACGAGATCAAGGCAGTCCTCGAAGCCGACCTCATCGGCTCTTTCCACGAACCCGCTCCCATGGCATCGGGTGGAAGGGGTTCTCACCTGAAGGCGCGCTCGATGGAGTGGACCTGTCCACCCCGTCGGAAGAACGCACCGAGTCGCTGCGTCGAGAGATCAACTTCATGGTGGCTCATTCGCTGCACCGCCACTCTGAGAGCCTGGTGAACACTTTGGAGCGTGTCGCTCTGCGCGTGATCCAGGAAATCATGAGCCATCAGTATTCTCCGTCGGGACCAGCTCTGGGGACTTACAAAGGATAAATACCATTCCAGTCCGTCCACCGCTGCCGTTCGCGTTGGCAGCACCGGAAGTGCCGAACTCATCGGCATACGTCGTCTACAAGATTGGTGGTGATCCTAGTGACTACCAATTCCTGCCTGAGGCGCCCAAGGAGATCCCGCACGGATACACGTGCGCATATGTGCCAGACTGCAGTAACTGGGCACTCTCGAACCAGGCTGCAACACAGGGGTCTCTGGAACAGCAGGAGGGACGTCGGGAGCAGATCTTGAGAAGCAAACGTGGTTAGCTAAGTACGCCACTCCGACAAACCTCCAGAGCTCAGCTCCTGCAGTTGGCTCAGAACCGGAAAAGCAAGCATGGCTGGCTAAGTATGCCACCCCGGCGAATCTTCAGGGTTCGACGCCTTCAGCCATCACCGCGGATCAGATTTGTACAATTCTGAAAGATCAGTTCGGCATGATGACGAAAAGGAAGACGTTCGGCTATACCAAGCCGTACCCCAACGAGTAGGAATTGATCCCGTTACCACCCAAATATCGGCTCCCTGACTTTACAAAGTTTAGTGGATCAGATGGTTCCAGCTCCATAGAGCATGTGAGCCGATATTTGGCACAACTGGGTACGATCTCAGCATCAGACGAGTTGCGTGTGAGGTTCTTCGCACAGTCCCTCACAGGATCGGCTTTCGGGTGGTACACATCGCTGCCACCGAACTCGATCCGGTCTTGGAAGCAGTTGGAAGAGCAGTTCCATGAGCGGTATCACTCGGAGGCTTCCGAGGCTGGCATTGCCGATCTAGCACAAGTACGACGAAGCGCGGGGAAACGGTGTCGAGAATACATCCAGCGCTTCGGGACCATTAGGAACCGATGCTATTCGGTTCATGTAAGTGAAAAAGAAGCGATCGAGTTGGCGGTGGTGGGTCTCTCATCATCGATCAAGGACGTGGCCTCCCAAGCAGACTACCCTTCATTGGCGCACATGGTGCGAAGGCGTCGGCATATGAACAGCGCCACCCAGATGTTTACCAGGACAAATTCAAGCGAGCGGTGGTCCTGGTTGAGGCAGACGAGGATGAAGGTGCTGCGGGAGAACAAGAGGTAGCTGTGGCTGAATGGACTCGGGCGGCAAGCCCCGTGTCCTGTAAGTGGGTTAAGCCACAAGGTCCTCCAAAAGGGTTCGACTTCGACGTGACCAAAGCTGAGCAGATTTTCGACCTCTTACTCACGAGAGAAGCGGTGAGGGTACCCGAAGGCCACAAGATCCCCACGGTGCAGGAGCTGAACGGAAAGCCATATCGCAAGTGGCATAACACGTTCACCCACACCACTAACGACTGCAGGGTGTGGCGTCAGCAGATCCAAATGGCGATAGAAAAAGGGCGGCTAATTTTCAACCAGTACGCCATGAAGGTCGACGCACACCCCTTCCCCACCGTTAACATGGTGGAGTGTACTTACCATGGAGGGTGCCAGCCAGATTTCTCGTGCAATATCAACATGGTGGGACCTGGGCACCACTCTGGTAAGGACGGAGATGAGGGCAGCTGCTCTCATAGCAAAGACACGAGAGGAAGCCGCTCCACGCGATCGGCTCCGCCACGACGGCAAGCGCTACGTCACAGAGGGAGAAGTGAAGAACATTAGATATCAGCGACCTCTCTCTGATCACCTCCTCAACAAGTATGTGAGTCAGTATGACCAACACCGGCGATACAACGACGATGATGAAAAAGATCGTCTGGCTAGGGACGACAGGAGACGTCGTCGGCATGATCACGACAAGGAGCGATATGAGCGTCACGCCAAGGAAAAGTCAAGGGAGCAAGTGTCAACACCCGGATTTTTAAGTCCAGATGCCTATTATGCCATACATCGCAATCCCAGGAATATTGTTGTTGCGAGACATAATAGTTGAATATCATAGAGTCATCATTTATTACAACACATAATCGTCTTACAAAGGTAGATCACATGATCCAATATTACAATAGTAGTTGATCTATCGATCAACGAACATCACAAATAGCGGAAGCGAAGTAGTAGTGGCTATCTAATCCACAGGCCAACGCTTGACGTCAGGAGCGGTCCTAGTTGTCGTAGACGTCCTGCTGTCCATCTTCCTCGTACTTCGTTCACCTTCATAGTCCGGCCATTTGAATAGCCGGGGACAAAGCCATGAGTACTTTAAAGTACTCGCAAACTAATACTAGTGTAAGCACCATCAATTATAGTAAGGGGATACTAAGCTCTAGGTTTATTTGCATAAAGCCAAGTTTATTTCATAAACATTTAGAAAATACTCTTCATTTGCTAAACTAACTCAAGTGGGAACATTAGTGTCATTCCCACAACTCTGTTGTGATTCAATTCAAAATCACCATTCACCTTTAAAATTCAAGTCCCAAGTCATATGTCACAGTTTTGAAAATGGTCTGATGATGGAACAGTATGGCCTTCCCAACCGTCCATAACTGTGGACACGGCTATTCGAATAGTTCTACACTCTGCAGAGGTCGTACACTTGTGCCACAATATTTGCAATAATCCGTCAGGGTTAACTGGCCCTGATTTACCATACTCCGTAGGCGGACTACCAACCATAACCTTTCACTTACATACTCTAGTATAGGCACCTCTCCCCATGAGCTTGGCCTCCCGGTGGAAACCGCAGTCAACCCGGGAACTGCACAGGGCTTGGGCCGGACATTCACCTCATTCCACATCATATCGCATCGTTTTGTTTGTTGTAGAGGCAGCCTTCGGCCTAACCCCGATGACGCTTGTTTAGAGGGAACCCATACTAAAGCACATAAATTTCTAGTTAAGCCCTTACCCATGTTGGGTATTGTGGGGGTACTTTCAAATTGGAATGGTATCGCATCCGAACCCAACCATCAGTTTTTGTAAATTTCACCAAGTCATTCACAAGCCATATTCACCTTCAAAATCTTTCAATAGAATGAGTCATCATTCCAAGGTTTTCAAAGTCATTTCATTTCACAAGTTCCCAACTAGAGTAATCACTTTTAATTTAGCACTAGCATCTATGTATGAGGGGTGCTAAGTACTTTGCTGTGCTTCTAGGCTAACCTTGATACTCTTGTACTAATCCAGTACTAACCAAGTGAATCATAATTCAAAAAGTACTTTGATAAAACGAAAGTAAATAAAGCTTGTAAAGTAAAACTGGGAAATAGGATCATAAGCATAAAGTAAATGGGGTAATGTCTTGCTCATGGTGAGCTTTGCACTTTGCAAGAGTATTATCTTGCCTTGATTGGTGTATTGATCAAAGTTTTCTGGCTCTTCCTCCTGGTAGAATACCTCCTCCTCTTGATAGTCTCCGGTACTAGCGTCTAAAAACGAATACGAGGATACCATCACCAAACAATACTTAAGTACTCTTAATTAGCCTTATTGGCTCACCCAATTGATCTAGTATCACTACTTAACATTTATTCACAAATTATGCTAGGGTTTCTTTATTTAATATTAGGAAAATAATTTCCTCTCATTGAAAATGTGGGTTAGGGTTTCTATTTGGTTTGGGAGAAATAATTTCCTCTCATTGAATTCTTCTTAAGATTTAATCTTCTCAAATAACAAGGGATGATCCCAGGTTGACCAAGGTCAACACTTCACACTTGTTATTTGAGAGAAAGGATTTAAATGAGATTCATCATCTCATGTGGTTTAAATAACCATGGCAATATTAAATCCTATTTTGATTTAAAGTCTATAAGTGAGCAAGTATGAACCTATGCAGTAGAGGTCCTCATATTACTTCATAATACTTGAGAAAATGATTTAAATGAGGTGCTATCCTCATAGATTTAAATTCCTAAAATTTGAAATAGTTTAAATGGGCTAGTATTGACTACATAGCCAATATTTTGATTCTAGCCCATGATCATAAACAGTAACCATATCATATTTTTACATAATCAATTAGAGTATTTGAAAAGTGAATTATTGCAATTGGATTCACTTCAAAATTCAAATTGGTTGATTTTTAAGATTTATTTGAATGCAGGAAAGTATCTGTTTTGTTATTTTTGCTATTCAAAAACTACACAAGGTATGAGTTTAAATCCAGTGGGGTTAGTTAGAGAAATTCATAAGCTTTCCAGAACATTTGGATTTGCTAAATTTGAGTTTGTAGAATTTGAACTATTCAAATTTGAAATGGGCAGCAGTATTGGATTTGAACCAAATAGATTAAAGCAAATTTAAATTACTGGGCCACGCGGGAAAACCTAACGGGCCTAAATGAAATAACCAGGGTAGCACGGCCCAGCAACACAGCCCGTGTGCGCGGGCCGCCTGACGAGGTGGGGCCTGCCTGTCTGTGGCGTTTAATCGCCGAAGCGGTACGCAGCGCTGCGGGCCGTCGGATAAAAAGGAAGATCAACGGCCGAGGATCGTCACCTTCCTCGACAGGGCTCGCCGGAGAGTAAACCCTACCGGCGGCCAGAGGGTTGCGATAGGAGGCTCACCAGCGTCTAGCGAGATCGGAGAGGCGGGCAATCGACGTTGTCGATGACGGCGAGTCGATTGGTGGTCGTGGGAGCTTCGGGGGTGCGCGGAATCGTCGGCTTCGTCAAGCTGCTGTGGCGGCGGGCTCCGGCCAAATTCCGGCGATGGAGTGGGCAATGTGGGGAGGAGAGGTGTCGAGGATGCTCAGAGAAGAGAGGGGAGGCGGCTGGTGTGCTGTGATCGTCCAGGAGCGGCCTCCTTTTATAGGGGGTCGAGGTGCTGCGGGGGTGCCGTGGAGGTCGTCCATGGCGCCGGCGTTTGGAGGGGTGAAGGGGCAAGCTAGGGGGTGCGCGAGGTAGGCGACGGCTAGGAGAGGCTACCGCGCGTGCTGGCGCAGCAAGGGGAGGACGATGGCAGGCTGGCGTCGTTCGAGTGCTCGCGGTACGGGCGCGGCAGGTCGGTGATCATGGCGACGGCTAGGGTGCAGGCGCAGGCATTCGAGCATGTCTAGGGGGTAGAGGTAGGGGTGGTGATCATGCGGGTAAAGGGAGAGAGGGAGAGGAGGTCGAGCGAGTCCGGGCGACGGGGTGCTCTGGCGTGTCCAGGGTGGTGCTGGTGCACGCCTGGGCGTGTACTGGCGTGGTGATCACGACGCATCCCGGGCGTTGTCGTGCATGTTTTGGAAGGGCATCGTGTCTAGCGTGTCCAGTACTTCCTAGTGAGTCTAGCTGACAAGGTTTGAGGGATCGAGAGAGGGATTGAGGTAGGGTGGCATGGTGGCCGGCATGAGTGCTTGGCATGGAGGACAACTTGATCATTGCTTCACCTTAACCAGAGCAAAAGGGTTTGGTTCGATGCAGGGAAGGTACCAGGGTGTGATGATCACCAAGTTAAAGTGATTGAGGAAAAAATCCAGTGGATATAAGCATGTAACACAAAATCCAGATTGTGCACACAAGGTGCTCGACACAATGGCCGCATGAACTTTTTTGTGGAATTTTGGGAATCTTTTTGGTGCAATTCAATTATATAAATAAAGTGATGGAATGGTGGTGTTGGTGTCCATTTTGATGAAGGTTTGCAACATTTCAAATTTGGGGGTTATCTTCTCATTACTTCAAAGTCTCCACTTGTCACCTCCCTACTGGTCAACCTGGTCAACATCAGCACTAATGGTCAACATGAGAGTTGTTCACTTTCATATGGTCTTGGATGACATGGCTTTGGTTGACCAAAGTTGGTTGAGGATACAGAAGATAAATGGGTGCAAAGTGGTGAAGAAAATAAAATGGGGTCATATGACCATTATCACATGTTATTGAGATTTGATTTTTCCTTTGGTTTGATTCTGGTTTCTTTGTGTCAATTGTGTTTGTTTTTGATATATAAGAGTTTTACAATCAATGGCACAAGCCAAAGTGGCCTTGGTTGAGGTTTTGCAAAAAGGGCTAAGTGTGTGTGAGTGAAAAAAAGATATTTTCTCACATTCTCATTTCTCTCCATTTGATTTTGGTTTCATTGATGCAATTGTGTTAGTTTATCAAATTTAGGTATTCTACAATCAAGAGGGCAAGCAATTATGGCCTAGAGTGAAGATTTGTAATTTGGCATAATGTGTATGTGAGTGAAATTGGGATTTTCTCCCTATTTAATTTCTATCCATTTAATTTGACTTTGGTTGACTCTAATGTGATTCTTATGGGTTTAGAAACATGATCAAACCATTGAAACCATTTCAATTGGTCTTGTTCAAAGATTTGCAATTTTGGCCTTAACACATAAGAGGTGATGTGTCAATTTTTATTATTTTTGAAAAGGGTTCATCTTGCTTTACTTGAACATGGGTTAGGGTCAATTTAGTGTTATAATAGGTTGAGAGATGGTTTCCCAACATTTGGTCAAGGTTTAAAGGCTTAGGGCAAAATTTGGGTATTATGGATATGTGTCACATATGCCTCTATGCATATGTTGCATTTGATTTTAAATTTGACTTGGCTTGACCCAAATGGTGTGGTTGAGTGTTAAAATGGTATATAGGAGTGATCCCTCCATTCATAACATGTATTAGGGTCAAGATTCTTAAAATCACAATTTGCTATTTTGCTCTCATATGCCTCAATGGCATTTTTAGTTCCTTTTTAATTTTCTTGGAAACCACTTGAAATTGGTTTGATAGGTACTAGGTATGGTGTATGAAGGTTTTCCAAATCTCTAAGCAAAGTAGAAAAGCTTAGGGTAAGGTTTTATAAATATATCCATAGGCACATATGCCTCTATCTTATTTAATTTCCTTTTATTTTATTTTAACTAGGATGGTGATAAGAGGGGTGAGGTGTTAGGGTTTAAGATCACTTCAAATACTAATAACAAGCAATCATAGCAATAACACAACAATTAAGCAAGATTATTATGTACCAAACTTTATTTAATAAAAGTTTTTGTTGGTTCCAAAATTTGGAACTAGTGAAATTCATTTGTTTTATTTTGAAATTCTTGGGATGTTACAAACCCTTCCCCCTTAAACAAATCTCGTCCCGAGATTTTAGGAAAAGTTAGGTTCCTAAGAGAGATTGAGCATTTTATTAACAGGAAGACATACTTGGCATGTTCTGGGGTGCTTCCTGAGCTTCATTGGCAGTCATGTGGTAGAGACGACCGTTGTTGTTGTTCTGGTTCCTTCTACCGGCGAAGCGACGCTGTTGCTGAGCAGGTGCAGCGGTGTTGGCGGCAATCTTGGCAAGCTTCTTGGGACACTCGTTGGAGTAGTGGCCCACAACTCCACATTCATAGCAGTTGATCGTGGACTTGTCCTTGGGGTTGACGGGAGCAGTGTTGCTTCCAGTTATTGGGGCAGTATTGGGGTTGTTGTTGTTTCCATTTTTGTTGCTGTGGTTGGGGTGGTTGTTGTTGTTGTGGTTGTTGTTGTTGTTGTTGTTGTTGTTGCCTCCGGGCTTCGGGGATCCTCCGTTGTTGTTGGTGTAGTTGGGGCGATTATTCTGGGCAGGGGGCTTGTTGTATCTTGGGGTGAATCCTCCAGAGGAGTTATTGCGGTACTTCTGGGTATGGTGGGGTCCATTCTGGTTCATCATTCTGCGCTTGCGGTTCTCATTGGCCTGATGCAGCTTTCCTTCCATCTGTATGGCTGAGTCTACGAGGACTTCGAGGTCGCCGAACGGAATGTTCACTAACACAGCTTGCATCTCGTCATGCAGTCCGTCTCAGAAATCTTTCCTTCCTCTTCTCGTTGGTGTCGATTTCATCCGGGCGTACCTTGACAGAGTGAGAAACCTGTCGCGGTATTCTACCACCGACATCCTTCCTTGTTTGAGTTCACGGAACTCGTCTCTCATCTTCTTGATCAGTCCTTGGGGCACATGGTATTTGCTAAACTTCAGCTTGAAGTCTTCCCATGTCATCATCTGTCCCGCATTCATTGCGCGGGCGCTTGTCCACCAGGCTCGGCAGGTCCCGACGAGTAGTGGGTGGCGAACAAGCATTTCTTTCTCGCGGCTTCAACTCCCGCAACTTCCAAGTTGTTCTCCATTGTCCGGAGCCGACCATCGCATCTAGGGGCTCTTCGGTCTTGTTGAACATCGGTGGGTTGGTGTTCGAAAATTCTTCAGCTTTGACCCAGGGTGTTCGTGGTTTCCATGGCCTTGATTGTTCTCGAGCTATCTCGTTGCAGGTGCGGCGATGTTGGCTTGGCGTTCAGCTCTCTCGACTTCTCGGTCTGCCATCATTGTCTGCAGCAGTTGCATCATGGCATCCTGGGTGGTGTTGCGGGTTGGTGGGGCCATCTGAACATTGAGGTAGATGATAAGATAAGGGGGAAATTTCTAGGGTTTGTTTTGTGAAAATTTTATAAAGTTCATAAATTGAAAACTTGAGCAGTGTTGCGGGGGTAAAACCAACAACACTTTTTCATTCATACCAAACATCACATATTACAAAGCTAACACACCGTTGGTTTGAAGAACCATTCATCGCTCTACGATACAAGGGGATCCTGATACAACTCACACATACGAAAGTGCCTTAAATGATACTACTCTTTAGGGTGGAATTCTTCGTCTTCACGGGTAATGTGCTTGGCGAGAGGCGAGGGCGTTGTCCAAATCCCTGCGGGTTTTGTACTGCCTGAAGTCCTGAGGTGCTTCATAGGGGTTCATCTTTGGTTGTGGTGGGGGCATGGTCATCGGTCTTCCCATGGAGTCATGTCTTGGGTAGTAGATGAAGCGAGTGTTCTTGATCTTGTCCTCATTTTGTCCACACAGACGGGAAATTGCTTCTTGCATAGCTTTGTCTAGCCCTTCCTTCCAAGTGTTTCCCGTTACAGAAAACCATATGGTTTCCCATACTGGGGCATCAAGCTTCCTTCGTAGATCAGTAGAAACGTCCCACCGAGGTGGTTCTACGGAGTGGTTTTTGAGGGGTATTCCGAAGAATTCGGGATACGGGTGGCCTAGGTATTCCACTAGTTGCTTCAACTCCTTTTCGAACCTTAGGTCGCCTCCGGAACCAAGCTGATAGGACTCCCATTGGTACTTCATCTGTGAGCAATTAGGATAAGTAAGTTAATGAGGTGATCAAGTGTGCAAAATTTTAGGTACCATTACCAAGAAAAGTAGAGCATGGATTTATTCTTTTGAAAAGATCTTAAGATAAGGGTGAGAATAAGTTTTTCAGAAATACTCACTTTCTTTGTTTTGAAACTAAGTTTTTAGGACGTCCATTCTAACTAGGGTCTCCTAAGGTCAAACAATGGCTCTGATACCAACTTGTCAACACCCGGATTTTTAAGTCCAGATGCCTATTATGCCATACATCGCAATCCCAGTGAATATTGTTGTTGCGAGACATAATAGTTGAATATCATAGAGTCATCATTTATTACAACACATAATCGTCTTACAAAGGTAGATCACATGATCCAATATTACAATAGTAGTTGATCTATCGATCAACGAACATCACAAATAGCGGAAGCGAAGTAGTAGTGGCTATCTAATCCACAGTGCCAACGCTTGACGTCAGAGTAGTCCTAGTTGTCGTAGACGTCCCGCTGTCCATCTTCCTCGTATCGTTGTTCACCTTCATAGTCCGGCCATTTGAATAGCCAGGGACAAAGCCATGAGTACTTTAAAGTACTCGCAAACTAATACTAGTGTAAGCACCATCAATTATAGTAAGGGGATACTAAGCTCTAGGTTTATTTGCATAAAGCCAAGTTTATTTCATAAACATTTAGAAAAGACTCTTCATTTGCTAAACTTACTCAAGTGGGAACATTAGTGTCATTCCCACAACTCTGTTGTGATTCAATTCAAAATCACCATTCACCTTTAAAATTCAAGTCCCAAGTCATATGTCACAGTTTTGAAAATGGTCTGATGACGGAACAGTATGGCCTTCCCAACCGTCCATAACTGTGGACACGGCTATTTGAATAGTTCTACACTCTGCAGAGGTCGTACACTTGTGCCACAATATTTGCAATAATCCGTCAGGGTTAACTGGCCCTGATTTACCATACTCCGTAGGCGGACTACCAACCATAACCTTTCACTTACATACTCTAGTATAGGCACCTCTCCCCATGAGCTTGGCCTCCCTAGTGGAAACCGCAGCCAACCCGGAACCGCACGGGGCTTGGGCCGGACATTCACCTCATTCCACATCATATCGCATCGTTTTGTTTGTTGTAGAGGCAGCCTTCGGCCTAACCCCGATGACGCTTGTTTAGAGGGAACCCATACTAAAGCACATAAATTTCTAGTTAAGCCCTTACCCATGTTGGGTATTGTGGGGGTACTTTCAAATTGGAATGGTATCGCATCCGAACCCAACCATCAGTTTTTGTAAATTTCACCAAGTCATTCACAAGCCATATTCACCTTCAAAATCTTTCAATAGAATGAGTCATCATTCCAAGGTTTTCAAAGTCATTTCATTTCACAAGTTCCCAACTAGAGTAGTCACTTTTAATTTAGCACTAGCATCTATGTATGAGGGGTGCTAAGTACTTTGCTGTGCTTCTAGGCTAACCTTGATACTCTTGTACTAATCCAGTACTAACCAAGTGAATCATAATTCAAAAAGTACTTTGATAAAACGAAAGTAAATAAAGCTTGTAAAGTAAAACTCGGGAAATAGGATCATAAGCATAAAGTAAATGGGGTAATGTCTTGCTCATGGTGAGCTTTGCACTTTGCAAGAGTATTATCTTGCCTTGATTGGTGTATTGATCAAAGTTTTCTGGCTCTTCCTCCTGGTAGAATACCTCCTCCTCTTGATAGTCTCCGGTACTAGCGTCTAAAAACGAATACGAGGATACCATCACCAAACAATACTTAAGTACTCTTAATTAGCCTTATTGGCTCACCCAATTGATCTAGTATCACTACTTAACATTTATTCACAAATTATGCTAGGGTTTCTTTATTTAATATTAGGAAAATAATTTCCTCTCATTGAAAATGTGGGTTAGGGTTTCTATTTGGTTTGGGAGAAATAATTTCCTCTCATTGAATTCTTCTTAAGATTTAATCTTCTCAAATAACAAGGGATGATCCCAGTGTTGACCAAGGTCAACACTTCACACTTGTTATTTGAGAGAAAGGATTTAAATGAGATTCATCATCTCATGTGGTTTAAATAACCATGGCAATATTAAATCCTATTTTGATTTAAAGTCTATAAGTGAGCAAGTATGAACCTATGCAGTAGAGGTCCTCATATTACTTCATAATACTTGAGAAAATGATTTAAATGAGGTGCTATCCTCATAGATTTAAATTCCTAAAATTTGAAATAGTTTAAATGGGCTAGTATTGACTACATAGCCAATATTTTGATTCTAGCCCATGATCATAAACAGTAACCATATCATATTTTTACATAATCAATTAGAGTATTTGAAAAGTGAATTATTGCAATTGGATTCACTTCAAAATTCAAATTGGTTGATTTTTAAGATTTATTTGAATGTAGGAAAGTATCTGTTTTGTTATTTTTGCTATTCAAAAACTACACAAGGGATGAGTTTAAATCCAGTGGGGTTAGTTAGAGAAATTCATAAGCTTTTCAGAACATTTGGATTTGCTAAATTTGAGTTTGTAGAATTTGAACTATTCAAATTTGAAATGGGCAGCAGTATTGGATTTGAACCAAATAGATTAAAGCAAATTTAAATTACTGGGCCACGCGGGAAAACCTAACGGGCCTAAATGAAATAACCAGGGTAGCACGGCCCAGCAACACAGCCCGTGTGCGCGGGCCGCCTGACGAGGTGGGGCCTGCTCGTGTCGTGGCGTTTAATCGCCGAAGCGGTACGCGCTGACGCGGGCCGGTCCGGATAAAAAGGAAGATCGACGGCCGAGGATCGTCACCTTCCTCGACAGGGCTCGCCGGAGAGTAAACCCTACCGGCGGCCAGAGGGTTGCGATAGGAGGCTCACCAGCGTCTAGCGAGATCGGAGAGGCGGGCAATCGACGTTGTCGACGACGGCGAGTCGATTGGTGGTCGTGGGAGCTTCGGGGGTGCGCGGAATCGTCGGCTTCGTCAAGCTGGCCGTGGCGGCGGGCTCCGGCCAAATTCCGGCGATGGAGTGGGCAATGTGGGGAGGAGAGGTGTCGAGGATGCTCGAGAAGAGAGGGGAGGCGGGCTGGTGTGCCGTGATCGTCCGGGAGCGGCCTCCTTTATAGGGGGTCGAGGTGCCGCGGGGTGCCGTGGAGGTCGTCCATGGCGCCGGCGTTTGGAGGGGTGAAGGGGCAAGCTAGGGGTGCGCGAGGTAGGCGACGGCTAGGAGAGGCTACCGCGCGTGCCGGCGCGAGCAAGGGAGGACGATGGCGGCCGGCGGTCGCTCGAGTGCTCGCGTGCACGGCGCGGCAGGTCGGTGATCATGGCGACGGCTAGGGTGCGAGCGCAGCATTCGAGCATGTCTAGGGGGTAGAGGTAGGGGTGGTGATCATGCGGGTAAAGGGAGAGAGGGAGAGGAGGTCGAGCGAGTCCGGGCGACGTGGGTGCTCGGCGCGTCCGGTGGTGGTGCCGGTGCACGCCCGGGCGTGCACTCGGCGTGGTGATCACGACGCATCCCGGCGTTGTCGTGCATGTTTTGGAAGGGCATCGTGTCTAGCGTGTCCAGTACTTCCTAGTGAGTCTAGCTGACAAGGTTTGAGGGATCAGAGAGAGGGATTGAGGTAGGGTGGCATGGTGGCCGGCATGAGTGCTTGGCATGGAGGACAACTTGATCATTGCTTCACCTTAACCAGAGCAAAAGGGTTTGGTTCGATGCGAGGAAGGTACCAGGGTGTGATGATCACCAAGTTAAAGTGATTGAGGAAAAAATCCAGTGGATATAAGCATGTAACACAAAATCCAGATTGTGCACACAAGGTGCTCGACACAATGGCCGCATGAACTTTTTTGTGGAATTTTGGGAATCTTTTTGGTGCAATTCAATTATATAAATAAAGTGATGGAATGGTGGTGTTGGTGTCCATTTTGATGAAGGTTTGCAACATTTCAAATTTGGGGGTTATCTTCTCATTACTTCAAAGTCTCCACTTGTCACCTCCCTACTGGTCAACTCTGGTCAACATCAGCACTAATGGTCAACATGAGAGTTGTTCACTTTCATATGGTCTTGGATGACATGGCTTTGGTTGACCAAAGTTGGTTGAGGATACAGAAGATAAATGGGTGCAAAGTGGTGAAGAAAATAAAATGGGGTCATATGACCATTATCACATGTTATTGAGATTTGATTTTTCCTTTGGTTTGATTCTGGTTTCTTTGTGTCAATTGTGTTTGTTTTTGATATATAAGAGTTTTACAATCAATGGCACAAGCCAAAGTGGCCTTGGTTGAGGTTTTGCAAAAAGGGCTAAGTGTGTGTGAGTGAAAAAAAGATATTTTCTCACATTCTCATTTCTCTCCATTTGATTTTGGTTTCATTGATGCAATTGTGTTAGTTTATCAAATTTAGGTATTCTACAATCAAGAGGGCAAGCAATTATGGCCTAGAGTGAAGATTTGTAATTTGGCATAATGTGTATGTGAGTGAAATTGGGATTTTCTCCCTATTTAATTTCTATCCATTTAATTTGACTTTGGTTGACTCTAATGTGATTCTTATGGGTTTAGAAACATGATCAAACCATTGAAACCATTTCAATTGGTCTTGTTCAAAGATTTGCAATTTTGGCCTTAACACATAAGAGGTGATGTGTCAATTTTTATTATTTTTGAAAAGGGTTCATCTTGCTTTACTTGAACATGGGTTAGGGTCAATTTAGTGTTATAATAGGTTGAGAGATGGTTTCCCAACATTTGGTCAAGGTTTAAAGGCTTAGGGCAAAATTTGGGTATTATGGATATGTGTCACATATGCCTCTATGCATATGTTGCATTTGATTTTAAATTTGACTTGGCTTGACCCAAATGGTGTGGTTGAGTGTTAAAATGGTATATAGGAGTGATCCCTCCATTCATAACATGTATTAGGGTCAAGATTCTTAAAATCACAATTTGCTATTTTGCTCTCATATGCCTCAATGGCATTTTTAGTTCCTTTTTAATTTTCTTGGAAACCACTTGAAATTGGTTTGATAGGTACTAGGTATGGTGTATGAAGGTTTTCCAAATCTCTAAGCAAAGTAGAAAAGCTTAGGGTAAGGTTTTATAAATATATCCATAGGCACATATGCCTCTATCTTATTTAATTTCCTTTTATTTTATTTTAACTAGGATGGTGATAAGAGGGGTGAGGTGTTAGGGTTTAAGATCACTTCAAATACTAATAACAAGCAATCATAGCAATAACACAACAATTAAGCAAGATTATTATGTACCAAACTTTATTTAATAAAAGTTTTTGTTGGTTCCAAAATTTGGAACTAGTGAAATTCATTTGTTTTATTTTGAAATTCTTGGGATGTTACAGCAAGACGACGAGGATAGGCACTGATACGTCTCCGACGTATCGATAATTTCTTATGTTCTATGCCATATTATTGTTGATACCTACATGTTTTATGCACACTTTATGTCATATTCGTGCATTTTCTGGAACTAACCTATTAACAAGATGCCGAAGTGCCAGCCTCGTTTTCTCGCTGTTTTTGGTTTCGTAAATCCTAGTAACGAAATATTCTCGGAATTGGACGAAACGAAGACCCAGGGCCCTATTTTTCCACGGAGCTTCCAGAAGACCGAAGAACACACGAAGTGGGGCCACGAGGTGGCCAAGCTATAGGGCGGCGCAGCCCAAGCCCTGGCCGCGCCGACCTATAGTGTGGGCCCCTCGTGACGCCCCTTGACCTGCCCTTCCGCCTACTTAAAGCCTCCGTCGCGAAACCCCTGATGCGAAAAACCACGATACGGAAAACCTTACCGAGACGCCGTCGCCGCCGATCCCATCTCGGGGATTCTCGGAGATCTCCTCCGGCACCCCGCCGGAGAGGGGATTCATCTCCCGGAGGACTCTACACCGCCATGGTCGCTCCCGGAGTGATGAGTGAGTAGTTCACCCCCGGACTATGGGTCCATAGCAGTAGCTAGATGGTTGTCTTCTCCTCATTGTGCTTCATTGTTGGATCTTGTGAGCTGCCTAACATGATCAAGATCATCTATCTCGTAATTCTATATGTTGTGTTTGTCGGGATCCGATGGATAGAGAATACCATGTCATGTTAATTATCAAGTTATTATACATGTGTTGTTTATGATCTTGCATGCTCTCCGTTTCTAGTAGAGGCTCTGGCCAAGTTTTTACTTTTAACTCCAAGAGGGAGTACTTATGCTCGATAGTGGGTTCATGCCCGCATTGACACCTGGGACAAGTGATGAAAGTTCTAAGGTTGTGTTGTGCCGTTGCCACTAGGGATAAAACATTGGCGCTATGTCCGAGGATGTAGTTGTTGATTACATTACGCACCATACTTAATGCAATTGTCTCGTTGTTTAGCAACTTAATACCGGAGGGGGTTCGGATGATAACCCGAAGGTGGACTTTTTAGGCATAGATGCAGTTGGATGGCGGTCTATGTACTTTGTCGTAATGCCCAATTAAATCTCACTATACTTATCATGTCATGTATGTGCATTGTTATGCCCTCTCTATTTGTCAATTGCCCGACCGTAATTTGTTCACCCAACATGCTTTTATCTTATGGGAGAGACACCTCTAGTGAACTCGTGGACCCCGGTCCATTCTTTAATACTGAAATACAAATCTGCTGCAATACTTGTTTTACTGTTTTCTCTGCAAACAATCATCTTCCACATAATACGGTTAATCCTTTGTTACAGCAAGCCGGTGAGATTGACAACCTCACTGTTTCGTTGGGGCAAAGTACTTTGGTTGTGTTGTGCAGGTTCCACGTTGGCGCCGGAATCTCCGGTGTTGCGCCGCACTACATCCCGCCGCCATCAACCTTCAACGTGCTTCTTGGCTCCTCCTGGTTCGATAAACCTTGGTTTCTTTCTCGAGGGAAAACTTGCTGCTGTGCGCATCATACCTTCCTCTTGGGGTTGCCCAACGAACGTGTGAAATACACGCCATCAAGCTCTTTTCCGGCGCCGTTGCCGGGAGATCAAGACACGCTGCAAGGGGAGTCTCCACTTCTCAATCTCTTTACTTTGTTTTTGTCTTGCTTTGTTTTATTTACTACTTTGTTTGCTGCACTTATATCAAAATACAAAAAAATTAGTTGCTAGCTTTACTGTCTTGCACTCTATATCAAAAACACAAAAAAAATTAGTTACTTGCATTTACTTTACTTATTTCATCATGTTTCCTTTTAATTTTACCGCAAAGAACATACCGGTAGGACAAGGGTCTATAGTTGGGAGGAACAATATAGAAGAATTTTTCACCCATGTTAGTACCGTTGAAGAATTTGAAGATAGACACTTGGTAGACCTTGCTCCCACTTATGAAATTGCTGCTGCTGCTGCTTTAGTTCGCCTGTTGGAAACTAAATTTGTTAATCTCAATCCTATAATCCAACACATGTTTCTTACACTTGGTGATATGGAAGAGGGGGAAAAGAAAGATTTTGTTTTAGAAACCCTTCTTAGAGAATTTGGTGGTCTAGCAAGAGAAGCTAGGAAGGTCTTTGCTAAATTTAATATGCTTGGTTCTCATACTAATTTTGTTAGTCTCCTTGAAAAGATGGACATGGATAGAATAAGATACACTAATAATATTAATGATGGTGGGGAGATCAAAGCACCAATACCATGTAAACTCCTAGCTATGAATGATGCACTAGAAAATAACTATGCTTGGCTTGTTCCCGAAAATTTGTTCGATGAGAGTAGCAAGCCCAAGACTAATGAAAAGGGAGACGCTGAAACTTATGTATCCAATATACTATGCATGGTTGAGAAAACTCCAAACCCCGCTGTAGGTGCACCACCCTTCGATAACACTTGAGTTACACTTTCCGCGCCTAGCTGAAAGGCGTTAAAGAAAAGCGCTTATGGGAGACAACCCATGTTTTTACTCCAAGTATTTTTGTTTTATATTTGTGTCTTGGAAGTTGTTTACTACTGTAGCAACCTCTCCTTATCTTAGTTTTATGTTTTGTTGTGCCAAGTAAAGTCTTTGATAGAAAAGTAAGTACTAGATTTGGATTACTGCGCAGTTCCAGAATTCTTTGCTGTCACGAATCTGGGAGTAGGTAGCTCAGAAAATTACGCCAATTTACGAGCATGATCCTCAGATATGTACGCAACTTTCATTCAATTTGAGCATTTTCGTTTGAGCAAGTCTGGTGGCCTAATAAAATCCATCTTTACGGACTGTTCTGTTTTGACAGATTCTGTCTTTTATTTCGCATTGCCTCTTTTGCTATGTTGGATGAATTTCTTTGATCCACTAATGTCCAGTAGCTTTATGCAATGTCCAGAAGTGTTAAGAATGATTGTGTCACCTCTGAACATGTGAATTTTTATTATGCACTAACCCTCTAATGAGTTGTTTCGAGTTTGGTGTGGAGGAAGTTTTCAAGGATCAAGAGAGGAGTATGATGCAATATGATCAAGGAGAGTGAAAGCTCTAAGCTTGGGGATGCCCGGTGGTTCACCCCTGCATATATTAAGAAGACTCAAGCGTCTAAGCTTGGGGATGCCCAAGGCATCCCCTTCTTCATCGACAAACTATCAGGTTCCTCCCCTGAAACTATATTTTTATTCGGCCACATCTTATGTACTTTGCTTGGAGCGTCGGTTTGTTTTTGTTTTTTGTTTTGTTTGAATAAAATGGATCCTAGCATTCACTTTATGGGAGAGAGACACGCTCCGCTGTTGCATATGGACAAATATGTCCTTAGGCTCTACTCATAGTATTCATGGCGAAGTTTCTTCTTCGTTAAATTGTTATATGGTTGGAATTGGAAAATGATACATGTAGTAAATTGCTATAATGTCTTGGATAATTTGATACTTGGCAATTGTTGTGCTCATGTTTAAGCTCTTGCATCATATACTTTGCACCCATTAATGAAGAAATACTTAGAGCTTGCTAATTTGGTTTGCATATTTGGTTTCTCTAGAGTCTAGATAACATCTAGTATTGAGTTTTGAACAACAAGGAAGACGGTATGGAGTCTTATAATGTTTACCATATGTCTTTTATGTGAGTTTTGCTGTACCGTTCATCCTTGTGTTTGTTTCAAATAGCCTTGCTAGCCTAAACCTTTATCGAGAGGGAATACTTCTCATGCATCCAAAATACTTGAGCCAACCACTATGCCATTTGTGTCCACCATACCTACCTACTACATGGTATTTATCCGCCATTCCAAAGTAAATTGCTTGAGTGCTACCTTTAAAATTCCATCATTCACCTTTGCAATATATAGCTCATGGGACAAATAGCTTAAAAACTATTGTGGTATTGAATATGTACTTATGCACTTTATCTCTTATTAAGTTGCTTGTTGAGCGATAACCATGTTTCGGGGACGCCATCAACTATTCTTTGTTGGATATCATGTGAGTTGCTATGCATGTCCGTCTTGTCCGAAGCAAGAGAGATCTACCACCTTCATGGTTGGAGCATGCATGTTGTTAGAGAAGAACTTTGGGCCGCTAACTAAAGCCATGATTCATGGTGGAAGTTTCAGTTTGGACATATATCCTCAATCTCATATGAGAATAAAAATTGTTTCCACATGCTTATGCATTAAAGAGGAGTCCATTATCTGGTTGTCCATGTTGTCCCGGTATGGATGTCTAAGTTGAGAATAATCAAAAGCGAGAAATCCAAAATGCGAGCTTTCTCCTTAGACCTTTGTACAGAGCGGCATGGAGGTACCCCATTGTGACACTTGGTCAAAACATGTGCATTGCAAAGATCCGGTAGTCCAAGTTAATTAGGACAAGGTGCGGGCACTATTAGTATACTATGCATGAGACTTGCAACTTGTAAGATATAATTTTCATAACTCATATGCTTTATTACTACCGTTGACAAAATTGTTTCATGTTTTCAAAATAAAAGCTCTAGCACAAATATAGCAATCGATGCTTTCCTCTTTGAAGGACCATTCTCTTTACTTTTATGTTGAGTCAGTTCACCTATTTCTCTCCACCTCAAGAAGCAAACACTTGTGTGAACCGTGCATTGATTCCTACATACTTGCATATTGTACTTGTTATATTACTCTATGTTGACAATTATCCATGAGATATACATGTTACAAGTTGAAAGCAACCGCTGAAACTTAATCTTCCTTTGTGTTGCTTCAATACCTTTACTTTGATTTATTGCTTTATGAGTTAACTCTTATGCAAGACTTATTAATACTTGTCTTGAAGTACTATTCATGAAAAGTCTTCGCTATATGATTCACCTCGTTTACTCATGTCATCACCATTGTTATGATCTCTCGCATCCACTACATATGTTTACAAATAGTATGATCAAGGTTATGATGGCATATCACTTCAGAAATTATCTTTGTTATCGTTTTACTCCGCTCGGGACGAGCAGAACTAAGCTTAGGGATGCTTGATACGTCTCCGACGTATCGATAATTTCTTATGTTCTATGCCATATTATTGATGATACCTACATGTTTTATGCACACTTTATGTCATATTCGTGCATTTTCCGGAACTAACCTATTAACAAGATGCCGAAGTGCCGCTCTCGTTTTCGCTGTTTTTGGTTTCAGAAATCCTAGTAACGAAATATTCTCGAATTGGACGAAACGAAGACCCGGGGCCCTATTTTTCCACGGAGCTTCCGTAAGACCGAAGAACACACGAAGTGGGGCCACGAGGTGGCCAAGCTATAGGGCGGCGCGGCCCAAGCCTCCGGCCGCGCCGACCTATAGTGTGGGCCCTCGTGACGCCCCTTGACCTGCCCTTCCGCCTACTTAAAGCCTCCGTCGCGAAACCCCCGATGCGAAAAACCACGATACGGAAAACCTTACCGAGACGCCGTCGCCGCCGATCCCATCTCGGGGATTCGGAGATCTCCTCCGGCACCTCGCCGGAGAGGGGATTCATCTCCCGGAGGACTCTACACCGTCATGGTCGCCTCCGGAGTGATGAGTGAGTAGTTCACCCCCGGACTATGGGTCCATAGCAGTAGCTAGATGGTTGTCTTCTCCTCATTGTGCTTCATTGTTGGATCTTGTGAGCTGCCTAACATGATCAAGATCATCTATCTCGTAATTCTATATGTTGTGTTTGTCGGGATCCGATGGATAGAGAATACCATGTCATGTTAATTATCAAGTTATTATACATGTGTTGTTTATGATCTTGCATGCTCTCCGTTTCTAGTAGAGGCTCGGCCAAGTTTTTACTTTTAACTCCAAGAGGGAGTACTTATGCTCGATAGTGGGTTCATGCCTGCATTGACACCTGGGACAATGGATGTAAAGTTCTAAGGTTGTGTTGTGTCGTTGCCACTAGGGATAAAACATTGGCGCTATGTCCGAGGATGTAGTTGTTGATTACATTACGCACCATACTTAATGCAATTGTCTCGTTGTTTAGCAACTTAATACCGGAGGGGGTTCGGATGATAACCTCGAAGGTGGACTTTTTAGGCATAGATGCAGTTGGATGGCGGTCTATGTACTTTGTCGTAATGCCCAATTAAATCTCACTATACTTATCATGTCATGTATGTGCATTGTTATGCCCTCTCTATTTGTCAATTGCCCGACCGTAATTTGTTCACCCAACATGCTTTTATCTTATGGGAGAGACACCTCTAGTGAACCGTGGACCCCGGTCCATTCTTTAATACCTGAAATACAAATCTGCTCGCAATACTTGTTTTACTCGTTTTCTCTCGCAAACAATCATCTTCCACACAATACGGTTAATCCTTTGTTACAGCTAAGCCGGTGAGATTGACAACCTCACCTGTTTCGTTGGGGCAAAGTACTTTGGTTGTGTTGTGCAGGTTCCACGTTGGCGCCGGAATCTCCGGTGTTGCGCCGCACTACATCCCGCCGCCATCAACCTTCAACGTGCTTCTTGGCTCCTCCTGGTTCGATAAACCTTGGTTTCTTTTCGAGGGAAAACTTGCTGCTGTGCGCATCATACCTTCCTCTTGGGGTTGCCCAACGAACGTGTGAAATACACGCCATCAGGCACTGGGACCGCCCCTTCTTCAGACACTGCTGGGATTCAGGAATGAGCCGATTGCCAACAATCGGCAACTGCCCAGAATGCAAACAAAGGAAGAAGGAGGCAGCTAACGTGTCCGTGTTCAAACGTCTAGGGCCTCTCCCGCCTCGGAACAAGCCTGCTGAGCCCGCTCGGGTGGAAGATCTCAAGGAACTAGAGGACGATGATGAAGAAGACAAGTATCATCGGCCAAGGTGGTGCCCTGATGGGCTCAGCCGTTCCCAGAAGCGAAGGGTTCAGCGTCTACGTGGGTTGGAGGAAGCTGAAAGGTTATACCTGCACACGTTGAGGAAGGCACGGCCTGATTTGGCCGCCAAAATTCAGCGAACCCTGGACGAAGAAGGTCGGCCGCAAAGAAAAGAGTGGCGCCCTAGACAATAGAAAGCCGATGATGAGACATCGGCTGGCACAAACATGGTCTCCATCCTTCCAACGGAGTTTAGTGCTCCAGGATTGGACGACTGCGAGCGCATCGACGTGACAAAGGACGGGGTTAGGTTGGTTTCATCCACCGGCCCGACCATGTAACAAAAACAGCGTCTATGGACAAACGTGGCGATGCCGATCCAGGAGATCGGCCCCAAGGATTTATGGAGGAACATTACAAAACCTTCATCGAACAAACAACGTGGAGGCCGATTCCAGCAATCGGCCAAAATTATCCTCACTATACATTCTACCTGGGTTCAACATTCGATCTGACAGGGAATACCTGAAGAGCCGATACCATCAAGTCCCTTGAAAGAATCGGCTCGGGGGGCACCTAGGTGGATAAAACACGAGGATATGAAGTAGGAGTATCTTTCAAATGCCCAGCATCCCAAGATATTCTTTGATGATGGGTATTGAAGTATTGGGGGCCGATAGGAAAAAATCGGCCAGTAAAAAAAAAATTATGATATACAGCCGATGCAAGGACATCGACTTTAAAACTAAGAAACGAAGCCGATGCGCAGCCATCGACTCTAGTGCAATTACACAAGACCTACCGGCTATGTGCTCAAGAGCTTCTGTTTCCTTGAAGGGAATGTACAATGAGAGCAGCCTCGGCTGCAATGAGCTGACAACCCTTTGCGCCAGGTTCAGCAGTAACATCAGTTTGGCATGCAAGGCAGCCTCTTTCTCATTAAGCTGGTGGTGTTTCATCTACGACATCGGCGTTCAGTGGAAGAAAGCTGATCAATGGGGGCAAGTTTGGCTGACTCTTCATGGTGGCTATCTCGGATTACCAGATTACCTGAGGTCAGAGCCTTTTTGTTCGACCTATGCATCCTCGCCGGTATTCTCGCCTTGATTAAGGCTCGGGGGGCAGCTCGCCCTAAAAAATCTTTGCTTTGGAGAGCCGATTTGGTTGGAATCGGCTTGCTCTACATCTCAGTTTTGAGGAATAGTTGCTGCGGGAAAAACGGAGCAGGAGCCTGTCCTGCAGAAGTATCAGCTCCGGCCTCCGGATTGATTCAGCAATGGTCCTAGAGCTCTTCCGAAGACAAAGGTGGCCTTAATAATACGCTCAGTGACTGCGGGTTCGCAGGGTACCATTTGAGGAGATGGCTAAATTGGCCTGTCTCGAAATTTATCATAAGAGGTCGATGCATTGCCATCGGCTCATTGAGCGTTGATCCAATTAACAATCGGCAGAATCAGTATGAAGGGAAATCGGCAAAATCAAGTTAAGGAAAAGTCTTCTTCATTAATAAGAGAGGATTTTTACAATGAAGAGCCGATTGCTCAAAGCAAGGAAGGACAAAAGAAAGAGCCGATTGCTCCGGGACTACTAATCCTACATAACTAATCCTCGCTAGCATCGTCATCGGCGTCGCCATCGGCGCTACTGCCGGAGAATTCCTCGCCGCTGCTGCCCCAGCCGTCGGCCGGAGCTTCCTCTTCCTCGTCATCATCATCATCCTCGCTGTCCGCCCAAGTGCGGAAGCGCTTCGTCGGCGGGTACCCAGCGGAAGAGGAGGAATCTTCCTCCTCCTCCTCTTCTCCTTCTTCGTCATCATCCTCGTCCTCGCTGTCCGCCCACATGCGGGAGCGCTTCTTCGGCGGGAGCTTGGCGGAGGGGGAGGCCCCTGTCTTCTCTACTTCTCCTTCTTTCTCCTCCTTGTCGGAGGAGATGGGGTTCGCCCCGGAGTAGAGGTCGTCTTCATTCTTGCTCTTCGGCGAGGATTGGAGGGGCAAGCCTGAGGGAGAAGAGGAAGAGGAAGACATTGCTACAGGGGAAGAGGGTTTTTTGGTGCCGACAGCTAGAACAGAGGAAGGGGATGAAGAGACTGATCAATCGGCACGGTTAAATAATGAGGAGCCTAGTGGAGATTTAATGCCATTGCAGTTTCCGAGGAAGTGATGCTAAGGCTATCAAATTTTGCAGAGAAGTTGGGAAGACAAGGTGTCATGATGAAGGATGCTGCAACAGTCCTGCTCTGCCACGACATGACCCGACGAAAGAAAGCACAATGATTTTGGGAATGTCATTTCCAAAACCAGGGGGGCATGTGTTATCACCAGAATTTGACCAAGTCAGAGGTGGGCCGTGATTGGAGATGGGCTTGAAGATATATACATAGAAGAAATACATGAATCGGCCTTGTATACCAAATTTGGGCTAATTGCCCGTGTATCTGTACCATAGTAGGATACGTGTCGGTTAGGAGGTAGAGTTTTACCCGTGCACGGTTAAGTGCACGCTCGAATTAGAAAGTCCCTTGGACTATAAATATGTATCTAGGGTTTATGAAATAAACAACAACCAACGTTCAACACAATCAATCTCGGCGCATCGCCAACTCCTTCGTCTCGAGGGTTTCTCCCGGTAAGCACCATGCCGCCTAGATCGCATCTTGCGATCTTGGCAAGCATAAGCTTATTTACGTTGTTCATGCGTTGCTCGTGCTCGAAGCCTTTTTGATGGCGAGCAACGTAGTTATCTTAGATGTGTTAGGGTTAGCATTGTTCTTCGTATCATATGCTATCGTAGTGCAACCCTTATACATCTAGCCGCCCTTACACCTATCTTAGGTGTAGGGCGGCACCCGCTTGATCATTGTTTAGTAGATCCGATCCGTTACGGTTGCTCCTTGTTCTTCAAGGATTAGTTTAATATCCGCAATAGTTAGGCCTTACAAAGGGTTGGAGGATCCAGCGGCGTGTAGGGTGTAGTTTGCCGGTCCTAGACGGGATGTTCCGGGATCGACCTCGTGTTGGTTTTTAGGCCCTGTCTAGGATCGGCTTACGATCACCGTACGCGAGCGCGAGGCCCAATCGTGAGTAGGATGATCCGATTATGCGGTGAAAACCCTAAATCGTCGTAGATCGCTTTAGCTTTATCTTGATCAAGCAGGACCACCATATATTCGTACACCTCGTGCGAATCATGGGTGGATCAGCTCTTTGAGCCGATTCACAGGACAACCTGAGAGCCGATCGAGGCTCGTATTTAACGTTTACGTGTATGCCATGCAGGAACTAAGCGAGGCATCATCCAACACCTTCCTGACCAGGTATAGGTCAGGTGGCACGCCCTTGCGACAAGCATCGGACGTGCGACCAGAAGGCTTTGCGGGCCGTCGCTCTGAGGGACTGGGGCCAGCCGCAGCCCTAGTTGTTCCCGGCTCTACGGTGTTGCCAGTCGCTGCCCGCCGGTGGGTTTCTGACCGCAACAGATATATATTAGGAACAAAGACTTGTAATTATACGGGACAAACTCAAAGAGTCTCCCGCAGTTTGTAACTTGTACATCACGAAACCCTCGGCTCCGTCTCCTATATAATGGGGAGTCGAGGGAGAAAGAAAGGATCGATTCATTGTCAACACAACCTAGTTTTTAGCAGTCGAG
This sequence comes from Lolium rigidum, assembly GCF_022539505.1. Lineage (NCBI taxonomy): Eukaryota > Viridiplantae > Streptophyta > Magnoliopsida > Poales > Poaceae > Lolium > Lolium rigidum. The sequence continues at coordinate 353,402,497 of NC_061514.1, read as the reverse complement.
CACCTTTTCGGCTGAAACTTTCGAGATCTACTTGCCCTCTACTTTCCACGAAACCCTAGTTTACAACTTGTAGGCATAGACAAGTTAATACCTTGTCATGTATACTTTAAACAATCTGCTGCAGATCCCTTCGACTTATTTTCATACCGAAGGCCCTTCTGTTGCGACTATTGATGAATCCGAACTTGTGCGTCGCCTGCGTAATCAGATCTCTCAATTGAACAAAGATATGACTGGGCTCCATGCCATGGCTGCATTAGTGAAGAAGAAGAGCAAACTCGCCACGACAGTCTAACAACATGCTCTAGACCGCCTTCCTGTAGCTAGTGAAAGCTTAAGTTGTAAGTAATATTCGCCCTCTTATTCTCCATATTTTTCTTCATAAGAATCTTCTCCTGACTTTTATTTGTCTTCGGCAGTCGTTGCTTTCAATTAGTCAGAGGAAAACTCAAGAATTCATGAAAAGATTGTGGCAATGACCGACATATCGCACCAAAAATGCTCATTATGGTCAGATCGATCGAAAGCGGTGCTTGTAGCGAAATTTGAATATCAGGTGGAGAAGGTACATTACTATTTTGATAAGTACCATGCCAATCTGGCCATGGTATTGAAGACCATGTTTCCTCTTGATCCACCTCCCGAAAGCTTACTTCTTGCAAGAGCCGAGCTAGTGTTTGCTTGTGTGTTAGCTTGTCATCCAACGGTGGACTTAGAATTCATAGCTAAAGCTGATAGAAAACTTGATCAATATTACCCCGTAGCTAGACATCCTGCTCATATAATTATTTCTAGGATGGAGGCAGGTACTGAAAGAATCTTGAGAAATCGGGTGGATCTAGGAACCTCATAAAGGTTTCTAATAATGTGCTCTTGTAATTTCTGTAAACGAATCGCTCTTCTCTTAAAGAGAATTTTGTACTGCAATGATGAAGTTCTTTTCTAACAACTCATGCTGCCGACATGTTTTTATAACATTATGCTGAGTCGGTGGACCGTAAGCCTAGCCAACATTTTTATTCGATGTTCTTTTGTGACACCATATCAAGTCGATGGACCGTAAGCCCAGTCGAAAATTTGTATCCGATGTTCTTTTATAACACCATGTTGAATCGATGGATCGTAAGACCAGTCGAAGTTTTTGTTTGTTGAAGGCCACTGAGGGATCAAGTTAGTTAACTCGTTCAACGATCCTGTTGTAATCGCAAATATTTCTGCTGGGCCATACGTAAGTTTGTATGCAATAGCGTCAGCCCCTGAGTAAACGAGAGAACCATGCGCTTATTTGGCTTTGTAACCTAGTGCACTCGCGTGAGCCTTCCATATGTCTTAATGTTTCCACAAATTGCAGCACTCGCATGTTCCCTGAGGCTTTGCTGAAGTCGTTTTTGTATGAAGATTCTCGCCAATTGCAGCACTCACATTTTCCCTGAGGCTTTTGACAGAAATTATATTCTGCATCCCAAGAGTATTGTCGGGTAAGCTGTAATTTATTGATAACCAGAGCTCCCGATAGGAGTGGTGGTAGCCGATAACTCTTGAAGAATTCCCGAATCGTAGGTTCGGGTAAGATAGTAAGTATATAGGCTGAACCTGAAAACTTTATTCATGATGCGAACTGAGGTACACGTTATTCTGATGTTTGGCTAAAAAAGACTTCTTGTAAGATAAAAGAAAGTAAAAAGGTCGAGGCTCAAGTGTAGAAAGAAAGTGAAAGTGATTAATGAAAGTAAAAAAGCCTTATCAATAGGGAAACACTCTTAAGAGTTCAATGAAAGTGCAGATGGTTTTGGATTCATTGTAAACACCGGAGAATAGAGAAGAAAGAACCAGAAAGGGTTCCAGGAGAATCCGAAGAATGTTCAGAGTGGTTTGAGAGGTGTCTTGGATCATCGAGAATTAAATAGTATGTATTGTAGGTCAGCACAATGGAGCTATGGTTGATCTGCTTAATGATGTGATTGCAGATGAAATGGATATTAACCTAGACAATCACCCCCCCTCCAGTGGAAAATAGTGCAGTCTGGACTGTCTTCTGGTAATGGGAGCCATACCAATGATTTGGTGGCTAATGATGAGGTCAACCAGGAGGCTCAACTGGGACCTGGTCTACAAAATATTATGCTAGCTTATGGATCCGATGACAGTGAGGGTGAAGAAGGGCAGTCCAATAATACTAATGTTGATGAAGATTTGGGTTCCTTTGAGGGAGTTGCTTTAGCTCATCCTAGAGTGGCTCATTTGCAGCTTGGAATGGTTCAAAATTTCTTTGTTCCAGTTGTCGTCGTGGTGAACAAACAGATGCCATGAGTAGGCTTAAGTTGGGCCTTATGTGCCTCGAGGAATCCGGAGGAGGGGGAGATGAAAGAACACACACACACTAGACACGAGGTTTACCCAGGTTCAGGGCCCTCGTGAGGAGGTAAAACCCCTACTCCTGCTTGTCTGCGATGTATAGAGCACTATATGAGAGCTACAATGGCGCTCCTCGAGCCGTATGGCAAGAGGTAGAAGATGAAGTGCTATCGCTAGAGGGAGGATGAGAGAACTGGTGAAGTGAGGGATCGTCCCGTGCAAGGGAACTCTACCTTCCCTTATATAGTGGGGAGGTAGGTTACAAGGTGAAACCCTAGCATGGGAAAGTCGTATCTTGAGTATCTTTTCCTACGTATGCCCCTTTGGCTTGTAGCTTTGATCTATCTCGTTAGGTACCCTCTGCTCTGGCCTTCTGGCACTGTGGCACTGACCACTGTTGCCCTGACTACTGTAGCACTTCGTCATCGGCATGCTCTGCCTTCTGTTGGAACGTAGCGCTTGCCTTCGGCATGAGGAGATCCTATGTATCTCCTCCTCGTCTGTAGTGGCACGACCGAATCTTGGACTCCGGGGATAGACACAAGACTGTTGGACCTGTGCCGGACCCCATTCAGATTTCGCCCGAGTATTTCAGATCATCATCTTCTCGTCATCCAGCCATGCTCCGACATAACTTGACTCTTCTGGTTTCAAGTACGCTGGTACTAGTATTCGGGCATGTTCATGCCGGTATTCCTGATTACTCAACCCGGTTGACCTTTAATCCGGTCAACATCATATAAGGTGTTAATCTCCGTCATCAGACTTACTCATGTAAGCATGTTATAAAGCACATGACTGATGTCTACGCACGCTTCTATTCTTGTAGATAGTGTTGGGCCTCCAAGTGCAGAGGTTTGTAGAACAACAACACGTTTCCCTTAAGTGGATCACCCAAGGTTTATCGAACTCAGGGAGGTAGAGGTCAAAGATATCCCTCTGAAGCAACCCTGCAATTACGATACAAGAAGTCTCTTGTGTCCTCAACACACCCAATACACTTGCCAGGTTTATAGGTGCACTAGTTCGGCGAAGAGATGGTGAAATACAAGTAATATGGATGATTATAAGTGGAAATTGCAATCCGAAATAAAAATAGCAGCAAACAAACATGTAACAGAACTGGTTGTAAATGGTGTTTCAATGCTTAGAAACAAGGCCTAGGGCTCATACTTTCACTAGTGGACACTCTCAACAATGATATCATAATTGAATACATACATATCTTTTATTTCTAAATAGGAGTCCCCCACTACATGATTTTGCTGCCTTCCCGTGAAGCCACGTCACCCTTTATTCTCCCCACCACCGGTCACGAACAGCATCACGTGTTCCTCCAAATAGCTTTGGACAGATGTGTAGCTTTAGACAGATCGGTTGCATAGCCTGGCTTCGGACCAGCATGGGCTGATTCGTTGGCCGATTGCCAACTCGCTTCATCCATTAATTCGTTGGACTACATGGATGCACTACAAGAAAATTTCTGATAGACAACGTCCCAAAATCGTCCGCTAAGGGCCATTTTTCGTCCCCTATGGGCCTAACCCGACGATATGGGTTCTGTTGTCGAAACTGCGTCAGGCAAAGTCCTACGACGATTTTTTCGGTCCGTCGCGCTTGGGCGCCCTTCCGCCACGGAAAATCGGACCATTGCAGAAGTGTTTCCGGGAGCCCGTTGACCGCCGACGTCATGCAAGCCGACAGGTGGCGGACGCCGTTAGGCGGCGGTTAACGGCGTTAACCTAGCTGAAACCCCGTGGTAGATGGTAGGCCCACACGAGGCCTGCCACGTCTTAAGCGGGCCGGCCCATTAAGTTTGTGGGCCGGGCCAGCTGACTTAGTTTGACCGGTCAACTATATAGCGGGGCTGGTCCATTAGTTACGTGGGCCGGGCCTAACCTCTAAGGTTGACTGGTCAAAACTTTAATGGGTCGGCCCACTAAGCATGTGGGCCGGGCCGGATGCACTCGTTTGACCGGTCAACAGGCCAAAGGGCCGGCCCACAAGACATGTGGGACCCACTTTCCTGTTATCGGGCCGACCCATTTAACAAGTGGGGTCCACCTTAAAGCAAGTGGGCCGGCCCAAAAAAATTATTGGACCGGCCCAATTAGCATGTGGGTCCCACTTTCCTGCTATCGAGCCGACCCATTTTGTACGTGGGGTCCACAATAGATCAAATGGGCTGGCCCAACAAGCCAGTGGGCCGGGCCAAAAAGACAGGTGGGTCCCACATTCCTGTTAAAGGGCCGACCCATTTAGTAAGTGGGGTCCATCATATAGCAAGTGGGCCGGCCCAACAAGATAGTGGGCTGGGCCAAAACACAGGTGGGTCTCAATTTCCTGTTAAAGGGTCGGCCCATTTAGTACGTTGGGTCCACCATATAGCAAGTGGGCTGGCCCAACAAGAAAGTGGGCCGGGCCAAAAACACAAGTGGGTCCCACATCCCTGTTAAAGGGCCGGCCCATTTAGTATGTGGGGTCCACCATATAGCAAGTGGGCTGGCCCAACAAGAAAGTGGGCCGGGCCAAAAACACATGTGGGTCCCACATTCCTGTTAAAGGGCCGGCCCATTTAGTATGTGGGGTCCACCATATATCAAGTGGGCCGGCCCAACAAGATAGTGCGCCGGGCCAAAAAAACACAGGTGGGTCCCACTATCGTGTTAACGGGCTGGCCCATTTAGTATGTGGGGTCCACCACAGAAGCAATTGGGCTGGCCCAACAAGTTAGTGGGCCGGCCCAATAAGCTTGTGGGGCCACTATCGTGCTAACGGGCCGACCCAATTAGTATGTGGGGTCCACTGTAAATCAGGTGGGCTGGCCCGACGAGTTAGCGGGCCGGCCCAATAAGCTTATGGGGCCCACTTTTCTGTTACAGGGCCGACCCAGTAGTGGGTGGGGTCCACCTTAAAGCAAGTGGGCTGGCCCAATAAGTAGTGGGCCAGCCCGTTTAGTTGGTGTTTTTATGACAACATAATAGGCGCTTTAGGATTTTGCAGGCCGGCACATATGTGATTTCGCTTAATTGGGGCGTTTAAGGGATGGGAATTTGTGATTTAGATACTGAGAATATTTACGCAGCACATGATTTCGTCGTGATAGCCTCACTTACCACAAGCACCATAGAAAAAATGCACGAAAGAACTATAAAAACTAACTAAATATTACATCAGCTGCAAGGCTTTGAAAAAATATTACAGGACCCAGAGAAATTGAATGGTAATTAACCTAGCAATTCAATGAAGCCATTCGACAATCTTTTAAGTTGTCCATGCAGCACCTATATCTGAAACAAAGACATTACAAGTTAAGACAACAACAATGGAAAGGCAAAGAGACTACAATATTGTTTGCCAAAGAATTTAGAACTCATCATTTCGTCGTTATAAGAAGATCATTGTAATGCGCACAATAAGCAAACAAAGAGTGCATGCCGCATACCAACAGCCAATATAACAGAGCACGTTAAAATGAAACAACAGACTTACTACTGCCGAGTCCCATGCAAACCAACATGTTCAGGGAGTACAAAATTGGCATGAACAACATAGTAGCAGGCTATAAATTTTGTAACAACGACTGAGCAAGATGAAGTTATGATGGCTACATCTACAGAGCAGGGAATGTAAACCAAAAATAGAAGTTACGATGGCAAAAGCTAAAGAGGAGAGAATGTGAACCAACATGTGCCAAGTGCAATTACTTCAAATTGGCCGTGAACTACATAATACTCCTGAACTTATAGTGAAGGGGATGCAAATCAAGATGTTTCGGGATATAAACTTGTAATGAGCAACACATAGAGGATAGTTAATGCTGGAGCTTAGGATGGAACAGATATAGAATATAGTGGGATCACCTGTGAACTTGTATAAGAGGGAATGCAAACCAATATGTTCAGCATTCCATATGTGAGCGTCATGCCAAGTCAGAGAAACAAGTCAATAATGCAGCTTTTGAAAAACAAGATGGCACACAAAATTATTATCTAGTAGTATGACAAGTTTATTTGTACTACATGGTAGATAGCAGAGTGATAGCATGCCAAACTAAGTCCTTACTTTGTTAGCTTACAATGAACTAGATACAAAACAATGGCATCACCTGTAGTACAGGGAATGCAAGCCAACATGTTCATGGAGTAAAAAATTGGCACAAACAACATAGTAGCTGATACGTCTCCGACGTATCGATAATTTCTTATGTTCTATGCCATATTATTGATGATACCTACATGTTTTATGCACACTTTATGTCATATTCGTGCATTTTCTGGAACTAACCTATTAACAAGATGCCGAAGTGCCAGTTCTCGTTTTCCGTCGTTTTTGGTTTCGTAAATCCTAGTAACGAAATATTCTCGGAATTGGACGAAACGAAGACCCAGGGGCCTATTTTGCCACGAATCTTCCAGAAGACCGGAGAGCATACGAAGTGGGGCCATGAGGTGGCGACACCACATGGCGGCGCGGCCAAGGGGGGGCCCGCGCCGCCCTGTGGTGTGGGCCCCTCGTTAGCCCCCCGACTCGCCCTTCCGCCTACTTAAAGCCTCCGTCGCGAAACCCCCGAGGCGAAAAACCACGATACGGAAAACCTTACCGAGACGCCGCCGCCGCCGATCCCATCTCGGGGGATTCCGGAGATCTCCTCCGGCACCCTCGCCGGAGAGGGGATTCATCTCCCGGAGGACTCTACACCGCCATGGTCGCCTCCGGAGTGATGAGTGAGTAGTTCACCCCTGGACTATGGGTCCATAGCAGTAGCTAGATGGTTGTCTTCTCCTCATTGTGCTTCATTGTTGGATCTTGTGAGCTTCCTAACATGATCAAGATCATCTATCCGTAATACTCTATGTTGTGTTTGTCGGGATCCGATGGATAGAGAATACCATGTTATGTTAATTATCAAGTTATTACATATGTGTTGTTTATGATCTTGCATGCTCTCCGTTATTAGTAGAGGCTCGGCCAAGTTTTTGCTCTTAACTCCAAGAGGGAGTATTTATGCTCGATAGTGGGTTTATGCCCGCATTGACACTCGGGACAAGTGACGAGAAAGTTCTAAGGTTGTGTTGTGCTCGTTGCCACTAGGGATAAAACATTGGCGCTATGTCCGAGGATGTAGTTGTTGATTACATTACGCACCATACTTAATGCAATTGTCTCGTTGCTTTGCAACTTAATACTGGAAGGGGTTCGGACGATAACCCGAAGGTGGACTTTTTAGGCATAGATGCAGCTTGGATGGCGGTCTATGTACTTTGTCGTAATGCCCAATTAAATCTCACTATACTTATCATGACATGTATGTGCATTGTTATGCCCTCTCTATTTGTCAATTGCCCGACCGTAATTTGTTCACCCAACATGCTTTTATCTTATGGGAGAGACACCTCTAGTGAACCGTGGACCCCGGTCCATTCTTTTAATACTCGAAATACAAATCTGCTGCAATACTTGTTTTATTGTTTTCTCTCGCAAACAATCATCTTCCACACAATTCGGTTAATCCTTTGTTACGGCAAGCTCGGTGAGATTGACAACCTCACCGTTTCGTTGGGGCAAAGTACTTTGGTTGTGTTGTGCAGGTTCCACGTTGGCGCCGGAATCTCCGGTGTTGCGCCGCACTACATCCCGCCGCCATCAACCTTCAACGTGCTTCTTGACTCCTACTGGTTCGATTAAACCTTGGTTTCTTACCGAGGGAAACTTGCCGCTGTGCGCATCACACCTTCCTCTTGGGGTTCCCAACGGACGTGTCAACTACACGCATCGATAGCAGGCCATAATTTTTGTAACAACGACCGAGCAAGATAAAGTTATGATGGCTAGATCTACGGAGCAGGGAATGTAAACCAAATATAGAAGTTACGATGCCAAAAGCTATAGAGCGAGGAATGCGAACCAACATGTGCAATTACTTAAAATTGGCCATGAACTAAATAATAGCAGGATGTTACTATAATAGCTAGGAATAAAACAGATAGGAGTTATAATGGCATCACTCATAAACTTGTAGATAAGGGAAACAAATCAATTTGTTTCGGGATATAAAGTTGTAATGAGCAACACATAGAGGATAGTTAATGCTACGGCTTAGGATGGACGAGAAACGGAATGTAGTGGGATCACCTGTGAACTTGTAGAAGAGGGAATGCACACCAATATGTTCACCATTCTATATGTGAGCGCCATGCCAATTAAGAGAAACAAGTTAATATTGCAGCTTTTGAAGAATCGGATGGCGATACAAAATTATGATGGAAGTAGTCGCTGTGACGAGTTCAAATAAATTTGTACCGCAGGATGGCAGAGCGATAGCATGCAGGAACTAATAGCAAAGCAGTTACTTTGTTAGCTTATGAAGAAGTAGATAGAAATAACAATGGCATCACCCGTAGTACAGGGAATGCAAACCAACATGTTCAGGGAGAACAAGATTGGCATGAACAAAATAGTAGCAACCTATAATTTTTGTAACAACGACTGAGCAAGATAGAAGTTATGATGGCTACATCTACAGAGCAGGGAATGCAAACCAAAATGTTCAATCGCTTAAAGTTAGCAATGAACTAGAAAATAGCAAGGTGTTACGGTCATATCTAGGAATGAACTAAAAGAGCTTCAGACAAACAAGCATCTGAACCTAGAACATGGCGCTAAAACAAGGGACTTACATTAGGAGAAGCACTCTGTGGGAGTCGCAACAGATCTTCCTGGGGTTGATAGATCCGGTGATGAAGTACGCTACATGTTCTACTTGGGGTTGGAGAGACGGCCATTACACTTCATGGTTACTCATCTCATCTGCAAAAACGTAACGGCGCGTCGTTAGCACAAACAGGTTCCCCCAAGATTAAACAAGAACTTGCGAGCAAGCAATAGAAAAGCGACAATAGAAGAGTTTAGATCATGCACGGCGCCGGTGAAGCAGATCCGGTTCATGCACAGCGGTGTCGGTGAGCAAGATCCGATGCGGTGGATGACGGATCCGGCGAAGCGACTCCGGTGGGGTGGACGATACCGCAGCTGAAGCGACTGCGGTAGACTGCTGGATGAGCATATGGTTTCGAGGTTCGGCGGGGATGATCCGGTCCGGTTGATGAAGGCGTCGATGAAGCGACTCCGGCAGGTAGCCGGATGACGAGATTCGCGAGGCCTCGGGTAGGCCAGGGAAGTCCAGCGGGGATGTTCCGGTGCGGTGGTCGTGGAGGTTGGAGAGAGGGACTTGGGAAGTTCCGGTGGGTGGTCTGAGGGAAATGAATTTTTCTTGCGGGAGTTTCCGGGCTAGGGAGGTGGTGATCCAAAAAATGATGGGCAGACCCCCCCACCAACCGACTTTGCTGTCATCTCCACAGGGGTAGAATGGGAATTTGGAAGCGTGTGAATTTTTTGTATTTTGTGGGCGGGAAGTTTTGCCGCTATGAGATTTTGAATTTGGCTAAGGTCCAAGTATAATGATAAAAAATTGTGAGACCATACTAGTACATCTGTTCAAGGCCGAGTGCAAAATCAAATCATCATCACGTTGAATATAGGTCACTACCCCCTCAAGATGATCATGGGTAAACAACCATGGCCATCTTGCAATAACAACATGACACATATGACAACGACGAGTAATGAACTTTCAGCATAACTCCTAGGATACATGACAGCATTGCACTTTCCATCATCTTGTCATCTCGATTCATCTCTTCATCGAGCAGTCGAAGACATCCAGACCTTCAACCATCCGGGATACGCACAACTCCTAACCATACACGTCCTCAACAACCCCGGCCGCCTCACCACACAAGTTCCGCAGAACCATCCACACTCGCCTCAATCTCCTCAGCCTCTCTTCTCCACTCTGCCCGGCCACTGACCTCTTCCGTCTCTCCCACAAACCCCCAGCCAACTCCTGCCTCAACCATCCACTCCTCAAGCACCCATGCTTATCCACCGGTCAGGCCTCAACCAGTCTCACCTCAGGCACGCATGCCTTTCCCCTGGACAGATCCACAACCATCACCATCACCACTAAACCGCAGCCTCATCAACTCCATCACGACTCAACCGCAGCCTCATCAACTCCATCACAACATATCCTCACAGCCTCACATCTCCATTTTCTCTTCACTTCCACTCGGATGGCGCCTCGTCTGCGCGCCCGGCCAACCCGGCGACCGCACCTGGCCACATTGACCGACTCGCGCTGGTCAACGTCCAGCACCACCCTCCGGCTCCGCCCTGCGCTCAAAGGCTCGGCCCACTCCGCACGCCTCCAACATCTCCCCCTCGCACCGATCCAGATCTCTCTGCCACGGATTAACTTCCTCTCTCTCCTTTCTAAACCAAAACGATCGTCACCCTCTTCTTTGTCCCCGCGCGAGTAGCCGCCGATCTCGCACAACTCACATCGCTGTGTGTGATAGCCGCAACCCACGCAGAGCACCTGATGCGGCCTCCCGCCGCCTGGATTTCTACATCTCAACGGTGGTTTTTGTGGTCAAAGGAAGAACTTGTATGGTACTGTTTGCGGCGGCTAGCACTAGCAGGAAGGAAACCTAGGCTCTGATACCATGTAGAGTTTCAGCAAATGGGTGGGTTAGGTCAGGGAAAAAATACTTATGCGTCGTGTTTAAATCTAAAGGATGAGGTGGTTACCAATGAAAGCACTTGTAAGTTAAAAATATAGCAAGAATTCAGAAATACAATCACTGCAATACTCCTAACGTAACAAAACGCGCAGGGATGTCTGGTTACCTATTTCTGAGCGGCGTTTAGACATGTTCCTCGTTCTTACGGGTGACGTGGAGGTCGGCGAGGGGACTGCTGTTGCGGTGGGTGCCGGGGAAGCAGATCTTGGGGGTCGGAGAAGGACATGCTGGGCGGTCGATGAAGTGTTCAGCGCGCCGGCCGAACTAGAAGGTCGGTGAAGCAGATGATGTGCAGTGCACGGGGACGTCGGTGTCGGCGAAGCTGGTCAGGTGCGGTGGTCGATAGAGTCGGCGAACGAGATACGGTGTGGTGGACGCCGGAGTAGGTGCGGATCAAGCGGATAGGGCAGCCTCGAGGTTTGAAGCCGTGGCAGCTTGAACGGCGAAGTGCGGCGGTGATTTTCCGGTGCGGCGGCCGTGAAGGTCTGGAGGTAGGTAAGAGGGGCGGTTTCTCTGAGGGCTTGCGGGCGAAACTAGGGAGAAGCTGGGCGATAGAGGAGAAAAAGGGAATTTCGCAGTTCTTCTTTTGAGGGAAAAAAATATTCGCAGATTTGAAACTTTGCGGCGCGAGATATTTGGGCGTTGGCGGGGAATTTTACCGCTCGATGAGATTAAATTTTGGCTGCAGTAGGTAATAATAATAAAAAATAGTAGGCCCTACTAGTAGTACTGTAAGTCTGTTCAGGAATCCAAGGGGGTCGAGGTAGAGGAATCCATTATGTGAATCCACATTTCAAAGTGTCAAAAAATTCTAAACTAAAATTTTACATCTATATCTAGACATTTTATGTTGGTTGATACGTCTCAAACGTATCTATAATTTCTACTGTTCCATGCTAGTTTTATGACAATACCTACATGTTTTGTTCACACTTTATATCGTTTTGATGCATTTTCTGGAACTAACCTATTGACGAGATGCCGAAGTGCCGCTTCTCGTTTTCTGCTGTTTTTGGTTTCGTAAATCCTAGTAAGGAAATATTCTCGGAATTGGACAAAATCAACGCCCGGCATCTTATAATTCCACGAAGCTTCCGGAACATCGGAGAGGCACCGGAGGGGAGCCCTGGGGGCCCCACACGTGTGGGCGGCGCGGCCCAAGGGGGGCGCGCCCCCCTAGTGTGAGGTGGCCCCGTGGCCCCTCCGACTCCGCCTCTTCGCCTATTTAAAGCTCCCTGGCCTAAAACATCGAGACGGAAAAGCCACGGTACGAGAAACCTTCCAGAGCCGCCGCCATCGTGAAGCCAAGATCTGGGGGACAGGAGTCTCTGTTCCGGCACGCCGCCGGGACGGGGAAGTGCCCCCAGAAGGCCTCTCCATCGACACCACCGCCATCTTCATCAACGCTGCTGTCTCCCATGAGGAGGGAGTAGTTCTCCATCGAGGCTAAGGGTTGTACCGGTAGCTATGTGGTTAATCTCTCTCTCCTATGTACTTCAATACAATGATCTCATGAGCTGCCTTACATGATTGAGATCCATATGTTGAGCTTTGTAATCTAGATGTCGTTATGCTATTCAAGTGGATTTTACTTATGTGATCTCCGGAGACTCCTTGTCCTTCATGATGTAATGGTGACAGTGTGTGCATCATGTAGTACTTGGCGTAGTTTATGATTGTGATCTCTTGTAGATTATGAAGTTAACTATTACTATGATAGTATTGATGTGATCTATTCCCCCTTTCATAGCTTGATGGTGACAAGTGTGCATGCTATGTTAGTACTCGGTATAATTGCGTTGGTCTATCATGCACTCTAAGGTTATTTAAATATGAACATCGAATGTTGTGGAGCTTGTTAACTCCAGCATTGAGGTGCTCTTGTAGCCCTACACAATTAATGGTGTTCATCATCCAACAAGAGTGTGTAGAGTGGTTTTATTATGTGATCAATGTTGAGAGTGTCCACTAGTGAAAGTATGATCCCTAGGCCTTGTTTCCAAATACTGCAATCATCGCTTATTTACTGTTTTACCGCATCTTTACTTCCCGCAATATTACTACCATCAATCGCACGCCTGACAAGCTATTTTCCGGCGCCGTTACTACTGCTCATATTCATTCATACCACTTGTATTTCACTATCTCTTCGCCGAACTAGTGCACCTATACATCTGACAAGTGTATTAGGTGTGTTGGGGACATAAGAGACTTCTTGTATCGTGATTGCGGGGTTGCTTGAGAGGGATATCTTTGACCTTCTTCCTCCCTGAGTTCGATAAACCTTGGGTGATTCACTTAAGGGAAACTTGCTGCTTGTTCTACAAACCTCTCGCTCTTGGAGGCCCAACACTGTCTACAGGAATAGAAGCGTGCGTAGACATCAAGATATTTTCTGGCGCCGTTGCCGGGGAGGTAAGGTAAAAGGTATTCACATCCTCCGACTACAAAGCTATGTCCTAGTCTTGTTACCGGTTTGTGAGTGCTCGAAGCTATTTCCTTTAGATCCTGCAATTGCATCTTTTTGTTTCTTGTTTACACTAGTTATGCATAATGGAAAACAATGAGCTTTTTATTCTATTTCCTGAGTTAAGACATGGATTGTTTGATGCGAAAATTAAAAAACCTATGGAACCTTATTTGCATGCTGGTAGTAATATTAGTATGAACGCTTTGAACACCATTGTTGATAATGATATAGAAAGTTCTAAGCTTGGGGAAGCTGGTTTTGATGGGCATGATATTTTTAGTCCCCCAAGCATGGAGGAGAAAATTTTCTTTGATGATACTTTGCCTCCTATTTATGATGATTATAAGGATAGTGGTATTCTGGTGCCGCCTACTATGGAGGATAAATTTAATTATGATTACAATATGCCTCCTATATTTGATGATAGCTACTTTGTTGAATTTGCTCCCACTACAATTAATAAGAATGACTATGCTTATGTTGGGAGTAGTAATAATTTTATGCATGAGACTCATGATAAGAATGTTTCATTTGATAGTTATATTGTTGAGTTTGCTCATGATGCTACTGGAAATTATTATGAGAGAGGAAAATATGGTAGAAATTTTCATGTTACTAAAACACCTCTCTATATGCTGAATGTTTTGAAGTTACACTTGTTTTATCTTTCTATGCTTGTTGCATTATGCTTCATGAATTTGTTTATTTACAAGATTACTTTTCATAGGAAGTGGGTTAGGCTTAAATTTGTTTCATACTTGCTTTTTGATGCTCTCTTTTGCTTCAACTCCTATTTTAAAATTGTTGAGCCCATCTTAATGGCTATAAAGAGAGCACTTCTTGGGAGATAACCATGCTTTTATTTTGCTACTGTTTTGTTGTGTCTTGGAAGTTGTTACTACTGTAGCAACCTCTAATTATCTTTATTTTATTGCATTATTGTGCCAAGTAAAAGTCTTTGATACTAAAGTCAATACTAGATTTGGATTGCTGCGGAGGAACAGATTTCTTGCTGTCACGAAATTGAGCCGCCCCTGCTGTAGAAAATTTATAAAAATCTGCCAATTTACATGCGTGATCCTCAGATATGTACGCAACTTTCATTCAATTTGGGCATTTTCATCTGAGCAAGTCTGGTGCCTCTAAAAATTCGTCTTTACTGGACTGTTCTGTTTTGACAGATTCTGCCTTTTATTTCGCATTGCCTGTTTTGCTATGTGTGATGGATTTCTTTGTTCCATTAACTTTCAGTAGCTTTGAGAAATGTCCAGAAGTGTTAAGAATGATTGTGCCACCTCTGAATATGCGAATTTTTGATTATGCACTAACCCTCTAATGAGTTTGTTTTGAGTTTGGTGTGGAGGAAGTTTTCAAGGATCAAGAGAGGAGGATGATACAATATGATCAAGAAGAGTGAAAAGTCTAAGCTTGGGGATGCCCCCGTGGTTCATCCCTGCATATTTCAAGAAGACTGAAGCATCTAAGCTTGGGGATGCCCAAGGCATCCCCTTCTTCATTGACAACTTATCAGGTCACCTCTAGTGAAACTATATTTTTATTCGGTCACATCTTATGTGCTTTACTTGGAGCGTCTGTGTGTTTTTATTTTCGTTTTGTTATTTTCATTCTCTGAATAAATTTATGCTTGTGTGGGAGAGAGACACGCTCCGCTATTGCATATGAACACATGTGTTCTTAGCTTTATTCTTAATGTTCATTGCGAAAGTTGAACTACTTCATTCATTGTTATATGGTTGGAAACGGAAAATGCCGCATGTGGTAAATGGTATAATATCTTGAATAATTTGATACTTGGCAATTGTTGTGCTCATATAGATCATGTTTAAGCTCTTGCATCATGTACTTTGTACCTATTAATGAAGAACTACATAGAGCTTGTTAAAATTTGGTTTGCATGATTAGTTTCTCTAGAGTCTAGATATTTTCCGGTTAAGGTGTTTGAACAACAAGGAGACGATGTAAAGTCTTATAATACTTACAATATGTTCATATGTGAGTCTTGCTGCACCGTTTTATACTTGAGTTTGCTTCAAACAACCTTGCTAGCCTAGCGTTGTATTGAGAGGAATTCTTCTCGTGCGTCCAAATCCTTGAGCCAATAACTATGCCATTTGTGTCCACCATACCTACCTACCACATGGTATTTCTCTGCCATT